>NC_053041.3:317847275-318166997 GCF_002575655.3 Aegilops tauschii subsp. strangulata
CGACTGTAAGCCAACTCTTGATCCCATTCTTGTTCATTACATGGGATTGTGTGAAGATGACCCTTCTTGCGACAAAACTACCATGCGGTTATGCCTCCAAGTCGTGCCTCGACACGTGGGAGATATAGCCGCATCGTGGGCGTTACACATTATGCCGTTGGATCAATATTTACCTTAGTTGTGATCTTCATCGCATCTGTTGCAATGAGGGTAAGTTTTCTCTAGTGTTTTGCTTAACAAATGCATACTTAGCGTACTTTCCTCCTAAATGGCATAACTACCTAAGTTATACAAAAAATGAGCTATACTTAGCTTTCTTTCCTCAAAAATGTCATGATAATCTTTGTTACCTCCAAAATGATATAGACTTACCTTACTTTCCTCGAAAATGACATAATAACCTTAGTAAGCTCCAAAATGACCTATTTACCTAGCTTAGTTCTAAAATGACCTACACTTAGAAAAATAAAGAGAAGAAAAGGTCTTCTTCTTCTTCCTTTTCTTCTTCCTCTTCTTCTTCTTCTTCTTCTTTTTCTAGATAGTCTTCTTCTTCGAACTTGCTTCTTCCCCAATTTGCAGATTTGCTTTAGATGAGGAAGCTTGCGTTGATGGAGTCTACTCTTCTCTTTATGCTTCCTTCTTATTTTGATTTTGTACGATGAACAATGTCAAACTTGCTACCTATATATGTATGTATGGATGAAACCATTGTATGCTTGTTCTTGGATATGTTGGCTATGTATATGTGTTGGATGAAACCATTTGCTATGTATATGTGTTGGATGATCATATCCATATGGCAGGGATATGATTTGGTATGTATATGTGTTGGTATGCTTGTCGAAAGTATTTTCATATGTGTGTATATATATGTGAAATTCTGTCAAATTGAATGGTTTCAAGAAAAAACAGAAAAAACAGGGGCTATATAGACTCTTTGCCGTCAGCTGGCGGACGGCAAAGAGCTTTGCCATCAGCTAGAGGACGGCAAACATGCCACGTGTCAGCTACCTGTGCAACCTAGGGCAGTAGGCTGCCTATTTTGTTGCTTTGCCGTCCGCTGGCAAACGGCAAAGAATGTTTAATATTTGCCGTCAGCCAGCTAACGGCAAAGCTACCAAATAGGCTAGCCCCCAGGTGCTGCCACGTGGCACGCTTGGCCGTCCGCCGGCCGACGGCAATGATTCAATGCTATTTGCCGTCCACTGGCTGACGGCAAAGATACAAACGTCTTTGTCGTCCGCCAGCCGACGGCAATGAACGCCGTTAACCCCTTAATGGACCTAAGCTGACACGTGCGCTGTCCAGGCTCTTTGCCGTCGGCTGGCGGACGGCAAAGACCTTTGTATCTTTGCCATCCGCCAGCAGATGGCAAAGATGCCTTTGCCGTAGCCTGTTCAGCCGGACGTGTTGCCGTCAGCTGGCAGACGGCAGACGGCAAAGGTCTTTGTCGTCCGCCATGTGTGCCTTTGCCGTCCGCCATGGCTGACGGCAAAGTTCCTGATTCCTGTAGTGGAAATGCCATGTCCTAAGGACATCAAAGGTATTTGTAGTTTGGTAGGTCATGTTGGTTTCTATAGGAGGTTTATTAAGGACTTTTCTAAAATTTCTAGGCCTCTTACTAATCTTTTGCAATAGGATATTCATTTTGTTTTTGATGATGATTGTCTTGAAGCCTTTGAAACACTCAAGAAAGCTTTAATCTCTGCACCTATTGTTCAACCTCCTGATTGGAACTTGCCTTTTGAAATTATGTGTGATGCTAGTGATTATGCTATTGGTGCTGTTCTAGGACAAGAGTTGATAAGAAATTGAATGTTATTCATTATGCTAGTAAAACTCTAGACAGTGCTCAAAGAAATTATGCTACAACTGAAAAAGAATTCTTAGCGGTGGTGTTTGCTTGTGATAAGTTTAGACCTTATATTGTTGATTCTAAAGTAACTATTCACGCAGAGCATGCTGCTATTAAATATCTTATGGAAAAGAAAGATGCTAAACCTAGACTTATTCGTTGGGTTCTCTTGTTACAAGAATTTGATTTGCATATTATTGTTAGAAAAGGAGCTGAGAACCCCGTAGCTGATAACTTGTCTAGGCTTGAATATGTGCTTGATGACCCACTACCTATTGATGATAGTTTTCCTGATGAGCAGTTAGCTGCAATAAATGTTTCTCACAGTACTCCTTGGTATGCTGCCTATGCTAATTACATCGTCGCTAAATATTTACCACCTAGCTTTACTTACGAATAAAATAAAAAATTCTTCTATGATTTAAGACATTACTTTTGGGATGATCCACATCTTTATAAAGAAGGAGTAGATTGTATTATTAGACGTTGTGTACCTGAGCATGAACAGGGAAAATCCTACGGAAATGTCACTCCGAGGCTTATGGAGGGCATCATGCTGGCGATAGAACTGCTCATAAGGTATTGCTGTCTGGATTTTATTGGCCTGCTCTCTTCAAGGATGCTCGTAAGTATGTCTCATCTTGTGATGAATGCCAAAGAATAGGTAATATCAGTAAGCGTCAAGAAATGCCTATGAATTATTCACTTGTTGTTGAACCATTTGATGTTTGGGGATTTGATTACATGGGGCCTTTTCCTTCCTCTAATTGGTATACACATATTTTGGTTGTTTTTGATTATGTTACTAAATGGGTAGAAGCTATTCCAACCAGTAGTGCTGATTACAATACCTCTATTAAAATGCTTAAGGTATTTTCCCAAGGTTTGGAGTCCCTAGATATTTAATGACTGATGGTGGTTCACACTTTATTCATGGTGCTTTCCGTAAGATGCTTGCTAAGTATGATGTTAACCATAGAATTGCATCACCCTATCATCCTCAATCCAGTGATCAAGTTGAACTTAGCAATAGAAAAATAAAATTAATTTTGCAAAAGACTGCTAATAGGTTCAGGAAGAATTGGTCTAAGAAATTAGATGATGCACTTTGGGCTTATAGAACAGCATATAAAAATCCTATGGGTATGTCTCCATATAAAATCGTTTATAGAAAAGCTTGTCATTTTCCTCTTGAGTTAGAACATAAAGCATACTGGGCAGTTAAAGAACTCAACTATGATTTCAAACTTGCTGGTGGAGGTTATTTGATATTAGCTCATTAGATGAATGGAGAACCCAAGCTTATGAAAATGCAAAGCTATTCAAAGAAAAAGTTAAAAGATGGCATGACAAAAGAATCCAAAAGTGTGAGTTTAAAGTCGGAGAATATGTTCTTTTGTACAACTCTCGTTTTAGATTTTTTGCAGGGAAGCTCCTCTCGAAATGGGAAGGCCCATACGTCATCGAGGAGGTTTACTGGTCTGGTGCCATCAAAATAAATAATTCCGAAGGTACTACCCCGAAGGTTGTCAACGGACAACGAATAAAGCATTATATCTCAGGTACGCCTATTAATGTTGAAAGCAATATTATCCAAACTTTGACACCGGAAGAGCACATAAAAGAGTCCTTCCGGAACACTCCAGAATCGTCAAAATAAGGAGGTACGTGATACGGTAAGTAAACGGACTCCAAAAAATCCGCAAAAATATCTTCTGTCAGTTTTGGAATATTTTAGATCTTTGGAAATAAAGAAACTTCCAGGAAGCGTCCCCTGGTGGGCACAAGATACCAGGTGGGTTGTGCCCACCTGGGACACCTCCCGTACTCCGTTTTTCTTCCATATACTTGTCCTCCAAGATAAAAAAATCTATATATACTTCCCGAACCTGTTAACCACCATATCACGGAGAAAATCCTCTGTTCTCTTTTCTTGCTGTTTTCTGCGCAGATCTAAAAATATGTCATCTCAAGACTCCGACGGAGAGAGCTATGTCTCACATCTCATTGCTGATCCAAAGACCTATGGGGACCTATCTCCTTGCGGTCGAACTACTGATGACGAGGAGGATGCTCACTTAATGAGGATCGATGATTCAAGCTCGGAGGAGGAGGATGTCCCTCTACCTACACCAGGGGATATGCACGTGAAGTTCAAGAAGTCCAGTCTCCCTAAAAGGGCTAACCGATGTAATAACCGATCTATTCCTCTTCATTTTAGGCAGAAAAGCAAAGGGAATTTATGTGACAAGATCTTGAAGCTGGAGTTGGAGGTCGATGATTTAAAGGAGGAGATTGCTCTCCTCAACTACAATATGAAAAAGTTGAAGGCACAATTATCATCACCACCACCTTCTTCACCACCAAAGGAGAACTGAGTATCGGGTATGGGCACTCCTCTTGGCTTCCGCCAAGCTTGGGGGGGGGGTGCCCCGGTATTGTAGCGACCAGACCTCAAACAGTCTGATCTCTGTGCATCGGTGTCATCCCTGGATCGGTAATGCTGACACGCACAGTACTTGAAGGATTTATAACAGAGTAGCAATCACACCCTTATTACATCGAATGTCTCAAAAGAGAACTTATTACAAAATAATATGGCTTAAGGCCATCTAAAACGATAACAAGGGAAGGCTTGGAAGATAAAGTGAGTTCATCAACTCCAACGGCATCACTGAGTGAAAGACCACGACCTAAGGCACCTTACTCGTCGTCTGAAAAGTCTGCAACATGATACGTTGCAGCCCTAAAATGGGTCAGCACATGGAATATGCTGGCAATGTAACACAAGAGAGTAATGAACAGAATAATGCTATCACTGCATGCATAAATGGCTGATGGAGGCTGTATGGTTAAATATGTTTTGCGGAAAGCCAATCTTTTCCCTACAACAAAGGAATAAATTTTATTTAACTATCATGGTGGTTGTTAAACATTGAGAATGATAAACCCCATCTCAATCCCAATTAAAACTAATTAATAACCCAATCAAATTTTATAATTAAGAGTGATGAGATCCACATGATAATCCAAGAACCAGATACTCAAGATGTCCATAACTGGGGACACGGCTAATCAAGATTAGTTTGTACACTCTGCAGAGGTTTGCGCACTTTTCCCCACAAGACTCGATCTCCTCCGTTGGATTTCTCGCACTACTTGGTGTTTGAGAAACGGATGACCGAGACACAGTCTTTCAGAAGCGTTAACTCTTTACTCTGGGTAGACAGTACCACCTACATCCCCTACATCTGCTAGCCTACCACTGAAAGAGGTCACACAACATACTCAACTATGCCAGAGCCCATAATGGCTTGTGGCTGCACACAGAAGTTTCTAGCATGAATAATCTCATGATCCCTTTGAGCCTGGGTGGCAGTCCATAGGAGAATCACACGGTACCCCGGGATTTCCAAAAATACAGGCAATCACTGGGTTCCCCGGGTGCCTCAATCCACCCAGATGTGTATTAAAGTTGCCACCTTAAGTTAACCATTACTTAACAATACTCACATCTATCATGAATACTCTCAAACCCAAACCACGTCTACGAGCATAGCATAGCAATATAAGCAACGTAGAAGTAACTCCCATAGGTTTGATAATAAATAGGTGAATAGGTACTACCTCATCTACTTCCCAAACCCACAAATTAAATTAGACCCTAACCATGCAATTGTTTGAGGATTGATCTAATGCAATAAAACTGGGTAGTAAATAGGTATGATCAAAGTGTTGCTTGCCTTGTTGATGATCCGCAAACCCTAGAGACTCGTAGTAGCACGCTTCGCACTCCGGGTACTCTATCGCAAACAAACAAACAAACAAACATACAATAAGCAATCAAGCAACAACGCACGGCTAAAACTCAAATAAGAGATCTAACCAGAAAGTTCAACTTAAGAACTCCGGTTTGCAAAAAGAATCAAATCAAACGAAGCAACGAAACTCAAACTGCGAAAGAAACAAGCTTCGTTTACTAATCTGGACTAAAGTCAATTTTTACAGTAGCAAAAACTTGTTTAAGTTGGTTAAACAGAAAGAGGGTTTCAAGACGAAACTCCAGGCGCTTGAATCGCCTGATTCTGATAAACGACCGAAAAGTTAAACTAAAACGAAAATCGGATCAGAAATCACGATGAAAATAATCACCGAAAATCCGAGAAAAAGAAAAACTGACGAACAGAGTAACGAACGAACGTTCGTTATCTGCGGCTAACGGGCGAAAACCGTTTGTTAAAACGAACGTACGGACGAACGTCCGCTAAATAACTAAACCAAAAAAAAACGAACCGAAACTAAAAAACGGATCTAGGGTTTTCAAAAAAACCAAAGGGTTTTCTCGCGAAAACCGATGCGGCGGCGGCTACCTCCGGCGGCGGCGGCGGGGAGCGGCTCCAGCGACGGGCGACGCGGCGGCGGGGCTCGGGACGGGCGGCGGGGCGTCGGCAGAAGCCCCCCCCCCCCCGGCGGATATGGCCCAAGGTCGGTTTCCTTTTTTTAATTATTTCACGCAGAAAAACAAGTAAAAAATACTAAACGGACTCCAAAAATCCTGAAATAAATTTTCCCCGTCCTCTAAAAATAAGCCGGACCAGGTGAACATTTATTTGGGTTTCTATTGCAATTTTGAAAAACGCATATTTTTTCCTAATTCAAATAAAATAGCGACAAAACTCCGAACAAAAATCTTATTTGATTTTAATATTAAACCTCCAATATTTCTTTATTTTGAGGAAGTCATTTTATCCTCTCTCTTTTATTTTTATAAAAGAAATATTCGAAGAGAAAAATAATTAAAATCAAACGATCCTCTTCTCAAAATTTGAGAAAAACTCAAATATGAAAATAAGGAAATTCCCAACTCTCTCCGTGGGTCCTTGAGTTGCGTAGAATTTCTAGGATCAAGCCAAAATGCAATAAAATATGATATGCAATGATAATCTAAATTATAACATTTCAAATTGAAAATTTGGGATGTTACAGGTATCGTATCACCCCACTATCTTTTGCTTTTACTTATCTTAGTTCGATCTTTTTGCTTTAGATGAAATAAAGTTTAGTTCGATCCTTTTCTTATTTGAGAGTTTGCTTAATGATCTATCATTGTAATTGTGTGCAAGTTATATAATAAAGTTTAGTTTGAGTTTTTTACTTTCTTTACTTTCATGTTGCAAATAAAGAAATAAAAAATAAAGAAAACAAAAATAAAAAGAAAGCAAATAAAAGAAAGAAAATAAATCAATAAGATCATATACTAATCCTATGGTAGGTGATAGCACCACATAAGGAAAAGTATAAGTAAGAAAATTTTACTAGAGATTGACAAACATAACATTAGTCAGTGATGCAACCCATGAAAGAATTAATGAGGGAAGGGAAGATTCACATATAAATATACCATCCTAGAAATCTTTTGTGATTATGAGCCCTCATCAAAATATTATATGCCAAAATTGTTGACGTTGGACAAGGAAGACAACGTAATGGTTTATGTTTGTTTATATTCACATAGAAGTCATATTGTCATAGATCCTTTAACATGTGGTGCTTGCCCCCTATCTTTGCTAGCCAAAATTTCCGCACTAAGTAGGGATACTGCTTGTGCATCCAAAAACCCTTAAACTCAAATCTTTTTCAAGTGTCCACCATACCTACCTAGGGATTGAGCAAGATCCCTCAAGTAAGTTGTCATTGGTGCAAAATGGCAATAAAAATTGCTTCTAAATGTGTGAGATTGTTTAGTGTAAGAGAAAATTGAGCATTGCACGAACTTGGATGACAAAGAATAAAAGCGACAGACTGCATAATAAAGGTTGTCATCTTAAGGGGCAATGTAACGTGAAGTTCTTTTGCACTAAGGGATTGAGCATACAAACAAATAAGCGCATGACAACCTCTGCTTCCCTTTGCGAAGGGCCTATCCTTTACTTTTATGCAAAGAGTCAAATTTTTCCTTCTATTCCTTTTTATTTTCTCCTTTGGCAAGCATCATGTGGTGAGGAAAGATCTAGGCACATATGTCCAGTTGAATATAGATAACATGAGTTATTATTGTTGACATCACCCTTGAGGTGAGTATGTTGGGAGGCGAAACTATAAGCCCCTATCTTTCTATGTGTCTAGTTGAAATGTTTTGCTCATGTGTACTCGATGAGTGTTAGCAATCATAGAAGACTATATGATGGTTGAGTATGTGGACTTGCTTAAGGGCTCCGACACGTGACCCTTCCTGAAAAGATGATGAATTGTAGTTGCAAAGTTGATTGAGAACATAGTTTGTTGGTTTCTAATATAGTTTTTGCTTTATACTTCGATTATGTGATGAACTGTTACTTATTCATTGGAAGTGTATGATAAAAGTTCTATGACAAAAGCCATATGTTTAATTAAGTTGTTGTTATAATAATTAACATGATGCTTCTATGTCCGTATTTTTTTTATCGACACCTCTCTCAAAGCATGTGGACATGTTTTTCGATTTCAGTTTTCGCTTGAGGACAAGCGAGGTCTAAGCTTGGGGGAGTTGATACGTCCATTTTGCATCATGTTTTCTTACTGTTATTTATAATGTTTTTATCCATAATAATGCTTTTTGGAGTAATTCTAATGCCTTTTCTCTCATAATTTGCAAGGTACACACGAAGAGGGAGAATTTCGGCAGCTGGAAATCTGGACCTGAAAAAGCTACATCTGGCCACCTATTCTGCACAACTCCAAATGAGCTGAAACTTCATGGTGATTTTTTATGGATTATTTAAGAAATATTGGAGCCAATAATCACCAGAGGGGGCCACCAGGTGGGCACAACCCACCTGGGCGCGCCAGGCCCCCTAGGCGCGCCCTGGTGGGTTGTGGCCTCCTCGGCCCACCTCTGGTGCACATCTTCTTGTATATAAGTCATTTTGACCTAGAAAAAATAAGGGGGAAGACTTTCGGGGCGGAGCGCCGCCGTCTCAAGGCGGAACTTGGGCAGGAGCACTTTTGCCCTCCGGCAGAACGATTCTGTCGGGGGAACTTCCCTCCCGGAGGGGGAAATCATCATCATCATCACCAACAACTCTCCCATCTTGGGGAGGGCAATCTCCATCAACATCTTCACCAGCACCATCTCATCTCAAACCCTAGTTCATCTCTTGTATTCAATCTTGTTATCGGAACTATAGATTGTTGCTAGGGGGTGACTAGTAGTGTTGATTACATCTTGTAGTTGATTACTATATGGTTTATTTGGTGGAAGATTATATGTTCAGATCCATGATGCTATTTAATACTCCTCTGATCATGAGCATGTTCATTATTTGTGAGTAGTCACTTTTGTTCTTGGTCACGGGATAAATCTTGTTGCAAGTAATCATGTGAATTTGATATGTGCTCGATATTTTGATAGTATGTATGTTGTGATTCTCTTAGTGATGTCATGTGAACGTCGGCTACATGACACTTCACCATATTTGGGCCTAAGGGAATGCATTGTGGAGTAGTAAATAGATGGTGGGTTGCGAGAGTGACAGAAGCTTAAACCCCAGTTTATGCACTATTCCGTATGGGACCGATTGGATCCAAACGTGTAATGCTATGGCAGTCGGCGTGTGCGGGGGCACCTCCGCCCCCAAGACAACGGGGTCGCCCCTCCCTTCTCCAAGGCCGGCAGATCAGCGGCGGCCTCTCCTATCGGCGCCTGGCCCTCCGGCACCGGCGGATACGCGTGCTGCGGGCCGGTGGACTCCGGAGCCCGGCTGCGGGACGCCTCCTCCGCGTGCGCCTTGGCGGCCGCGTCCGCCTGCTCCCTGGCCGCCGCGTCAGCTTGGGCCTTGGTCGCGGCATCGGCCTCCGCTTGTGCCGCCTTGGCCGCCTCCGCCTTCTCCCGTGCCGCGGCCTCCCGCTCTTCTCGCGCCTCCCGCGCGTTCTTCTCCATCGCCTCCTGGAGGTCGGCGAGTGGATCCACGCGGCGGGGGCCCGCGGAGCCATTTGCCGCCCCAATCACCGAGCCGGACGAGGCCCGCGGCAAGGAAAGTGGGGCGCTATGCACCAAAAGAATGAAGGAAATAAAGAAGACTGCGAGAAAGAAGAAAAGCAAACGCAAAACAAGATGCAAGATAGGACAAGGCGCTTACGCGGACACTAGTGGGAGCCGCTTCGGGGCCTTCTGGAAGAGGGCAGCCTTCGCGGAGGCCTCGTGCCGATTGGTCGCGGCGGCCGAGGTCTTGGTATTCTTAGACCGGCTGCCAAACAGCCCGGCGTCGGCCCGACGCTTCGGCGCGCCGCCTACTGCAGTCGGCGCGGCCGAGGAACTAGCGCCTGGTCGGTCGGCGCCGGGAGCGTGGCGAGGGTCGTCGTCTCCCTCGTCATCATCCGGCCAGTCCCCGAGGCCGCCTCCTGTGGAGCCGCCTGCTCCCTCACCGCCGCCTCCTACGGCGTCGTCCTTCTCCACGGCGGCCGCCCCTAGCTCGGGGTCGTCTGCATCACTCTCCACCCGGTCCGCGAGGTATTGATGACCTGGGGCCGGCGCTCCGTCTGCCGTCTGGCC
This sequence comes from Aegilops tauschii subsp. strangulata, assembly GCF_002575655.3. Lineage (NCBI taxonomy): Eukaryota > Viridiplantae > Streptophyta > Magnoliopsida > Poales > Poaceae > Aegilops > Aegilops tauschii. The sequence goes on from NC_053041.3 coordinate 317,857,661, forward strand.
CAGGAAGCGCTGCTTCGCAGCCGAGTGGCAGGCGCTAAGAAGAAATTTGAATTCATGAAGACAAAAGATCTAGAAGACTCACCGCAGGCGGTAGGTTTGCACGGCTGTACGACTCCTTGCCAAACTGGCACTCCGTCTCTGACAGCTTGCAGTTGGAGAAGAAGTTCACCAGCGGGACTACCTCCACGTTGGCAGAACCTTGGTGCACATCCGGCATGGGTCCCGGCGCCCGCTCATGTTGCTGATGATGTGGGGCCGGGCTTGGAGGGGCAGCACCCGGCGCGCCACAAAGGCGGCCAGCAGATCTGAGGCCCTGAGGCCCTCTGAATCCGTCATCTCATGGAGCCGGGCGAGAGCGGCGGAGGAGGCGGCCGACAGGTTCTTCGGCCGAAACTGCCAATTGGTGCGGGGCTCGGCAAGCGGGCCGGCCAGCCACGGAAGCCGGCAGGTTAGCGTAGTCCATCGTCGAGTGGATGTTCTCGACGTAGAAGTACGACTTCTGCCACAGCTTGGCTGACTGCAGCAAGGCGAGGGCTGGGAAGTGGACCCCGGAACCCGAACGCCGCACCGCGACGCACGCCCCGCAGTGGGCCGCCTCGTCCTTGGTGGCGGTGCCGAGTTTGAGCTAGAAGAGCTCCCCCGGAGCTCGAGGGTGGGGAGCACGCCGAGATAGCCCTCACAGAGGGTGACGAAGGCGGAGAGCAGCACCACCGTGTTCAGCGTGAGATGGTGGGGTTGTACCTTGTAGAAGGTGAGGAACGAGCGGAGGAAGCTGCTCGCCGGCAGGCCGAAGCCGCGGAGGAAGTGCGACCGAAAGACGACGCGTTCGCCGTCCTCCGGCGCCGGCGAGATCTCCGCCTCGGGAGGAACGCGCACCTTTACGTGCGTCGCGCGGGGCAGCCGCCGCGTCTGGCGAAGGAACGCGAGGTGATCCTCGTGGACGTTGGAGCCGTCCCAATCGCCGGAGCGCCCGCCGCGCGCCATGGATGCTGCCGCTCGATGGTAGCGCGGAGCGGTGGCGGGCCAGTGGAGTCGCGGCGGGTCGAAAAGGCCTTGCAACGGCGGTTGTGGAGGAGCTCTGGCGGCGAGGAGGAGGGCAGCGGCGACGAGAAGAAGCAGAGGAAGGAGAAGGCAAAGGGTGAGGGGGTGCGTCTGCGTTCTGTCGCCCCCTCCTCCCTCTACTTATAGCCCCTCGGCGGCGGAGCCAAGGGGGCGAGACGTGGGGGGGATTAACTACGCCCACTCCCCCCCATGACCCCGCGTTTTTCGCACCGTAACTGCGTGTATTTAACGCGCCTGGAAGCGCAATCGCCCGCCCCGGCCGCAGCGGATCCGCACGCGTGCCGAGGCCCTGTAGTGGCGGGCCCGGGCCTGCGGCGACGTCTTGTCGCGCGCGTGGGCTGGCAGGCCAGCCTGGTCAACTAGCGCCGTGTGGCGAGCGTGCAACGGGCGGCAAGGCTACCAATCGGCTGGCTTGGCACCCGGCCCCCTCAGCGACGGTTCGAATTCTCCAGGCGGCCAGCCCAGCCTTGGCCGGCTCCTCGCAATCGGCATCTCCAAAAGACGGACGAAACAAGATCACCAATACACTCAGAGTAGGAAGCTGCTGAGGCTCCTCGATTTCGGCCGTGGCGCCCCACCAGCTTCGGGGACTACTGTCGGAGTAAATGACCACGGGTAGCCTCATCGGCCCCCTAAGATATTTCAAGACATTAGGGCTAACTGCACCCCTCACACCTCCTGGACGAACGGGCGACTTCGTGGGCCGACTGGTCTAGGGGGCCGGCTACTAGAAGGCGGCAAGACACCAGAAGGCGGCCACGAGGAGGCCGGCTCCTAGCAGGCGGCACCTCGTCCCCTCAAAGTTTGCACCCACATAACCACGACGGGACGGGGCGCGACAACAGTACGACCTGTCGCCCCCGAATCCAGGGCGGAGCGTGGCCACAGTACGGTGTACCAAGCGGACACCCCTCGCCCGGCGCGGCACTGTTCCGACGCAGCCCGTGACATCACTTATGTCAGGAGGAGCCATGCTCCCATGACGGCCGGTCGGTACGGCCCGCAGGCGACGGGCCCTACCTATCGGCGAGCCCCAGCAGGCGACAACGGGAGTGGGCCGCCTCCCAGCAGGCGGCCTCCTCCCCCCTCGGAGTCTGAGCGCCATTAATCAGATGAGACGGGGTGTGGCTACAGTGAGCGCCCGCCAAGCGGCGGGACTGTAGCCAGGCTCCCCCCGACAAAGCCTCCGTCATCAAGAGCAAGGCAACAGTATAAAGCGGTTGGCGTGGCCCGCAGGCGGCGGGCCCCAGCAGCCGGTGGAGAAGCTGGCGTCTAGAGACACTGACGGCCGGGTCCTACACCCGACCGGATTACGATTGTACCCCTGGGGGTAGGCCTATATAAACCCCCCACGCCACCCATGCAAAGGGTTCAGACCTTTGTTCACAGCCCCAGAACACACACACACACACACACACACACACACACGTAGAGAGAGTGGAGTAGAGCTAGCCTTGCCCTTCTTCCTCCTCTAGCAGAAACAGCTCAAGGAGCAAGCTTGTAGCTACCTTATTGATCATAGTCATCATGCGGAGACCCCGCAGAGTAGGACTAGGGGTGTTATCTCCACGGAGAGCCCCGAATCTGGGTAAGATTCGCAGGCGTATGCGGTCTCGCTCACTCCCGCCTCTAGATCCCGACGACGTACTCTTGTCCCCATCCATGATAAGCCACCCCCTGACATATGTCGCACGATATTCCCGACAATCAACTAATTTGGATCGACGGTTTGAAAGGTATGGCCTCCGGAAGGTAGAATCCAAATTTGATCAAATGCAAATTTAAACGGTTCAAACATGTGAAATTTTGGTTCTACTGTATTCTCCTGGTCGCTACGAGTACACAGGAAAAAGAATCAATGAATTTGGATATACAGACCAAGAGATATAGCTAAACGAAAAATTGGTGAAAATCTGTCTAAAACATGATTTTGAACTGTGGTTACTATAGCATAGCGCCATGTGTCACATCCAGATTGGCTGAGATGTAGCTGTGCGCGCGTGGTCACCGAAGCAGGGGGAAAACGGTGACGGCTTCGGGCGTGGGTGGCGGCGCTCCTCCGGTAGCTCTCCAGTGAAGGTGAGGTGAAGGGCGGATGCGGCTTGCGATGACGGAGACGATGGTAGCTTCAACGGAGATGGGAGCGTCCTCTGCTGGCGCGCCGTCGCTCGGTGGTGCTGGCGATTTTGGGCATGGTCGGGAGCTCGGTATCCCGTGTTCCTGAGAAGATCAGAGGTTGAGGGAAATTTAAAAGACCACGAATAATACTCAGGAAGGATTAGCGAGGAACCGAGGCTCACAGAGGCAACGGAATCGTTCCGGGAAGCTCCGGCAAGGGCAATACTCCGGCGAGATCGGGATTTGTTGAAGAGCTCGATGTGGTGCGGTCCTGGGCAAAATCAAAGCGGAGGGAGTGCATGAGGTTTCCTCGCAGACTATGGAGTGCTCGGAGAGGGGCCGGACTTACTGGAGTGCCCGAAATCGTTCGTATCGCCGGAGTCGGCAGAGCTTGGCGAGGTCCTTACTCTCGATTCCTAGGGGAAAACAAAGTGGCGCCTGCGAGGACTGATCGAGGGATTCGAGAGGAACCACACGGCGGCCTCAGATTGGAAAAGGAGCAAGGGGTCGCGTGAATCACGCGGGGTTTGGTGCGGCAGTGGCGGCGCTGTCGTCCACGAACAGGAGACCGATCGGGAGGCGGAACGAGGCGGTGGGGTCCGCTGTCGTGGAATAGAGAGAAAGAAAGAAAAAAACAAAAGAGAGGTGGAGCGGGTTGTGGCCTACTGGCGATGCTGGGCCAGCTGCGCTGCGGTTGCTCTGCGCTGCTGCTCGCGCATGGCGAAGAATAGAAGCTGGTCCGCACAGTGCGACCCGATGAATAGTGAAGGTTTTCTATTTACTAAAATAACAGGAAAGAAAATGGATAATGAAGATGCCAAATTCTTTCTGAACTAAATACCAGGAAAATTTTATAATTATACATACTAATATAGAAAACAGTGACATTTATTCCAGCTTAAAATACTTATATAAAATACATATAATATTTTTGTAAACATTACTTTGACACTTATAAAGTGTTCCATAAAATATTTTTGAACTCCGGAGAAAAAATGCAAATGACATTTAAATCATCCCCAACTCTTTTACATTGAAGGAGTCATATTACCTTCTCTCATATGATTTAAAATTTGAGTTAGAATTGTTCTAAATATTCAAAATCCAAATGTGAGAATATTCAATTATTCACCTACATTATTCTGTGAGGAAGTCATGTCATCCTCTCTCATTGTTGAATTGGAAATATTTTGAATATTCTCAAACCCAGAATAAGAACCAAATAAATAACTGGAAAAGTCCTTTTATTCCCTCTCAATTTAATATTCACTTAAACTCCAAAAGTTTCAAATCCTAGTCACATCAATCAACACAAGCAAGTTTTTATTTAATCATATTTAAATAATTAACATTCCAAAATTATAAATTTTGGGATGTTACAACTTATCACTTCCACATTTGGAAATTGCTACGACGATTCCTTGCACTTGGGGATTATCAGACACCGCAAGAGTCTCCCGAAGACATGGAGAAGACCACTCCTTCACTACAGGCGTCGCCATCTTTCCGAAGGCTTCGCAGAGGCCCTAGGCCCTCGGTCTCCATGTTGAGCATTCCTGAAGAGGATGTGCAAGCCACAAGCTCAGTAGCACATCAAGTGTTCCCTCAAGCCATCCCTTCCATTACTGCTCATGAGTCTGGAGCCAAAGAGGCTGCAGATATTCTGGCTGCATCAGCCGATGACAAGGAAGAAGACTGTGAAGTTATTCCCCCTACAGTTGATTGAGTTGTACAAGCAAAAGTGATTGTGCCAGACCCCCCAGTCCATGAAGCCACTAAAGTTGAGGCAAACGCGACTTCCACCACCACCTGATGAAGCAAATGACGTTGTCATGGCTGAAGATAATGTGCAGCCCAAAGTCAATGATGCCACGGAAGGAAATGCCCAGCCATCCACCTTGGATGTGACTATTCCTCCCCCTGTGCCTCACGCCATGGAACGCGCGTTCTATCATGGTGAGGTTGTTACTGTCAAGTAGCCAATCTTGACGCCTCCAACTACTCCTGGTCCCCAATATGACTATCATGTGGAGCAAAGGCCTCAAACGCAAAAAAATATTTACTTTATGTTGTCAAATATTAAATTCCTTGGAAAGTGTTGGTATGGAGAGCACCCGTGGATACGGCTAGCCATGGAAAGTGAAAGAATGGTGGAAAAAGGAGTAACCTTTATTTTCTGTTTGGGAACCGCCTATGGCATATCTAGCATGGAAAGTGTTCGTAGCTCTGAGACGTTTTCATTGGTGGGATGGATACACCTCCCAAAATGTTTTTATCTCTAATTTTTTTCGCTTTGAGCTCTGGCACCTCTACAAATCCTACTTCCCTCCACGAAGGGTCTTTCTTTTACTTAATGCAATTTTTTATTTTTTGAAATTTGAGTCTCCATCTTCTCTTACAAAAGCACCAACTAGGAGGCAATATGATCGTACTCAAGTATTGGGTGTAGTTAATATTTGAGTGTGTTTCATGAATGGATAAATGTTTGAGCATGATGGGCTAGGGATAACTTATTTTAGCGTTGATATTTTGAAAGACACATGGTTGCTTGTTGATATGCTTGAGTATCTAAATTATTATGTCAAAACTAGACTATTGCTTTGAATCACATAAAATTCCAAATGTCCATTCTATAAAGAAAAGAATATGATATGACTTGATGAACAACATTCCACATCAAAAAATCTGTTTTTATCACTTACCTACTCGAGGACGAGTAGGAGTTAAGCTTGGGGATGCTGATACGTCTCCAACGTATCTATAATTTTTGAATGTTCCATGCTGTTTTATTATCAATCTTGGATGTTTTATAATCATTTTATAGTCATTTTATATCATCTTTTGGTACTAACCTATTGACATAGTGCCAAGTGCCAGCTGCTGTTTTTTCCATGTTTTTACATCGCAGGAAATCAATATCAAACGGAGTCCAAATGCCACAAAACTCCACGATGATTTTTTATGGGCCAGAAGGAAGGCAATGGGCCCTGGTTGCACCTGGGGGTGCCCCGAGGGGGGCATAACCCACCAGGGCACGCCAGGAGGCCCAGGCGCGCCCTGGTGGGTTGTGCCCACCTCAGGTGCCCCCCGGACCGCCTCTTTGCTCTATAAATACCCCAAAATTCCACAAACCATAGGGGAGTCGACGAAATATTCATCCAGCCGCCGCAGAGTCCAGAACCACCAGATCCAATCTAGACACCATCACGGAGGGGTTCACCACTTCCATTGGTGCCTCTCCGATGATGCGTGAGTAGTTCTTTGTAGACCTTCGGGTCTGTAGTTAGTAGCTAGATGGCTTCCTCTCTCTCGCTGAATTCTCAATACAATGGTCTCTTGGAGATCCATATGATGTAACTCTTTTTGCGGTGTGTTTGTTGGGATCTGATGAACTTCGAGTTTATGATCAGTTATATCTTTTTAGATCCATGAAAGTTATTTGAGTTTCTTTGATCTCTTATATGCATGATCTCTTATAGCCTCGTATTTCTTCTCCGATATTTGGGTTTTGTTTGGCCAACTTGATTTATTAATCTTGCAACGGGAAGAGGTGCCCGGTAGTGGATTCGATCTTACGGTGCTTGATCCCAGTGACAGAAAGGGAACCGACACGTATGTATCGTTGCTACTAAGGATAAAAAGATGAGATCTAAATCTATCGCCGTATAGATAAACGGATCTTGTCTACATCATTTCATTGTTCTTATTGCATTACTCCATTTTTCCATGAACTTAATACACTAGATGCATGCTGGATAGCGGTCGATGTGTGGAGTAATAGTAGTAGATGCAGGCAGGAGTCGGTCTACTAATCTTGGACGTGATGCCTATGTAATGATCATTGCCTAGATATCATCATGATTATTTAAAGTTCTATCAATTGCCCAACAGTAATTTGTTTACCCACCGTTTGCTATTTTTCTCGAGAGAAGCCACTAGTGAAACCTATGGCCCCCGGGTCTTCTTTCTCATATATTTGCCTTGCGATCTATTTTTCCTTTGCGCTTTTATTCAGATCTATTAAACCAAAAATACAAAAATATCTTGCTGCACTTTATTTTATTTGCGATCTATTATTTCAATCTATTATAATTTTCTCCCGTCATCGTGCCTTCTGGCGCCGTTACCCGAAAGGGATTGACAACCCCTTTAACAAGTCGGGTTGCGAGTGGCTGTTATTTGTGTGCAGGGGCTGTTTATGTTTTGTTGCTTGGTTCGATACCTTGGTTACATTACCGAGGGAAATAACTACCGTTGTTGTGCTACATCATCCTCTCCTCTTGGGGGAAACACCGACGTAGTCTTAGCAAACATCATCAAGGGAATTTCTGTCGCCGTTGCCGGGGAGGATCTTCAACATAACCAGGTTCCTAATCACAAATCTGATCTCCTCGCAATTTACATTATTTGCCATTTGCCTCTCGTTTTCCTCTCCCCCAGTTCACAAAAATTTGTCGTTTTATTTGCCTCTCTTTTCCGTTCGCCATTTTTTACTCAGATCTATTCTCTGCTTGCAATCATGAGTGATTTCGGTATGGCACCAACAGATGATGGCCTGACTCCTAAGATTGGACGTACAGGTAATCTAGATGCTAAACCTTTTATCTTGGGGCAAGGGAACGTTATGGGAAAAGAACGTATCCAGGAATTTTTCAATTGTGTTGGAAATTTGAGTCTTGATGATGCCCCTATACTTAAAACTACTAGATCTTATGCGGATGCTATTTCAGCACTAGTTCTGAAACTTGAAAGTAAATTTATCCGCACTCATCCTACTTTGCAAAGATTGTTTTTTGAGCTTCCCGAAATAAAGAATCCTAGAGCCAAAAAGTTGGCCACTCTCATTCTTATGAACGAGTTTGACTACATAATTCGGGAAGCTAGGGAAATCTTTGACTTTTATGGTATGAATCATGAAAAACCCGTGATAGATGAAATTCTTTACAATAGTGATTATGCACTAAGGCATTTGCTTGGGTATAATAAGATCTTTGATGAGAATCTTAAAAAGGAGGTTCCCGTTCTAGAAATAATCCAACAAGTTTTCAATAATGTCAATAAACATCACTCTTGGATTGTTGCGGGAAATCAAAGGGGTTATGATGAAAACCAACTAAGGAATGCTAAATTTTTCATGGATAATATGTTTTATGTTTTTTTACAAAACCTCATGATGGAAACACCCCTAAGAAAACTAAGAAGAAGAAGGATGACAAAACTTATATCCTTGCCTTATGCCTAGCCAAGGGCGTAAAACTATAGCGCTTGTTGGGAGGCAACCCAATGAATAAAATTTATTTTTGCTTTTTACTTTCTGTTCTTGTGTGTTTACAAAATTATGCTACTGGTATGATTGTGTTTTTTGTGTTTTAGTTAGTGTTTGTGCCAAGTAAAGCCTATAGGATCTTCTTGGGTGATAGTTGTTTGATCTTGCTGAAAAGACAGAAACTTTCCACTCATGAAAATAATTTTCATAAATCACAAAAAAGAGATTTTGCTCTGATTCTTTTTGCAGAAGATTAATATACAAATTAACCTCGTCGTCCTATTTTGGTAGAATTTTTGTAGTTCCAGAAGTATTCGCCAAAGTCAGATTACTACAGACTGTTCTGTTTTGACAGATTCTATTTTCTTTGTGTTGTGTGCTTATTTTGATGGCTCTATGGTTTTCTCTGATGAGTTTTTGCATAGAAAAGTTGGAATACAGTAGATATAATACAAAAACAAAATATGAATTGGTTTGATACAGCACTTATAGTAGTGGTTTGCATTCTTATACTAACGGATCTCACAAAAGTTTTGTTGAGTTTTGTGTGATTGAAGTTTTCAAGTTTTGGGTTATCTTACATTGGATGAAGGAAGGATGTAAGAGCCTAAGCTTGGGGATGCCCCGGCATCCCAAGCTATTATCCAAGAATGATCAACCAACCAAGCTTGGGGATGCCCCCGAGTGGCATCCCCGCTTTCTTCCAACAACTATCGGTATTTTACTCGAGACTATATTTTTATTCGTCGCACGATATGTGTTTTGCTTGGAGCGTCTTGTATGATATGTGTCTCTGCTTGTTTTATTTTGTGTTTTAAGTCATCAATCCTTGCTGGACACACTTATTTTAGAGAGCCAAAATTATATCATGTCTTGTTAGGATTGCTCTCTATGCTTCACTTAAATCTTTTATGAGCTAGGACTTGCTTTAGTGCTTCACTTATATCTTTTTGAGCACGGTGTGCTTAGTATTTTTGAAAAAAATGCTCTCTTGCTTCAGTTAGATTTATGTGAGAGTTAGTAAAATTTTAAATAAATTCTCTCTTGCTTCACTTAAATTATTTTGAGAGAAAGAAAATTTGTTATGCTCATGACCTTCACTTATATTTGTTTGAGCTTATGAAAAGCAACACATAAAATTAGTCCCAAAGTGACAGATATCCAAGAAGGATAAAGAAAAAGAAAATGTCATGAAGATCATTGGACAAAATAAACTTGATTCTTAGTAATAGTTTTGAGATATGATGTTGTGATATGTGAGTTATGTTGATGAGTAATTGTGCTCTAGTAAGAATATTGGTGTTAAAGTTTGTGATTCCCTACGCATGCACGAAAGTCAATAATCATGCAATGAAAATTATATCCTACTTGTGGTGCATTATTCGGTGTTAATTATGCTTAATACTTGCTTATGAGATTATTCGTTTCTTGGTTGGTCGCTTCTCAATCTTTTTGCTAGCCTTCATTTTGCACCAAGTATGACCTCTACTTGTGCATCCAAAATCCTTTAAACCAGTTTTGCCACATGAGTCCACTATATCTACCTATTTGCGGTATTCTTTTGCCGTTCTAAGCAAATTTGTATGTGCCATCTCTAATTTTCAAAATAAACTCCTCTTTTGTGTATTTGTTTCGCTCGCAGAACGGTAATGGGTGGCTAATATTTTCCATGCTGGATGTGTTATTCTCAAGATGAGTGTTTATTCACTTGTCATTGCACGAGAGTAAGGCAAAGGTTTTAGGGATGCCCAGTCCCGAAATGCAAAAAAATATTTACTTTATGTTGTCAAATAATAAATTCCTTGGAAAGTGTTGGTATGGAGGGCACCCGTGGATACGGCTAGCCATGGAAAGTGAAAGAATGGTTGAAAAAGGAATAACCTTTATTTTCTATTTGGGAACCGCCTATGGCATATCTAGCATGGAAAGTGTTTGTAGCTCTGAGTCGTTTTCGTTGGTGGGATGGATACACCTCCCAAAATGTTTTTATCTATAATTTTTTCGCTTTGAGCTCTAGCACCTCTACAAATCCCCACTTCCCTCTGCGCAGGGCCTTTCTTTTACTTTATGCAATATTTATTTTTTTAAAATTGAGTCCCCATCTTCTCTTACAAAAGCACCAACTAGGAGGCAATATGATCGTACTCAAGTATTGGGTGTAGTTAATATTCGAGTGTGTTTCATGAATGGATCAATGTTTGAGCATGATGGGCTAGGGATAACTTATTTTAGCATTGATATTTTGAAAGACATGGTTGCTTGTTGATATTCTTGAGTATCTAAATTTTTATGTCAAAACCAAACTATTGCTTTGAATCACATAAAAGTCCAAATGTCCATGCTATAAAGAAAATAATATGATATGTGTCGGTGTACAAAAGTAGGGGTCCCTTTTTGCACCCATTTACTTGTGCGTGGGCAGTCACAGCCCCACGCCCTGGCCACGCTTGGCGGGGCATAAGAAGCAAAGGCACAAGACGACTAGACCAATGCCAAGCCGAAAACACAAAGAGTAGGAGGGTGAGGTGGACTCCCCCGGCAAGGCCTTGCCGGGGCGGCCTCCACAACCCCGGCAAGAGCCTTGCCGGGGCAACTTGCCCAGTGCCAACAGGGCTGCCACCCTTGAGCCTAAGAGTTCCAACACCCTCAACCACATTGGAACCAAAGCTCGGGAGGCGCCTCCATGGTGGCATGCAGATCTTTGTGAAGACCAAGAACATACAAGACTAGATGATGACCAGAAGACGACGATCCTCAGCAAGATCCTTGCCGAGGATACCCACGAGACCCCCGGCAAGATCCTTGCCGGGGACGCCCACGATGCCGCAGCAAGACCCTTGCTGGGGCCCGGCAAGACCCTTGCCAAAGACATCCGCGGGGCCGCAGCCAGGCCCACATCTGCCAAAACTCCACTGCCATTCCCATGCAGCTGCCAGCCCACCAACTAGACGAGCACTTGCGTGGCGACGTGCGGCCTCTAGGCCAACTCAGCAAGCACCTGCGTGGTGGCATGCAGATCTTCGTGAAAACTCTGCCACCGCACCAACTCAGCAGCCAGCGAGCGTAGCGCTACACGCCTTGTCAGCTCGGACGCGCGTCGAAGCCAGGCAAGGCGGCGACAGCTGGGACGAGCTTCCTTGCCATCCCCGATAAAGCAAGAAGGGCACGTCGGCAGTGCATTAAATGCGTTTGTCCTACGGTGCCAGAGGATAGACTCGACCACTGTATAGCTTTCCACCTCCTGTGTGCCACTATGGCAGCCCCTTTGTCTATAAAAGGAGGCCCGCGGCGTACTGGGGGAGGATTCGGATTTTTTGGACCCTGCACGCCTTGTAGCTAGTCCAAGAACACCAGATAAACAGAAACCAGCAGGAGTAGGGTATTACACATCACTTGCGGCCCGAACCTGGATAATCCCCCCGCGTTGATCTCTCAATCCCGCTCTTTCCATAGCTCCGCGCCCGCCAACCTTAGCAAAAGGGATTCCCCGTGATCCCGTAGGTGTCGTTTCCCCCTACATCTTTGGCGCGCCAGGTAGGGGGCGCAGGCTGTGAAAATCTGGTTTGAAGGTCAGCACACCGACTTCATCATCACCATGGCCCCCAAGAGAAAGGGGATCACAGCGATCGGCTCGTCCAGGGCCGGCCCATCTGCGCCAGCGCGAGCAGGCGGCCAGGTGCCCACGGATGGGGCCGGAGACGTGGCCCGCGAGCATCCACGACATTCTGGCCATCGGAGCCAGGCGAGCGGCGTCGTCCGGGTCCGAGGCGATGAGCCCCGCGCCGCTGGGTTCGGGGGCGGGGCCGTGCTGCCCACGGGCGGCGCAACAGCCTCTACGGCACCCCAGCTGGCGCCCGCGCCGTGCCCTTCCCAGGCCGCGCGCGATGAGCAACACCGCGATGCCAGAGCCCCCGGGCATCGCCGCGGAAAGAGCCCTGTGCGCCACTCACAAGACGAACCAGGCCGGCGTGCGCACTCAGACGCCGGTGCAGGCGGCGTGCAACAGCGAGACCGCGACAGAGCCCCTTCTAACCCGGTTAGAAGTCGGAGCGCGTCACGGTCTACGCAGATCTCGCCGCCGCCTACGCCAGCAGAAGCGCTGGCGCACGTGCAGCTGCTCCTCGACTTCCCCCCTGCTGCGGAGAAGCTCGACGAGTGGAGAGCCACCATCCGAAGCCTTGTCAGCTTCGCCAACAAAGACGAGCCGCTCCCGACGGGACCCTCGCACCGGCGTCCTGACGAGCCGGTGCATGTCGGCGGTGGGGAGACTAGAGACGCTGCGACCACGATGCACTCTCCCCCCCCCCCCCCCCCCCCGCGGCCACGACAACAGGCATCGGCACGTCGACCCGACGTCGCTAACAATGTTTCCACAGCGTCGTCCGACCCGCGAACACGCCACGACCAACGTCAAGTCCTTCGGGAATGGGCTCAGGAAGACGCTCGAACTACCATCGAACGACGACGGGAGACACGCCATCAGTCAGATCGGCGTGCGGGGCCTACTATGGACCACCCGGCGGCAGGGGGCCCCGGCAACCTGCCTTACTGTAACGCCCCGGACCCGATGCGCCAGGTGTCTGCCAGTTATTCGCCGTCCTTGCCGTGTCATTTTCTTGTGTGTTGCATTTTTCCATGTCATCATCTGCATTGCATCATCATGTTTTTCAAAACTTGCATCCGGTCCTTTTCCCCGTTGTCCGCTTCGCGATCCGACACTCTCGCGCGCGCCCGTCGCCCCTCTCAGTCCTTGTTTCGTGAGCGGGAGAAAAACGTTCTCGGAACGGGTCGAGATTTGCCGAGTGGCCTTGGTATAGTACCGGTAGACCGCCCATCAAATTTCGTTCCATTTGGAGGTCGTTTGATGCCTCAACGGTTAACCGCGTAGCCCGAAACCCCTCTCTCTTTGCAGCCCAGCACCCCTCCACCACAGCCCACTAGCCCATCCAAACCCCCTCCATGCTCTCGGTCGTTCGATCACGATCGTGTGAGTGAAAACCGCACCTCATTTGGACTCACCTAGCTCCCTCTAGCTATATATATGCCCTCTCCCCCGAATTTCGCGGTGCAAACCCTAGCAAACTTCCCCTCCGCGCCGCTAGACATGTCCGTCCGCCATCGAACGCGTCCACCGCCGCCGCCGCCACGTCGCTCCAGCCAATCGGCGGCCGCCACATCACCACCACCGCCGCTCTCCTCCAACCCGCGGCCGCCACCTGTCCCGCCGCTTCCTCACCCCCGCGCCGCGGCCCGCGGAGCCCATCCGGGGCCCGCGCGAGCCGCCGCCCGGCCCGAGCGCCGCCTGCCTGCGCGCCTCGTGCCCCGCCGGCCTTGCTCCCCGGTCTGGCCTCCCGCCGGCGACCGTCGTCATCGCCGGTGAGCCGCCTGACCTCGCCGTCTTTCCTTCCTCCTGCCTCGCCTGCCTCATCTCTCTCTCTAACCGCTCTCTCTCTCTCTCTCTCCGCCATGGACGCCGGCGCTCAAGCTCGCCGGAGCTCCGCCTGCCTCGCCGGGGTTCCGCCTCCCGCCGCCCGCGCCTCGCCTGGAGCTCGCCACCGGCCGCCCCGCCCTGTTCCTCGTCAGATCCGGCGAGCCCGCGGCCGGATCTGCCCCGCTCCGACCTCCACCACCCCTCGCCGGAGTCGGAGCTCCGTCCGACCGCCGCCGTGGCCTCGGGCCTCCTGTGCCGCGATCTGGATGTCGCCGTCCCGGAAACCCGTCGTCCCGCCATCCAAACGTCGTCCCCGAGCCGTACCGCGCCGTCCCGAACCCCTCCGTCCAGTTTTCCCGTGAGGTGATTTTCTTCCAAGTCCCCGAATTGTTGCATTATGTTGCCCTGTTCATCATGCATAACTTCGTGCTCGGTGCTCCGATTTATGCATATAATATATCGAAATGTTCGTCATGAGATGCTCTCCATTTTGTTCAATTGTGCCATGCTTGTTTGAGGTCATGTTGATGCCCTAATCATCGTTGCAAGAGTGCTATATGCTGTTAACTGCTGCCTGTTTACAGAACTTGGTGATTTGTCTTTTTCATTGCATTTTGTGTGTGCATCCTATGAGCTTGGTGTCTACATGTGTTCTGAACTACATCATGCCATCTTCACAGTGGTGCTTATCTTGTATTTTTGTGATCTCTGTGGTGCTAGCACAAGCATGCAAAGTAGCCTCCGTGACATTGCTGATTTCTGTGACTTGGTGTTTTCTGCAAAGTCCGAGTCTGTTATATTTTGTTGCCATGTAAACCTGCTGCTACAAGTTATTCTATGCATAAACTGGAGATGTTCACTAAGGATGTTTTGTTATACATGTTATGATCTATCCACCCATGCCCTTGTTTGCATTTATGGCATGCTGTAGCTTGTTGTTATCCTGCTCTACTTTTGCTATAAAATGTTCCTGGCAGATTGCTTACATGTTAATCAGTTTTGCCATGTGTTTTTCTAGTGATCCATGTACCCTATGACTATGCTATTGCCATTCTTAGCTTCATATTTATGCCTTCTTACTGCTGGTTACCTTGTCATGCCATGTATTGCTCAGTGGTGAGTGGTTCAAGCTCACCAACATGCCTACTTATCGTTATTTCTGCCATGTCCTGTTATTTTCACTGTCTGAATCTGTCATATTACTTGCTATGTTTACATGGGTGTCATCATACCTTCTGTGCCTTTTTGGCTCGTGTTCAGTAAGGGACATTTGTTATATGCTTTGAGTAGAATCATACCATGGTTTCATTTTCCATGATAAGCTCATGTAGCATGTTGATTGATAGCTCTAAACTTTGCAACCCGATGTTATTTCTGTCATGTCCAGTAATTTCTGCTAAGTCTGTGAAACTGTTATTATTTGCAATCTTGCCATGTCCTTTTGAGCATGTTCTTGTGATTTCTGGAGATAGCTCATTGTTCATGTTTGGCATGCTTTACCTGTACATCCCGTCCATGCCTTCTGTTTTCATGTTGAGTTGCTGTAGCATATTGTTTTGATGCTTGCTAGATGCCTAGTTGCTGTTTTGGACAGATTGTTGTTATATCTTGTTTGGAGTGTATGTGTTGCACCGTTGCTCCGTTTTGAGCATGCTCTATATGAAACTTGCTTAGAATTGCATGTAGTTTCATATTATCATGTTGCATCCTAATCTTCAGTGTGTTTGCTTGATGTTTGAATGCATTTTGCATCAATGCCATGTTTAACTTGTTTTGCTCATATCTTCTAAACCGTAGCTCCGAATCAAATAAACTTTATATGTAACTTGACTAGAATTTCGTGTAGATCATCTTGGTGCATTTTAATTTGCTGTTTAACAACTTGAACATAAGGTTATTCAGTTCTGGACCAATTTCGAAATTTGCATATGAGGACTTACCGGAATTATTATATGTTGTTTCCGGCCTCATTTAAACTTGCTTTGATGTGTTGATCTTGTATGCATCCTCTCTTGCCGTGTGTAGCTTCATGTAGCCTTGTCATGCATCATACTTGGTTGAGCATCATGCCTTGTTCATGTGTGGTGTGTTTACCATGTTGTGTGCTTCTTCTCGATAGTTCCCGTGTCATTACGATCGTGAGGATTCGTTCGTCTTCGTGGCTTCATCTTCTTCATGGAGTCGTTCTTCTTCCTAGCGGGATTCCAGGCAAGATGACCGTCACCTTGGATCTCATTACTATCATTGCTATGCTAGTTGCTTCGTTCTATCGCTATGCTGCGCCACCTATCACTTGCTCCTCAAGCCTCCCAAATTGCCATGAACCCCTAACCTTTGTCACCCTTCCTAGCAAACCGTTTTTTGGCTATGTTACCGCTTTGCTCAGCCCCTCTTATAGCGTTGATAGTTGCAGGTGAAGATGAAGATTGCTCCATGTTGGATTATGTTTATGTTGGGATATCACAATATCTCTTATTTAATTAATGCATCTATATAATTGGTAAAGGGTGGAAGGCTCGGCCTTATGCCTGGTGTTTTGTTCCACTATTGCCGCCCTAGTTTCCGTCATACCGGTGTTATGTTCCTTGATTTTGCGTCCCTTACGCGGTTGGGTGATTTATGGGACCCCCTTGACAGTTCGCTTTGAATAAAACTCTTCCAGAACCTTGGTTTTACATTTGCCTCACCTAGCCTTTTTCCCTTGGGAGTCACGCTCCCGAGGGTCATCTTTATTTTAACCCCTCCCGGGCCAGTGCTTCTCTAAGTGCTGGTCTGAACTGAGTAGACCGCGGGGCCCCCTCGTGGAAACTCAAGGTCTGGTTTTACTCGTAGGATGTCTCATCCGGTGTTGCCCTGAGAACGAGTATGTGCAGCTCCTATCGGGATTGTCGGCACATCGGGCGGCTTTGCTGGTCTTGTTTTACCATTGTCGAAATGTCTTGTAACCGGGATTCCGAGACTGATCGGGTCTTCCCGGGAGAAGGAATATCCTTCGTTGACCGTGAGAGCTTATAATGGGCTAAGTTGGGACACCTCTGCAGGGTATAAACTTTCGAGAGCCGTGCCCGCGGTTATGTGGCAGATGGGAATTTGTTAATATCCGGTTGTAGAGAACTTGACACTTGACCTTAATTAAAACGCATCAACCGTGTGTGTAGCCGTGATGGTCTCTTCTTGGCGGAGTCCGAGAAGTGAACACGGTTTCTGGGTTATGTTTGACGTAAGTAGGAGTTCAGGATCACTTCTTGATCATTACTAGTTTCACGACCGTTCCGTTGCTTCTCTTCTCGCTCTTATTTGCGTAAGTTAGCCACCATACATGCTTAGTCGCTGCTGCAACCTCACCACTTTACCTTTGCCTTACCCATTAAGCTTTGCTAGTTTTGATACCCATGGTAATGGGATTCCTGAGTCCTCGTGGCTCACAGATTACTACAACACCAGTTGCAGGTACCGGTTTTGCGATGATCATGACGCGAGAGCGATGTTACTTGTTTTTGAGTCCTTCTTCTTCGATCAGGGGATAGGTTCCAGGTTGGCAGCCTGGGCTAGCATGGTGGATGTCGTTTGAGCTTCTGTTTATGTTTCATCCGTACTCGGATGTTGATCATGTGTTTGATGTATTGATGTATTCTTGCGGCATTTGTATGCCTTGTATGTATCCCCATCTATTATGTAATGTTGATGTAATGATATCCACCTTGCATAAGCGTCTTCAAGATGCGCTTCTATCCTTGGTGGGACCTTCGAGTTCCTTTAGGATAGGGTCGCATCTTGGGCATGATACTTACAAGGTGGGTTGTCCAGCCTTTACCCGAGAGCTGTGGCAGTTCCAGTGGCCCTCCCACCGCACGTTCAAGCCCGATGTTGGCGAGAAGTACAACGGCAAGACCCACCCGTCGGAGTTCCTCAGCATCTACACCATCGCGATGCAAGCTGCTGGAGCTCGCGATGATAAGGTGCTGGCCAATTACTTCCCGTTGGCACTCAAACCAACGTCATGTCATGGTTGATGCACTTGCCAGTGGATTCCATTTCTTCTTAGTCGGATTTGTGTCATGAGTTTGTTGGCGCTTTCACTGGAGGCCACCAAGCTCATGGCCAGGCAAGCGATTTGCATATCATCCCCCAGAAAGAAGGTGAAAACCTGCGCAAGTACATACAGAGGTTCAGCCGGGTGCAGTACAACATCCCAGATGTTCATCCCGCCGCTGTTATCAGCGCATTCCATCAGAATGTGTGCAACCGCAAGATGCGTGAAGAGTTGGCGATGAACAAGGTCAAAGATGTGGCCGAACTTTATGTTCTGGCCGATAGATGCGCTCGAGCTGAAGAGGGGAGGAAGTACCCCGGCGAGGACGCCGGTGCAGAAACCGACTCCATAGACGAAGACATCGCCGCCCCAACAAAGAAGGGCCGGCGCCACAACAGGAAGTGCAAGGGAAAGACTGTGCTTGCCGTTGAGGGATCCAGCAAGCTCGGTGCTGCCAAAAAGGCCAAGGCTGACGACCCCGGCAAGGAGGTTGCTGGGTGTGCCGCCTGCTTGGCCCTGGCGGCCGCCGGCAAGCCAGGAGGCTCTGACAAGCAGTACTGCAAGATCCACCGCACCAAGGGCCATGACCTCCAGAACTGCCGACAAGTTGAGCTGCTTGCAGAAAAGCAGAAAGCTGAATATGATAGGCGAGACAAGGAGAAGGGTCAGGATGGTACTGAGGGATCCCACAAGAAGCATGGCGTCCAAGGGGGTCGCCGCGGCAAATATAACCAACAAGAGAGGCCCTCTCGGGGCCGCGACAAGAAAGAGGAGGATGATGATCACGACGAGGACGACGAGTCCGGCGAGCACGAGTTCCAGAAGGCTACAGAGGTGTAGCGACCAGACCTCAAATAGTCTGTGCTGCTGTGCACCAGTGTCATCCCTGGATCAGTAATGCTGACACGCACAGTACAAATGGAGGATGTATAACAGAGTAGCAATCACACACTTATTACATCGAATATCTCAAAAGAGAATAAGTATGATAAATATGGCTTAAGGCCATCTAAATACGATAACAGCGGAAGACTTGGAAGATAAGTGAGTCCATCAACTCCAACGGCATCACTGAGTATAAGACCACGACCTAAGGCACCTTACTCGTCGTCTGAAAAGTCTGCAACATGAAACGTTGCAGCCCGAAAACGGGTCAGCACATGGAATATGCTGGCAAAGTAACACATAGAGAATAATGAACATAATAATGCTATACTACATGCATATATGGCTGGTGGAAAGCTCTATGGTTACAGTTTTGCGAAAAGCCAATTTTTCCCTACTGCAAAGGAATAATTTTTATTTAACTATCATGGTGGTTGTGAAACATTGAGATGGTTGACAGCATCTCAATCCCAATTAAGTATCATCATTAACCCAACAAAATTAATTAAAGTAACATGATGAGATTCACATGATAATCCAGGTACTAGATACTCAAGTTGTCCATAACCGGGGACACGGCTAACCATGATTAGTTTGTACACTCTGCAGAGGTTTGTGCACTTTTCCCCACAAGACTCGATCTCCACCGTTGGATTACTCGCACTACATGGTGTTTGAGTAACGGATGACCGAGACACAGTCTTTCAGAAGTGTTTGCACCTTACGTATGGGTAGACAGTTACACCTACTTTCCCCTACATCTGCTAGTCTACCACTGTAAGAGTTCACACAACTTAATCAACTATGCTAGAGCCCATAATAGCTTGCGGCTGCACACGGAAGTTTCTAGCATGAATAATCTCATGATCCCTTTGAACCTGGGTGGCGGTCCAAAAGAAAAACAGGCAACCCTGGAATACCCAGGTACCTCAATCCACCCAAATGTGAGTTTTAGTTGCCACCTTAAGTAAACCATTAATTAACAATCTCACATCTGTCATGGAAATCTCTCAAACCCAATCCACGTCTACGAGCATAGCATGGCAATATAATAGCAAACTTAGAAGTAACTCCCAAGGGTTTGGTAATCAAACAGGTAATAGGTACTACCTCAACTACTTCCCAATACCCACAATTTAATTAGATCCTAGTCATGCAATGTTTGAGGATTGATCTAATGCAATAAAAACTGGGTATGGAAAAGGTATGATCAAAGTGTTACTTGCCTTGCTGATGATCCGTGAAACCTAGAGATTCGAAGTAACAAGCGGCGCACTCCGGGTACTCTATCGCAAACAAACAAGAAAACAATAAGTACTCATCTAATGCACATGTAAAACTCGAATGGAAGATCCAACCAGAGAGTTCAACTTAAGAACTCCGGTTTCCAAAAAGAATCAAATCGAACAAAGCAACGAAAGTCAAACGGCGAAAGAAACAAGCTTCGTTTACTAATCTGGATCTAGGTCAAATTTTATAGTAGCAAAAACTTGTTTGAGTAGGTTAAACGGAAAGAGAATTTCGAGACGAAACTCTAGGCGCTTGAATCGCCTGATTCCGATAAACGAGCGAAAAGTTAAACGAAAACAAAGATCTGATCCGAAATCGAGATCTGAAATAATCGCGGAAAAATCCGACGAAAAAGAAAAATCGACGAACGTTAAAGAACGGACGTTCGTTGAGAGTGAAAATCCGACGAACACGTTCGTTAAAACGAACGGGTCGGTGAACGCTCACTAAATAATAAAACCGAAGAAAATAAACCGATCTAGGGTTTAAAAAAAACGAACGGTTTTAAAAAAACCCGGCAACGGCGTCGGATCGGTACCTCGTTGGAACGGAGCTCCGGCGGGGCTCGGCTGGGCTCCGGCGGGGCTCGGCGAGGGGCGGCGGGGCTCGGGCGGGGCACGGGGTGGCGAGGGGCGGCGGCGGCGGCGCACGGCGACGGGCGAGCGGCGGCGGCAAGGCGCTGCAGCGGCGGCGGCGAGTGCGGGCTGGGGCGGCGGCTCGGGGTGAGGGAGGGGGCGGCGGCGGGGGTATTTATGAGGGGGGGCTGGTGGCGTGGGGGAGGGGGCAAGGCGGCGGCGGCCGTTCTCGGGGCGGACTCGGGTGCGGTGGCGGCGGCCGCCGCGCGAGGGAGACGGCGGGGCTGGGCCAGCCGGCTCGGCTGGGCCTCGGCCCGGTCGGACGCGTTTTTTTTAAATTATTCCGCCGAATCTAAAAAATCACAGAAAAATAAATAAAAATGCAAAAATGATAAAACGAATTTTCCCCGTCTAATAAAATTAATTAGAACAAGGTGAACATTTTTTGACACAAAAATGTAGTTTTGAAAACGTGCAATTTTTTAATGCAATTAAAATTGCAATAAAATCCGAATAAAATACAATATATGATTTTAATATTTTTCCTCGAATATTCCAATTGTTTTGGAGAAGTCATATTTTCTCCTCTCATTTATTGTAATATGAATTTTTTTTCCGGAGAGAAAATAATTAAAACCAAAATCCTCGTTTTATTATTTGATAAAATCAAATATGAAAAATCGAGAAAATCCCCAACTCTCTCCGAGGGTCCTTGAGTTTCTTAGGATTTATCGAGGATTTGCCAAAATGCAATAAAGTACGATATGCAATGATGATCTATGTATAACATTCCAAATTGAAAATTTGGGATGTTACAAACCTACCCCCCTTAAGATGAATCTCGCCCTCGAGATTCGGGTTGGCTAGAAAATAGGTGAGAGTGGTCCTTCCGTAGATCCTCCTCTCGCTCCCAGGTGGCTTCATCTTCCGAATGGTGACTCCACTGGACTTTGCAAAACTTGATAACCTTACTGCGGGTAACTCGGCTGGCATACTCAAGAATCTTAACTGGTTTCTCCTCATAGGTCAAATCACTTTCCAGCTGAATCGCTTCCAGTGGCACTGTATCTCTCAGTGGTATCTCAGCCATCTCTGCGTGGCACTTCTTCAACTGGGAAACATGAAATACATCATGAACTCCTGACAATCCTTCGGGCAATTCCATCTTGCAGGCAACTTCTCCCATACGTTCCAAAACTCTGTATGGTCCGATAAAACGGGGCGCTAACTTTCCCTTAACTCCAAAGCGCTTCACTCCTCGAAGTGGTGATACTCGAAGATAAACTCTGTCTCCGACTTCGTGAACTGTCTCCTTTCGTTTAGAATCAGCATAACTCTTCTGCCTGGACTGGGCTACCTTGAGCCTATCGCGAATCAACCTCACTTTCTGTTCAGACTCCTTAATCAAATCTGGTCCAAACAACTGTCGGTCTCCAACTTCGTCCCATAACAACGGTGTTCTACACCTTCTTCCGTACAAAGCTTCGAAAGGGGCCATCTTCAAACTGGTTTGATAACTGTTGTTGTAAGAAAACTCTGCATATGGCAAATTGTCGTCCCAACTAGATCCATAATCTAGTGCACAAGCTCTCAACATGTCCTCCAAAATCTGATTGACTCTCTCGGTCTGTCCATCTGTCTGTGGGTGAAAGGCTGTACTGAATTCTAGCCTGGTTCCCAATGTTTCATGTAACTGCTTCCAAAACTTCGAGGTAAACTGGGTTCCTCTGTCTGATACAATGGTCCTCGGAACTCCATGCAAACATACGATCCTGGTCATGTATATCTTTGCCAACTTAGCACTGGTGTAAGTGGTCTTCACTGGAATGAAATGAGCCACTTTCGTCAAACGGTCGACTACAACCCATATTGAGTCATAGCCTGAACGAATCCTTGGCAATCCTGTGATAAAATCCATGCCTATTTTATCCCACTTCCATTCGGGTATTGGCAATGGTTGTAGTAATCCTGCTGGCTTCTGATGTTCTGCCTTCACTCTCTGACATACATCACAAACTGCTACATACTCCGCAATATCCTTCTTCATTCCGGTCCACCAGAAAGTATTCTTCAGATCCAAATACATCTTGGTATTTCCTGGGTGAATCGAATACGGTGAATCATGGGCCTCTTACAAAATCAACTTCCTGATCTCCGGATCATTGGGCACATAAACACGGTCCTCAAACCATAAGGTATCGTGCTCATCCTCACGAAATCCCTTGGCTTTTCCTTTGCTCATCTTTTCCTTTATCTCGTCAATCTCCTTGTCTGTCTTTTGAGCTTCTCTGATCTTTTCCATCAAGGTAGACTGAATCTCCAGTGTCGCTAAATAGCCTCTTGGGACTATCTCCAAACATAGCTCGCGAAGGTCCTCGGCTAACTCCTGAGGTAACTCTCCTGTTATGAGGGTGTTGACATGGCTCTTGCGGCTCAACGCATCTGCTACTACGTTAGCTTTCCCTGGGTGATAATGCAATCTCATATCATAATCCTTTATGAGTTCCAACCATCTCCTCTGTCTGAGATTTAACTCTTTCTGCGTGAAAATGTACTTCAAACTTTTGTGATCCGTGTACACCTCACAATGGTTTCCGATGAGAAAATGTCTCCATGTCTTCAACGCATGCACCACGGCTGCTAACTCCAAATCATGTGTAGCATAATTCTTCTCATGGGGTTTAAGTTGTCGTGAAGCATATGACACAACTCTTCCTTCCTGCATAAGCACTGCTCCAAGTCCTCGACGAGAAGCGTCACAATAAACTTCATAATCCTTGCGTTGATCTGGCAGAATCAACACTGGTGACGTAACCAATCGTTTCTTCAACTCTTGGAAACTAGCTTCACATTCCTCAGTCCAATAGAACTTGGTGTCCTTCTTCAATAGCTCAGTCATGGGCTTTGCAATCTTTGAGAAATTCTTGATGAATCTCCGGTAGTATCCTGCGAGTCCAAGGAAACTCCGGATTTCTCCAACTGACGTGGGTGATTCCCAACTTGTTACGGTGTCAACTTTGGCGGGGTCTACTGCTATTCCTTCTCCAGAAATAACATGTCAGAGGAATCCAACTTCCTTCAGCCAAAATTCACATTTGCTGAACTTAGCATATAACTGATGTTCTCTGAGCTTCTCAAGTACCAATCGCAAATGCTCCTCATGCTCTTCATCATTCTTGGAAAAGACCAAAATATCATCAATGAACACCACGACGAACTTATCCAAAAACTCCATAAACACTTTGTTCATCAGGTTCATGAAATAGGCAGGTGCGTTAGTCAGACCAAATGACATAACGGTATACTCATACAGCCCATATCTGGTGGTAAAAGCCGTCTTAGGTATATCCTGCTCTCGAATCTTTAACTGATGGTATCCTGATCGTAGATTGATCTTGGAAAATACTTTAGCTCCTTGTAAGCAGTCAAACAAATCATTGATCATCGGCAGTGGGTACTTGTTTTTGATGGTCACTTCATTCAATCCACGATAATCAACAACCATCCTCAACGATCCATCTTTCTTCTCCACTAGAAGTACTGGTGATCCCCAAGGTGATGAACTTGGGCGAATATAGCCTTTATCCAGTAACTCCTTAATCTGCTTCTTAATTTCCTCCAAATCTTTTGCGGGCATCCTGTACGGTCTCTTAGATATTGGCCCTGTGCCTGGCAAAAGTTCAATCAGAAACTCAATGTCTCTATCCGGTGGCATGCCTGGCAACTCTTCTGGAAATACATCCGGATAATCCTTCACCACTGGTACTTCCTCCTGTACAACTCCTGATAAGGAATTCACTTGAGTCCTCTTTGGCACATGCCGTGATACATACTTAATCCTTCTTCCTTCTGGGGTGGTAAGCAAAATTGACTTACTGGCACAATCGATGTTCCCTTCATACTTTGATAGCCAATCCATTCCCAAAATCACATCCAAACCTTGCGACTCCAAAATTATTAGGTCTGAGGGGAAAACATGCCTACCTATGGCCAATGGCATCTGAAAACATCCTTGGCTTGCCATATACTCTGCTCCTGGCGAGGTTACTAGCATAGGTGTTCTGAGAACTTTGGTGGCCAACTTAAACTTATCCACAAATCCCCTTGATATGTATGAATGCGATGCACCAGTATCAAAAAGAACGATTGCAGTAAATGACTTAACCATAAACTTACCTATTACTACATCAGGCTGTGCTTCAACCTCTTCCACGCTCACGTGGTTCACATGTCCTTTATTGAAAGGGTTCGGCTTCTTCCCAGAGCTTCCATTGCCATTTCCATTCCGGGCTTCAGGACATTCATTGGCATAATGTCCAGTCTTCTGGCACTTAAAGCAAGTGACTTGGCTCAGGTCCCTCTTGGCTGGGGTAGATGGGTTGGTGCAGTTCTGTCCGTTGCTTCCTCCATTCCCATTACCATTCTTGGAGCCATTATGGTTGTGTGAACTACCTCCTCCATGGGTATGCTGAAACTGTCCTCCCGGTTTCGGGGCAAATCATGGTTTCTGCTGAGCTCTAGAATTATACTTCCCTTGTCCATACTTCCTCTTACGGTTTTCAATCTGTTGTTGCTTCCCTTCAATCATGAGAGCTCTATCTACCAACTCCTGGTAGTTGTTGAAGGTTGCTACCATCAACTGCATGCTCAGTTCATCATTCAGTCCTTCCAAAAACTTCTCCTGCTTGGCTGCATCTGTAGCAACGTCATCAGGTGCATAACGTGCTAACTTACTGAAATCCTCCACATACTGGCCTACGGTGCGTCCTCCTTGGCGTAGGTTGCGAAACTCACGCTTCTTCATGGCCATAGCTCCTGCTGAAACATGAGCTGTACGGAAAGCTTGCTGAAACCGGTCCCATGTGACAGTGTCAATAGGGTGTGTGGCTGTGTAATTCTCCCACCATGATGCTGCGGGTCCATCAAGCTGATGTGCGGCAAAACGCACTCTTTCCGCATCTGTGCATCCTGCAGTGGTCAACTCCCTTCCAACTTTGCGGAGCCAATCATCTGCAACAATCGGCTCGGTGCTACTGGAAAACACCGGCGGGTTTAGCCTCAAGAAACGGGCTAAGTGATCAACAGGTGGTGGTGGCGGTGGGTTGTTGTTGTTGTTGTTGCCTTGGTTCTGTACTAACACTTGCATCAGGGCATTCTGTTGCTGAATCAACTGAGTGATCTCTGGTGGGAAGACAAATCCGGTGTCACGTCTCGGAGGCATCTGATGGGTTAGAAAAGATGAGAGTTAAGAATAGAATGAGGTCTAGAGAGAAAACACTACCCATATGCTCATGAGTCAAATACGATCAATATCACTCAGTCAATTCAAACAAGGCATACAACCGATCTAACTAGCGCTACAAGTGCTCGAACTATATTATATACATGGGGGAAAAACTACTACTGATATGGTGGTCTAATAGAAATTCTAATCAGTTGAAGACTCCATGATGTCTGCTCCAGCTTCATCAACAAAGTCATCTTCACTTGGTTCCGAGTCGGTGTCGTCGATTATGATGTAGTTATCCGGGCAAGTGCATTCGTCATCTTCTCCTTTTGGCACTGGATTTCCCATGAATACTCCAATCTTCTTCTCCAGGTCGTCATTCTTCCCCACTAGTGCGACGATTTCCTCCAAATAATCCTCGCGTGTGGCCTTGAGTTCTTCCTCCAGCTCCTTGATCTTCGTCAATGCCTTCTTCAGATCTTCCTTGTCTGAGCACATCTGGTTCTCCTGGCGACGAATGTGTTGGTTTTGCTCCTGGATGAAAGCTGCAATTGATCCATCCTTCTTGGTTCTGATCATCTCCCATTGCTCGTCTCGGCGTCCACAAATCTGATAAATAGTATCCTTAAGCTCCCTGTGGTAGACTTCTCCAATGCGTCCCATAGCGATGTGGGCTGCCATGCTCTTCCCTAAACTCCAGGTTGGTGCTTCGAAAACCAATCTTATGGGTTCAGTAACTGGCACAAATGTCCTTCCTGGAACTTGAACTTGAATCTTCCAGCTCTCCTCTTCGGGTAATGTGGCGTTGTAGGTTCCAGTGATGCTTGGTATTCCTATGTTCAAGTACTTAGTGACTTCCTTCAAGTGTCGTCCGAAAGGCGTGTCTTCATCTGGTTGCATGAACTTGCTCCTTGTATCCGCCATTCCTAAAAGAGTAGAAAATGGAGAGGGGTCAGAAATGAGAAGAGAGAAGTGTTCTAGGGCTTAAGCTTAGTGGTCGTGTCCTACAGTCAGCGTGTGCTCTGATACCGCCTTTGTAGCGACCAGACCTCAAATAGTCTGTGCTGCTGTGCACCAGTGTCATCCCTGGATCAGTAATGCTGACACGCACAGTACAAATGGAGGATTTATAACAGAGTAGCAATCACACACTTATTACATCGAATATCTCAAAAGAGAATAAGTATGATAAATATGGCTTAAGGCCATCTAAATACGATAACAGCGGAAGACTTGGAAGATAAGTGAGTCCATCAACTCCAACGGCATCACTGAGTATAAGACCACGACCTAAGGCACCTTACTCGTCGTCTGAAAAGTCTGCAACATGAAACGTTGCAGCCCGAAAACGGGTCAGCACATGGAATATGCTGGCAAAGTAACACATAGAGAATAATGAACATAATAATGCTATACTACATGCATATATGGCTGGTGGAAAGCTCTATGGTTACAGTTTTGCGAAAAGCCAATTTTTCCCTACTGCAAAGGAATAATTTTTATTTAACTATCATGGTGGTTGTGAAACATTGAGATGGTTGACAGCATCTCAATCCCAATTAAGTATCATCATTAACCCAACAAAATTAATTAAAGTAACATGATGAGATTCACATGATAATCCAGGTACTAGATACTCAAGTTGTCCATAACCGGGGACACGGCTAACCATGATTAGTTTGTACACTCTGCAGAGGTTTGTGCACTTTTCCCCACAAGACTCGATCTCCTCCGTTGGATTACTCGCACTACATGGTGTTTGAGTAACGGATGACCGAGACACAGTCTTTCAGAAGTGTTTGCACCTTACGTATGGGTAGACAGTTACACCTACTTTCCCCTACATCTGCTAGTCTACCACTGTAAGAGTTCACACAACTTAATCAACTATGCTAGAGCCCATAATAGCTTGCGGCTGCACACAGAAGTTTCTAGCATGAATAATCTCATGACCCCTTTGAACCTGGGTGGAGGTCCAAAAGAAAAACAGGCAATCCTGGAATACCCAGGTACCTCAATCCACCCAAATGTGAGTTTTAGTTGCCACCTTAAGTAAACCATTAATTAACAATCTCACATCTGTCATGGAAATCTCTCAAACCCAATCCACGTCTACGAGCATAGCATGGCAATATAATAGCAAACGTAGAAGTAACTCCCAAGGGTTTGGTAATCAAACAGGTAATAGGTACTACCTCAACTACTTCCCAATACCCACAATTTAATTAGATCCTAGTCATGCAATGTTTGAGGATTGATCTAATGCAATAAAAACTGGGTATGGAAAAGGTATGATCAAAGTGTTACTTGCTTGCTAATGATCCACGAAACCTAGAGATTCAAAGTAACAAGCGCCGCCCTCCGGGTACTCTATCGCAAACAAACAAGAAAACAATAAGTACTCATCTAATGCACAGGTAAAAATCGAATTAAAGATCCAACCAGAAAGTTCAACTTAAGAACTCCGGTTTGCGAAAAGAATCAAATCGAACGAAGCAACGAAAGTCAAACGGCGAAAGAAACAAGCTTCGTTTACTAATCTGGATCTAGGTCAAATTTTACAGTAGCAAAAACTTGTTTGAGTAGGTTAAACAGAAAGAGAATTTCGAGACGAAACTCTAGGCGCTTGAATCGCCTGATTCCGATAAACGAGCGAAAAGTTAAACGAAAACGAAGATCTGATCCGAAATCGAGATCTAAAATAATCGCGGAAAAATCAGACAAAAAAGAAAAATCGACGAACGGTTAAAGAACGGACGTTCGTTGACAGTGAAAATCCGACGAACACGTTCGTTAAAACGAACGGGTCGGTGAACGCTCACTAAATAATAAAACCGAAGAAAATAAACCGATCTAGGGTTTAAAAAAACGAACGGTTTTTTAAAAAAAAACCCGGCAACGGCGTCGGATCAGTACCTCGTCGGAACGGGGCTCCGGCGGGGCTCGACGAGGGGCGGCGAGGG
Source organism: Aegilops tauschii subsp. strangulata (assembly GCF_002575655.3). Classification (NCBI taxonomy): domain Eukaryota; kingdom Viridiplantae; phylum Streptophyta; class Magnoliopsida; order Poales; family Poaceae; genus Aegilops; species Aegilops tauschii. Next base: position 317,886,511 of record NC_053041.3, read on the forward strand.
GCGGCGGGGCTCGGGCGGGGCGCGGGGTGGCGAGGGGCGGCGGCGGCGCACGGTGACGGGCGAGCGGCGGCGGCGAGTGAGGGCTGGGGCGGCGGCTCGGGGTGAGGGAGGGGGCGGCGGCGGGGGTATTTATGGGGGGGGGGCTGGTGGCGTGGGGGAGGGGGCAAGGCGGCGGCGGCCGTGCTCGGGGCGGACTCGGGCGCGGTGGCGGCGGCGGACGCGCGAGGGAGACGGCGGGGCGGGGCCGGCCGGCTCGGCTGGGCCTCGGCTCGGTCGGGCGCGTTTTTTTTAATTATTCCGCCGAATCTAAAAAATGCCCGGTCGGGCGCGTTTTTTTAAATTATTCCGCCGAATCTAAAAAATCATAGAAAAATAAATAAAACTCCAAAAATGATAAAATAAATTTTCCCCGTCTAATAAAATTAATTAGAACAAGGTGAACTTTTTTTGACACAAAAATGCAGTTTTGAAAACGTGCAATTTTTTTAATGCAATTAAAATTGCAATAAAATCCGAATAAAATCCAATATATGATTTTAATATTTTTCCTCCAATATTCCAATTGTTTTGGAGAAGTCATATTTTCTCCTCTCATTTATTGTAATATGAAATATATTTTTTCCGGAGAGAAAATAATTAAAACCAAAATCCTCGTTTTATTATTTGATAAAATCAAATATGAAAAATCGAGAAAATCCTCAACTCTCTCCGAGGGTCCTTGAGTTGCTTAGGATTTATCGAGGATTTGCCAAAATGCAATAAAGTATGATATGCAATGATGATCTATGTATAACATTCCAAATTGAAAATTTGGGATGTTACAAGAGGCTATGTGCGTCGACGGTAGCGCCTCGTTGCACACCTCACACCGCCAGCTGATGCAGTGGGTGCGTGAGGTCAGTGCGGCGGAGCCATCGTTCGATGCCCAGAAGCCACTGAAGTGGTCCCGCACGCCCATCGTTTTTGACACCGAGGATCACCCTGACCGCACAACTGCGGTCGGGTGTTTGCCGTTGTTAGTTTCACCAACAATACGCAACCTCAAGGTGACCAGAGTGCTGGTTGACGGTGGGGCCGGTCTGAATTTGATCTCGCCCGCTATGATCAAGAAGCTGCAGATTCCTGATGGAGACCTCGAAGAGACGGGCACGTTCCAAGGGGTCAACCCGGGAAGGAGCCATCCTAAAGGTAAAATCATGCTGCCGGTTATGTTTGGGGGCGAGCTAAACTATAGGACGGAGAACATCGTCTTTGATGTCGCCGAGATCCCCTTGCCATACAATGGGATCCTTGGCCGCCCAGCGCTGGCCAAGTTCATGGCGGCATCCCACTACGCCTACAACACGTTGCAGATGCCGGGGCCGCTGACCATCATCACCGTCCCCTCTGACAAGAAAGACGCGCTCATCTGCGCCGACCAACTCTACCGAGAGGCAGTTGCAGCAACTGCCGCCAGGGCACTTGCTCCTGCCGCTGAAGCTCCAGGGAGGAAGAAGGCCGGCAAGACTCCTTCCAGCAAGACCTCTTCCAGCAAGACCTCTTGCACCCACTCCGGCAAGCGCACCTCTTCGGAGTGTTGTGCTCCCGTTGAGGACGTGCCAGAGAGCTCCACCGGCAAGAGCAAGAAGTCCAAGGCTGCACCACCAGAAACCAATAAGGTGTCCGTCAAGGAGGACGGCACGGGCGGGGCTTTCACTATAAGCTCCACCCTCGACAGCAAATAGGAAAGCGCGCTCATCGCCTTCCTGCGGGCGAATGTCGATGTATTTGCATGCAAGCATCTGACATCCCCAGCGTTCCCAGGGAGGTGATTGAGCACCATCTTGCTGTCTGTCCTCACGCGCGGCCCGTCAAGCAGAAGGTCAGGAAGCAAGCTTTGGAGCGACAAGAGTTCATCATTGAAGAGATTAGGAAGTTGGAGGCGGCAGGCCTGGTAAGAGGAGTACTCCACCCCACGTGGTTGGCCAATCCGGTGGTGGTGCGTAAGGCAAATGGGAAGTGGAGGCTGTGTATTGACTACACATACATCAATAAAGCCTGTCCAAAGGATCCTTTCCCTCTGCCACGCATCGACCAGATTGTAAACTCCACTGCCGGGTGTGACCTGCTGTCATTCCTCGATGCCTATTCGGGGTATCACCAGATCTTCATGATGAAGGAAGACGAAGAGAACTGCGTTGGTCACTCCATGTGGTACGTACTGTTTTGTATGAATGCCTTTCGGGTTGAAGAGTGCTGGTTCGACTTTTGCCCGAGCAGTCCAGATTGGTTTTGAGCCCCAGCTGCATAGAAATATGGAAGCTTATATGGAGGACATAATGGTCAAAACCAATGACAGGGCCACGCTCGTGCAAGATTTAGAAGAAACATTCACAAACCTGCGCAAGATCAACCTTGATAGAGGCAAAGGTGTCCCGATGTTTCGATGAGATAGCAATCATTTTCTGTGGGAGTCGACTTTGACGATCCGACTATGAACGTGCGAAGACGTTGCGCCTTAGCAATCGCTAAACCAACTTCCGAGGGGTTATTGACCACGCCGGAGCACGATCAACCTGACCACGAGGGTCTATTTCCTGCGAGCAAACGAAGAACAAGCAAGAAACTGAGATTGCAATCTGGATATTGCGAATAAAAGAGGAAAGCTTTATTAATGAAGGTGGGGTTCTGTGACGCCTTTGTCTGGTCGTTGAACACAAACGAAGTACGCGAAGTTGCAGCTATGGCGAACTTTTAATCTAAACAAAACCCAAAGTCTAAACGATGCCCTAGGGGCTGTATATATGGAGGAAGAAGGGGGGGGGGATTTCGTGGCCCTTGGAGGAGGGGTCCAAAACCCACCCTAACTCTTGTTTCCCCACACATACGGACTCTAAAAACAGCCTATATTGAAGTATTTCGAAATTACATGGGCCTGGCCCAAAAATAAGGTGACGCAGCACCTAGAATAGCCTCTGGACGAAAATTATGAAGTGGCATCTTGTATATTTCGTCCAAGGCTTCATGCACTCATTATGGTGGCTTCAAAGTCCTGAAATCATCATTTGAAACTCTGTTCTTGTCTCCCTTGCGCATGCCATCAACTCCATGCTTGTTCTTGCTCCAATGTTCATCCTTCTCCAAGCTAGGCCTTCATTTGTAAGCAAAACAAATGTATCCAATTTAGGCAGCATCATATTCTCATGAACATTAGAATCATTACCAAGAAACGAAAGTACCTCGTAATTTAATTGGCGTGCGCGAGCTCTAGTAATCGGTCCAGTATGTATAGTAGCCGGGGTTGTGGGTGTAACAATGGTATTGATGTCCTCATCATCCTCCCCTTCTTGAAATGAAGTCGTCCTCGACGGAAGCTCATCTTCCTCACCCAAATAAGGCCTCAAATCTGCAATGTTAAAAGTGGGACTAACCCCAAAATCTGCAGGCAGCTCAAGTTTATATGCATTATCATTTATTTTCTCTAACACCTTAAAAGGACCATCGACACGTGGCATTATCTTTGATTTGCGCAAATTAGGAAACCTATCCTTACGCAAATGTAACCACACAAGATCTCCAGGTGCAAAGACAACATGTTTTCTACCCTTATCTCCAGCAAGTTTATATTTAGCATTCATACGCTCAATGTTTTCCTTAGTTAACTCATGCATTTTTAAGATCAATTCAGCACGTTGTTTAGCATCAAAATTAACCTTCTCCGAAGATGGAAGAGGCAACAAATCAATGGGTGCACGAGGTAGGAAACCATACACAATTACAAAATGGCACATCTTAGTAGTAGAATGCAACGAACGATTATAAGAAAATTCAATATGAGGCAAGCATTCTTCCCACATTTTCTTATTATTCTTCAAAACAGCCCTAAGCATAGTAGACAATGTTCTATTGACTACTTCAGTTTGACCATCAGTTTGGGGGTGACAAGTAGTACTAAAAAGCAGTTTAGTCCCCAACTTAGCCCATAAACATCTCCAAAAGTGGCGAAGAAATTTAGTATCACGATCTAAAACAATAGTATTTGGCACACCATGCAGGCGAATAATTTCACGAAAGAACAAATCAGCAACATTAACAGCATCATCGCTTTTATGACATGGTATAAAGTGTGCCATTTTCGAGAACCTATCCACGACAAAAAATATGCTATCCCTCCCCTTCTTTGTTTGAGGTAAACCTAAAACAAAGTCCATAGATATATCCTCCCAAGGAACACTAGGTACAGGCAAAGGCATATATAAACCATGAGGATTGAGTCGTGACTTAGCTTTTTGACATGTAGTGCAGCGAGCAACAAAACGCTCAACATCCCGTCTCATCTTTGGCCAAAAGAAATGTGTAGCAAGTATATCCTCTGTCTTCTTCACGCCAAAGTGTCCCATTAGTCCTCCTCCATGCGCCTCCTGCAACAACAAAAGACGAACGGAGCTAGCTGGAATGCATAGCTTGTTAGCACGAAACACAAATCCATCGTTAACGACGAACTTGTTCCATGTTCTACCTTCTTTACAATTCTGCAATACATCTTTAAATTCAGCATCATGCACATATTGATCTTTGATGGTCTCCAAACCAAATATTTTAAAGTCAAGTTATGAAAGCATAGTATAACGACGAGACAATGCATCAGCAATAACATTTTCTTTACCCTTCTTGTGTTTAATGACATAAGGGAAAGTCTCAATGAATTCAACCCATTTAGCATGTCTACGGTTCAGTTTAGCTTGACTTTTAATGTGTTTCAAAGATTCATGATCAGAATGTATAACAAGTTCTTTGGGCCATAAATAATGTTGCCATGTTTCTAAGGTCCGAACAAGAGCATATAATTCTTTATCATAAGTAGAATAGTTCAGACTAGGCCCACTCAATTTTTCAGAAAAGTATGCAACAGGTTTGCCATCTTGTAATAACACACCTCCTAATCCAATTCCACTAGCATCACATTCAACCTCAAAAGTCTTATTAAAATCAGGAAGTTGGAGTAAAGGAGCATGTGTCAACTTATCTTTCAATATCATGAAGGCTTCTTCCTGTGCGGTACCCCAAACAAAAGGCACATCCTTCTTTGTAAGCTCATTGAGAGGTGCAGCAATGGTGCTAAAATCTCGCACAAAACGCCTATAGAAACCAGCGAGTCCAAGAAAACTCCTCACTTGTGTGACCGTTTTGGGCTGCGACCAACTCTCAATAGCTTCAATCTTGGCTTTATCAACTTCAATTCCCTGTGGAGTAACAACATAGCCAAGAAAAGATACTCGGTTGGTGCAAAAGGTGCACTTCCCAAGGTTACCAAACAAACGTGCATCACATAGAGCAATAAAAACAACATGTAAATGTTCCAAATGTTCTTCCAAAGATTTGATATAAATCAGTATATCATCAAAATAGACTACCACAAATCGTCCAATGAAAGCACGTAAAACTTCGTTCATTAATCTCATGAAAGTACTAGGTGCATTAGTTAACCCAAAAGGCATGACTAACCACTCATATAAACCAAACTTAGTTTTAAAAGCTGTTTTCCATTCATCTCCCAATTTCATACGAATTTGATGGTATCCACTACGCAAATCAACTTTGGAGAATATTGTAGAGCCACTCAATTCATCAAGCATATCATCTAGCCTAGGAATAGGATGACGATAACGAATAGTAATATTATTAATACCTCTACAATCAACACACATACACGATGTACTATCCTTTTCCGGCACTAGAATAATAGGAACAACACAAGGACTAAGGGATTCGTGAATATAACCTTTGTCGAGCAGCTCCTGTACTTGACGCATAATCTCCTTCGTCTCCTCTGGATTGGTACGGTATGGTGCACGGTTGGGTAGCGATGCACCGGGAATTAAGTCAATTTGATGCTCAATCCCTCGAATAGGTGGTAATCCCGGTGGCACGTCTTGTGGGAAGATGTCAGCGAACTCCTGCAAAATGTTAGTGACTGCAGGGGCAAAGAGGAAGGCACGTCCTCGAATGAAAATAATGCCTCTTTGCACACAAAAGCATAGCAAACAGATTTGCGAAAAACTAGCTCATCAATATCAGATTTGGTGGCAAGTAAACATGCACTTTTCAATTTAATTTCAGAAGCAACACTAGATGGTTTATTATTAGGCTTCATTTGTTGCTCAAATTCTTTTGCCACAATCTGATTTTCACTCTTATTTTTCTCCTGTTTTGCTTTATTAGCTCCATGAATATCATATTTCAAAATGGAATCAGGAGTCATAGGAAGCAAAGTAATATGTGTATCCTTATGAACAAGAGTATACTGATTGTTTCTACCATGGTGTACAGAATTTTTATCAAATTGCCATGGTCTACCAAGTAATAAGGAACATGCTTGCATAGGTACCACATCACAATCAACATAATCAGCATATGTAGAGATACTAAAATGCACCCGAACAGTACGTGTTACCTTAACCTTGCCGCTGTTGTTGAACCATTGGATGTAGTAAGGATGTGGATGTGGTCTTGTGCTGAGAGATAGCTTCTCCACCATCTCCATGCTAGCCAAGTTGTTGCAGCTCCCTCCATCTATGATGACGCGAATAGAACGTTCCTTCACAACTCCCTTTGTATGGAACAAATTATGCCTCTGATTTTGCTCAGCTTGTGTAACCTACACACTCAAAACACGTTGAGCAACTAAACATTCATACCTGTCAGCATCTTCAGCAGCCATGTATTGCGTCTCATGATCAGAATCATCTCCACCGTGTTCTTCATGTGTAATAAGAGCCAAAGTCTCCTCATCATAGTCACTAGCGGACTCATACCCACCATCCTCAGTAGCAATCATCACACACTGAGATTTGCATTCTCTCGCAAAATGTCCTCTTCCCTTACAACGACGACAAATAATATCACTTGTGTGCCCTGTTGACGCCATGGAAGAAGAAGAGCTCTGTGCAGGCCCGGCAGGTGTGCTCTTGGCAGATAGTGGTGGTTGTGCCTGCTTTCTTGTATTACTGTTGGAGGTGGCACCTGAAGGAGGTGATGGTGCAGTGGAAGTAGATGATGCACGTGGTGTCCATGATGAAGGTCGACCTGCAGAAAAGTTAGTTCGCGCCAATGCCTGTCGATCCTGCACTTCACGTTCAGCTTTACAAGCAAGATGGAATAAACGAGTGATATTATTATAATCCTTATACTCTAGAATGGTCTGAATCTCTCTATTTAATCCACCCATAAAACGTGCAAGCATAGCTTCATTCTCCTCAACAATACCACATCTAATCAAGCCAGTTTGTAATTCCTGATAATATTCTTCTACAGAATTTTTTACTTGTCTTACGCGCTGCAATTTTTGAAGTAATTCACGTTGATAATATGGTGGAACCCAACGAGTACGCATAGCAGTTTTCAAAGCAGCCCAAGTAGCTGGAATAGGATATAATCTACAATGTTCAGACCACCAAACACATGCAAAGCTAGTGAAAGCACAAACAACAGCAGGAACACGTCTCTCCTCAGGATATTGTAAACATGTAAATCGTTGTTCAGTTTCTAACTCCCAAGTAAGATATATATCAGGAACATATCTACCCTCAAATGGTGGAATATTCAATTTTAGTTTAGGGAGATGGTCATGATCTCTTACCTGAGGGGGATCCCTAACATTGCCCTTATTTGCAGGTGGACGACCTGGTGGTTGTGGTGCTGGTGGTTGCACGTAGTTCTAATTTTGATCAACCTCATCCTCGTAATCTCCTGCATAATCATCCTCCTCCACATCAGCAGTAGGAGCCACAGAAGTATCAACAGCAGCACCAACAGTTTGGCCAGGCTGAAGAGGGACACGGCTCGCTCGGCGGAGGGCTGTTTCCCGACGTGGAGGTAGTCGTTGTTGCTGTTGTTGCTGTTGTTGTTGTTGTTGTTGTTGTTGTTGTTGTTGTTTTTGTTGTTGTTGTTGTTGTTGTTGTTGTTGTTGTTGTTGTTGTTGTTGTTGTTGTTGTTGCTGCTGCAGAGGTGCGGCAGGTGCAGCCGGTGGTGGAAGACGTGCAAGCAGTTCATTAAATCTGTTATCGAGCTTTGTTTCGAACGTCTTCTCAAGGCCAGTGATCTTCTCCATGGCCTCTTCAAAATTGTTCAGCACATCTTGCACCTGTTCAGTCATCATTTGCTGAAACTTATCATGAAGCTCCTTGTTCGTTAAGTTCTCCCAGTCAATCTCGTCGGCTTGTGATCCTGGCATGGTTAACAGCAATAGAAACACACAAGAATATGATCCTATAGACTACTAACAAGTGGTGGTTGTGGTGGGTGTCACAAATCCGTCAAGCAAATCTCAAATTCTTACCAGTTCTTACCTAGCAGCAGGCGGTGATCAGCAACCGATGTAGTCAAAACTCTCAAAGCTTGGATAGAGCAATTACCAGGGAGAACCAAACGCACGATGTAGATGTATGTGGAGCTGGGAAGGCTTATAATATGGTAGCAAAATGGGTCAGCAATAATCAATTCAGAGATGCAAAGTTGAATAAACGCTCAACGACGGTACTGTGCTGGTCCTAGGCTAGACCGTGCTAGAGACGCGAGCCTAGAACAGTAAGAAAATCACGACGCTGCACATAAACAAGGGAGGAGCACACTCTGATTTTTTTCCTCTTTTTTTTCCTTTTTTTGCACTTTTTTCCTCTTTTTTTTTGCTCCGCAACAATTTTTTTCGAAAAAGTCTACAAATGGCCTAAAAACTGCCTAGCCAGAATTTTCCAGACTTAGTTTTTTTTGAAACTGGAACTATTTTTCTACTGCGGGTAACACGGAAGTTTGGGAGTCCTTCTCTGTCATGACTCGGAGTATGGCGTGATCTGGAAATCCAAAACAGAGTAACAAAACACTAGACTCGGAATAGGACTGGTGGCGGAGATGAATCTGGTGGAACTCGCACTGGTGGCGGAGATGAATCTGGTGGAACTCGGACTAGCGTGATGGCGGTGGATATGTGGTGGCGTATATGGACTCGGATTGGCGGTGAAGATGTGGCGGTGGTATATGGCAGCGGTAATGAAGTTGGTGCGGTGGTGGTATATGGCAGCAGCGATGATGATGATGCGGTGGTGATATATGGCAGCGGCAACGTGACAACCTGTGAACAGAACTCGAAACTCTAAAGGACTAGACGCTAAAACCAGCAACTTGACATGACGATGCAACCACAAATTCAACAAAGAAAATACAGAAAAGATTATGCAAAGGCTCAGATCGGTTCGGATAGGATGATCTAACCCTAATTTTTTTGGCTTTTTCGTTGACTATAGGTATGAAGAACATACTCGATCTAAACTACCAAAAACTGTAAAATCTCACCGAGCAACCTGGAAATCTGATACCACTTGATAGAGGCAAAGGTGTCCCGATGTTTCGATGAGATAGCAATCATTTTCTGTGGGAGTCGACTTTGACGATCCGACTATGAACGTGCGAAGACGTTGCGCCTTAGCAATCGCTAAACCAACTTCCGAGGGGTTATTGACCATGCCGGAGCACGATCAACCTGACCACGAGGGTCTATTTCCTGCGAGCAAACGAAGAACAAGAAAGAAACTGAGATTGCAATCTGGATATTGCGAATAAAAGAGGAAAGCTTTATTAATGAAGGTGGGGTTCTGTGACGCCTTTGTCTGGTCGTTGAACACAAACGAAGTACGGGAAGTTGCAGCTATGGCGAACTTTTAATTTGAACAAAACCCAAAGTCTAAACGATGCCCTAGGGGCTGTATATATGGAGGAAGAAGGGGGGGGGATTTCGTGGACCTTGGAGGAGGGGTCCGAAACCCACCCTAACTCTTGTTTCCACACACACGGACTCTAAAAATAGCCTATATTGAATTATTTTGAAATTACATGGGCCTGGCCCAAAAATAAGGTGACGCAGCACCTAGAATAGCCTCTGGACGAAAATTATGAAGTGGCATCTTGTATATTTCGTCCAAGGCTTCATGCACTCATTATGGTGGCTTCAAAGTCCTGAAATCATCACTTGAAACTCTGTTCTTGTCTCCCTTGCGCATGCCATCAACTCCATGCCTGTTCTTGCTCCAATGTTCATCCTTCTCCAAGCTAGGCCCTTCATTTGTAAGCAAAACAAATGTATCCAATTTAGGCAGCATCATATTCTCATGAACATTAGAATCATTACCAAGAAACGAAAGTACCTGGTAATTTAATTGGCGTGCGTGAGCTCTAGTAATCGGTCTAGTATGTATAGTAGCAGGGGTTGTGGGTGTAACAATGGTATTGATGTCCTCATCAAACCTCAAGCTCAACCAGAGAAGTGCGTGTTCAGTGTCCCCTCCGGCAAACTTCTCGGGTTCTTTGTGTCTCAACTCGGAATCGAAGCAAATCCCGACAAGATCAAAGCGATTGAGCAGATTGAGGTGCCGAATCGGGTCAAAGACATCCGTAGGTTCGCCGGCTGCGTTGCTGCCCTGAGTAGGTTGATCTCCAAATCTGCTGAGCGCGCCCTCCCCTTTTTCAAAGTTTTGAAAAAAGCGGGTCTAGTAAAATGGACTCCGGAGGCAGAGGCAAGCAAGATTTGAAGAGGTACTTCTCCTCCACGCTAATACTGGTCGCGCCTAAACCACGGGAGCCATTGCTACTGTACTTAGCAGCAACGAATCAAGTGGTCAGTGCTGCGCTGGTGGCGCAGAGGGAACTTGAGGGAGAAGCAGCAGTTGCAGCAGAGCCATCGGGTGGCAAGCCAGGGTCTTCCCCAGCAGAGCCTGACGCTGGCAAATCAGAACCCCCAGCAAGGCTCGGACCCGCCGAGGCAGAACCTGAGCGGATGGGTGAAGTTGGACAGAAGAAGAAGATGGTGCAGCACCCAGTGTATTTTGTCAGTTCCCTCTTGCAGGGGCTAGGTCAAGATATTCTGGAATGCAGAAGCTGCTTTTCGGCCTTCTCATGGCCTCGAGAAAGCTGCGCCACTATTTCCAAGCACATGAGATCACCATAGTCACTCGCCTCCCTTTGCAACGGATTTTGCACAATCCAGATGCGACAGGGAGGATTGTAGAGTGGGCACTAGAGCGGTCGAGCTTTGGCCTCAGGTTTGAAAGTACTTCAACGATCAAGAGCCGAGCTTTGGCAGAGTTCATAGCAGAGTGGACCGCAACGCCCGACGAGGAGATCCAAGAGACCACCCTTCCCGGCAAGGAGACGAGCAGTGAGTGGATTATGTACTTTGACAGAGCTTTCTCACTCCAAGGTGCTGGTGCTGGCGTGCTACTCGTCGCACCCACCGGAGAGCACCTCAAGTACGTAATCCAGATGCACTTCCCCCGGGAAAAATCAACGAACAATACGGTGGAGTACGAGGGGTTGCTTGCCGGTCTCAGGATCGCGGTAGACCTCGGAATCAAGAAGCTCATCATCAGAGGTGATTTGCCGCTCATCGTCAAGCAAGTCAACAAGGATTACCAGAGCCCGTTGATGGAGGCCTACATGAATGAAGTGAGGAAGTTGGAAGAACGTTTCGACGGCCTACAGGCAGAACACGTTCCCCGAGTGGAGAACAGCATTGCCGACGACCTATCGAAACGCGCTGCCCTCAAGTTGCCTGTGGAACCTGGTACCTTTGTACTTCAGTTAATACAACCATCCGTAGAGCCATCAACAGGGCAGAACAAGCGAAGGAAGACAAGCCCCGGCAAGTACCTTCCTGCTGAGCTCCCAGGAGCCGCCGGCAAGGAGGTTGCCGGGTACCCCAAGCTTGCCGAGGGGAAACTACATCCGACGGGGCCCCAGGCCCTGACCGTAGAGGCAGCTGCCCCTGCGGCCGAAGATGTGCCTTTGGTCCTTGCCGTCGAGCCCCAGGCTCCGGCATGGGCGCAACCCACCGTCCGTTTCCTCCAAACAGGAGAGCTCCCCGTGGAGCAGGAAGAAGCAGAGAAAGTAGCCCGTCGGTCCAACATGTACCAGTTTGTGGATGATACCCTGTACAGAAGGAGGCCAAACGGAGCCAGGCTGAAATGCATTCCTCGAGAGGACGGACTAGAGCTATTGGCAGAGATACATGGAGGTATGTGTGGCTCCCACATAGGGTCAAGGACCCTTGCCGGAAGGCATTCCGGCAAGGTTTCTTCTGGCCCACAGCCCTCCAGGATGCAACTGTGCTAGTAACCAAGTGTGAAGTGTGTCAGTTCCATTCGAAGAAGCTTCATCAACCAGCTCAAGCCCTTCAAACAATCCCTCTCTCCTGGCCATTTTCGGTCTGGGGGCTCGACCTACTAGGCCCCTTCCCCCGTGCTGTCTGGGGCTTTGACTACTTGTACGTCACAATCGACAAGTTCACAAAGTGGCCCGAAGTGGAAGCAGTAAGGAAGGTGACAACACAGTTGATACGTCTCCAATGTATCTATAATTTTTGATTATTCCATGTTATTATATTATCTCTTTTGGATGTTTAATGGGCTTTACTAAACACTTCTATATTATTTTTGGGACTAACCTATTAACCGGAGGCCCAGCCCAAATTGCTGTTTTCTTGCCTATTTCAGTGTTTCGAGGAAAAGGAATATCAAACGGAGTCCAAACGGAATGAAACCTTCGGGAGAGTTATTTTTGGAACGGAAGCAATCCATGAGACTTGGAGTAGACGTCGGGGAAGCTTCGAGGTGGCCACGAGGCAGGGAGGCGCGCCCCCACCATTGTGGGCCCCTCGTGGCTCCCTTGACCGACTTCTTTCGCCTATATATATCCATATACCCTAAAAACATCGAGGAACAGAATAGATCGGGAGTTCCGCCGCCGCAAGCCTCTGTAGCCACCAAAAACCAATCGGGACCCTGTTCCGCACCCTGTCGGAGGGGGGACCCCTCACCGGTGGCCATCTTCATCATCCCGACACTCTCCATGACGAGGAGGGAGTAGTTCACCCTCGGGGCTGAGGGTATGTACCAGTAGCTATGTGTTTGGTCTCTCTCTCTCCCGTGTTCTTGAGGTGGTACGATCTTGATGTATCGCGAGCTTTGCTATTATAGTTGGATCTTATGATGTTTCTCCCCCTCTACTCTCGTGTAATGGATTGAGTTTTCCCTTTGAAGTTATCTTATCGGATTGAGTCTTTAAGGATTTGAGAACACTTGATGTATGTCTTGCATGTGCTTATCTGTGGTGACAATGGGATATCACGTGATCTACTTGATGTATGTTTTGGTAATCAACTTGCGGGTTCAGTGACCTTGTGAACTTATGCATAGGGGTTGGCACACGTTTTCGTCTTGACTCTCCGGTAGAATCTTTGGGGCACTCTTTGAAGTTCTTTGTGTTAGTTGAATAGACGAATCTGAGATTGTGTGATGCATATTGTATAATCATACCCACGGATACTTGAGGTGACATTGGAGTATCTAGGTGACATTAGGGTTTTGGTTGATTTGTGTCTTAAGGTGTTATTCTAGTACGAACTCTATGATAGATCGAACGGAAAGAATAGCTTCATGTTATTTTACTACGGACTCTTGAATAGATTGATCAGAAAGGATAACTTTGAGGTGGTTTCGTACCCTACAATAATCTTTGTTTGTTCTCCGCTTTTAGTGACTTTGGAGTGACTCTTTGTTGCATGTTGAGGGATAGTTATATGATCCAATTATGTTATTATTGTTGAGAGAACTTGCACTAGTGAAATTATGAACCCTAGGCCTTGTTTCCTAGCATTGCAATACCATTTTCGTGAAGGAAATATGCCCTAGAGGCAATAATAAAGTTATTATTTATTTCCTTATATCATGATAAATGTTTATTATTCATGCTAGAATTGTATTAACCGGAAACTTGATACATGTGTGAATACATAGACAAACAGAGTGTCATTAGTATGCCTCTACTTGACTAGCTCGTTAATCAAAGATGGTTATGTTTCCTAGCCATAGACATAAGTTGTCATTTGATTAACGAGATCACCTCATTAGGAGAATGACGTAATTGACTTGACCCATTCCGTTAGCTTAGCACTCGATCGTTTAGTATGTTGCTATTGCTTTCTTCATGACTTATACATGTTCCTATGACTATGAGATTATGCAACTCCCGTTTACCGGAGGAACACTTTGTGTGCTACCAAACGTAACAACGTAAATGGGTGATTATAAAGGTGCTCTACAGGTGTCTCCAAAGGTACTTGTTGGGTTGGCGTATTTCGAGATTAGGATTTGTCACTCCGATTGTCGGAGAGGTATCTCTGGGCCCACTCGGTAATGCACATCATTATAAGCCTTGCAAGCATTGTGACTAATGAGTTAGTTGCGGGATGATGTGTTACGGAACGAGTAAAGAGACTTGCCGGTAACGAGATTGAACTAGGTATCGAGATACCGACGATCAAATCTCAGGCAAGTAACATACCGGTGACAAAGGGAACAACGTATGTTGTTATGCGGTCTGACCGATAAAGATCTTCGTAGAATATGTGGGAGCCAATATGGGCATCCAGGTCCCGCTATTGGTTATTGACCGAAGACATGTCTCGGTCATGTCTACATAGTTCTCGAACCCGTAGGGTCCGCACGCTTAACGTTACGATGACAGTTTTATTGAGTTTTGATGTACCGAAGGAGTTCGGAGTCCCGGATGAGATCGGGGATATGACGAGGAGTCTCGAAATGGTCGAGACGTAAAAATCGATATATTGGACGACTATATTTGCACTACGGAAAGGTTCCGAGTGATTCGGGTATTTTTCGGAGTACCGGAGAGTCACGGGAGTTCCTATTGGGCCTTAATGGGCCATACGGGAAAGGAGAGAAAGGCCTCAAAAGGTGGCCACACCCCTCCCCATGGTCTGGTCCGAATTGGACTAGGGAAGGGGGGCGCACCCTTCCTTCTTTCTCTTTTCCCCTTCCCTTCTCCTACTCCCACAAGGAAAGGAGGAGTCCTACTCCCGGTGGGAGTAGGACTCCCCCCTATGGCGCGCCTCTCCCCTAGGCCGGCTGCCTCCCCCTTGCTCCTTTATATATGGGGGCAGGGGGGCACCCCATAGACACAACAATTGATCCTTGAGATCTCTTAGCCGTGTGCGGTGCCCCCCTCCACCATATTACACCTCGATAATACCGTTGCGGAGCTTAGGCGAAGCCCTGCGTCGGTGGAACATAATCATCGTCACCACGCCGTCGTGCTGACGAAACTCTCCCTCAACACTCAGCTGGATCGGAGTTCGAGGGACGTCATCGAGCTGAACGTGTGTAGAACTCGGAGGTGCCGTACGTTCGGTACTTGATCGGTCGGATCGTGAAGACGTATGACTACATCAACTGCGTTGTGATAATGCTTCCGCTGTCGGTCTACGAGGGTACGTGGACAACACTCTCCCCTCTCGTTGCTATGCATCACCATGATCTTGCGTGTGCGTAGGAATTTTTTTGAAATTACTACGTTCCCCAACAGTGGCATCCGAGCCTGGTTTTATGCGTTGATGCTATGCACGAGTAGAACACAAGTGAGTTGTGGGCGATATAAGTCATACTGCTTACCAGCATGTCATACTTTGGTTCAGCGGTATTGTGAGATGAAGCGGCCCGGACCGACATTACGCGTACGCTTACGTGAGACTGGTTTCACCGTTGCGAGCACTCGTTGCTTAAAGGTGACTGGCGGGTGTCTGTCTCTCTCACTTTAGTTGAACCGAGTGTGGCTACGCCCGGTCCTTGCGAAGGTTAAAACAACACCAACTTGACAAACTATCGTTGTGGTTTTGATGCGTAGGTAAGAACGGTTCTTGCTAAGCCCGTAGCAGCCACGTAAAACTTGCAACAACAAAGTAGAGGACGTCTAACTTGTTTTTGCAGGGCATGTTGTGATGTGATATGGTCAAGACATGATGTGATATAATTTGTTGTATGAGCTGATCATGTTTTGTAACCGAGTTATCGGCAACTGGCAGGAGCCATATGGTTGTCGTTTTATTGTATGCAATGCAATCGCCATGTAATGCTTTACTTTATCACTAAGCGGTAGCGATAGTCGTAGAAGCATAAGATTGACGAGACGACAACGATGCTACGATGGAGATCAAGGTGTCGCGCCGGTGACGATGGTGATCATGACGGTGCTTCGGAGATGGAGATCACAAGCACGGTGTTTCGGAGATGGAGATCACAAGCGCAAGATAATGATGGCCATATCATATCACTTATATTGATTGCATGTGATGTTAATCCTTTATGCATCTTATCTTGCTTTGTTTGACGGTAGCATTATAAGATGATCCTTCACTAAATTATCAAAGTATAAGTGTTCTCCCTGAGTATGCACCGTTGCGAAAGTTCTTCGTGCTGAGACACCACGTGATGATCGGGTGTGATAGGCTCTACGTTCAAATACAACGGGTGCAAAACAGTTGCACACGCGGAATACTCAGGTTAAACTTGACGAGCCTAGCATATAACAGATATGGCCTCGGAACACGGAGACCGAAAGGTCGAGCGTGAATCATATAGTAGATATGATCAACATAGTGATGTTCACCATTGAAACTACTCCATCTCACGTGATGATCGGACATGGTTTAGTTGATATGGATCACGTGATCACTTAGAGGATTAGAGGGATGTCTATCTAAGTGGGAGTTCTTAAGTAATATGATTAATTGAACTTAAATTTATCATGAACTTAGTCCTGATAGTATTTTTGAAAATTATGTTGTAGATCAATAGCTCGTGTTGTTGCTTCCCTGTGTTTATTTTTGATATGTTCCTAGAGAAAAATTATGTTGAAAGATGTTAGTAGCAAAGATGCGGATTGGATCCGTGATCTGAGGATTATCCTCATTGCTGCACAGAAGAATTATGTCCTTGATGCACCGCTAGGTGACAAACCTATTGCAGGAGCAGATGCAGACGTTATGAACGTTTGGCTAGATCAATATGATGACTACTTGATAGTTTAGTGCACCATGCTTAACGGCTTAGAATCGGGACTTCAAAGACGTTTTGAACGTCATGGACCATATGAGATGTTCCAGGAGTTGAAGTTAATATTTCAAGCAAATACCCGAGTTGAGAGATATGAAGTCTCCAACAAGTTCTATAGCTAAAAGATGGAGGAGAATCGCTCAACTAGTGAGCATGTGCTCAGATTGTCTGGGTACTACAATCGCTTGAATCAAGTGGGAGTTTATCTTCCAGATAAAATAGTGATTGACAGAATTCTCTAGTCACCATCACCAAGTTAGTAGAACTTCGTGATGAACTATAGTATGCAAGGGATGACGAAAGTAATTCCTGAGCTCTTCGTGATGCTGAAATCGACGAAGGTAGAAATCAAGAAAAACATCAAGTGTTGATGGTTAACAAGACCACTAGTTTCAAGAAAAGGGCAAAGGGATAGAAGGGGAACTTCAAAAAGAACGGCAAGCAAGTTGCTACTCAAGTGAAGAAGCCCAAGTCTGTACCTAAGCCTGAGACTAAGTGCTTCTACTGTAAAGGGACTGGTCACTGGAAGCAGAACTACCCCAACTATTTGGTGGATAAGAAGGATGGCAAAGTGAACAAAGGTATATTGGATATACATGTTATTGATGTGTACTTTACTAGTGTTTATAGGAACCCCTCGATATTTGATACTAGTTCAGTTGCTAAGAGTAGTAACTCGAAACGGGAGTTGCAGAATAAACAGAGACTAGTAAAAGGCGAGGAGACGATGTGTGTTGGAAGTAGTTCCAAGATTGATATGATCATCATCGCACACTCCCTGTACTTTCGGGATTAGTGTTGAAACTAAATAAGTGTTATTTGGTGTTTGCGTTGAGCATGAATATGATTTGATCATGTTTATTGCAATACGGTTATTCATTTAAGTTAGAGAACAATTGTTGTTCTGTTTACATGAATAAAAACCTTCTATGGTCATACACACCAACGAAAATGGTTTGTTGGATCTCGATCGTAGTGATACACATATTCATAATATTGAAGCCAAAAGATGCAAAGTTAATAATGATAGTGCAACTTATTTGTGGCACTGCCGTTTAGGTCATATTGGTGTAAAGCGCATGAAGAAACTCCATACTGATGGGATTTTGGAATCACTTGATGCTTGCGATCCGTGCCTCATGGGCAAGATGACTAAAACGCCGTTCTCCGGAACTATGGAGAGAGCAACAGATTTATTGGAAATCATACATACAGATGTATGTGGCCCGATGAATATTGAGGCTCGTAGCAGGTATCATTATTTTCTGACCTTCACAAATGATTTGAGCAGATATGGGTATATCTACTTAATGAAACAGAAGTCTGAAACATTTGAAAAGTTCATATAATTTCAGAGTGAAGCGGAAAATCATCGTAACAAGAAAATAAAGTTTCTACGATCTGATCGTGGAGAAGAGTATTTGAGTTACGAGTTGGGCCTTCAATTAAAACAATGTGAAATAGTTTCACTACTCACGCCACCTGGAACACCACGGTGTAATGGTATGTCCGAACATCGTAACCGTACTTTATTAGATATGGTGCGATATATGATGTCTCTTACCGATCTACCACTATCGTTTTGGGGTTATGCATTAGAGACAGCTGCATTCACGTTAAATAGGGTACCATCTAAATCCGTTGAGATGACATCTTATGAAATGTGGTTTGGCAAGAAACCAAAGTTGTCGTTTCTTAAAATTTGGGGTTGCGATGCTTATGTGAAAAGGTTTCATCCTGATAAGCTCAAACCCAAATCGGAGAAATGTGTCTTCATAGGATACCCAAAGGAGACAGTTGGATACACCTTCTATCACAGATCCGAAGGCAAGACATTCGTTGCTAAGAATGGATCCTTTCTAGAGAAGGAGTTTCTCTCGAAAGAAGTGAGTGGGAGGAAAGTAGAACTTGATGAGGTAACTATACCTGCTCCCTTATTGGAAAGTAGTTCATCACAGAAATCTGTTCCTGTGACTCCTACACCAATTAGTGAGGAAGTTAATGATGATGATCATGTAACTTCAGATCAAGTTATTACTGAACCTCGTAGGTCAACCAGAGTAAGATCCGCACCATAGTGGTACGGTAATCCTGTTCTGGAGGTTATGTTACTAGACCATGACGAACCTACGAACTATGAAGAAGCGATGGTGAGCCCAGATTCCGCAAAATGGCTTGAGGCCATGAAATCTGAGATGAGATCCATGTATGATAACAAAGTATGGACTTTGATTGACTTGCCCAATGATCGGCGAGCCATTGAGATTAAATGGATCTTCAAGAAGAAGACTGACGCTGATGGTAATGTTACTGTCTATAAAGCTCGACTTGTTGCAAAAGGTTTTCGACAAGTTCAAGGAATTGACTACGATGAGACCTTCTCACCCGTAGCGATGCTTAAGTCTGGCCGAATCATGTTAGCAATTGCCGCATTTTATGATTATGAAATTTGGCAAATGGATGTCAAAACTGCATTCCTAAATGGATTTTTGGAAGAAGAGTTGTATATGATGCAACCGGAAGGTTTTGTCGATCCAAAGGGAACTAACAAAGTGTGCAAGCTCCAACGATCCATTTATGGACTGGTGCAAGCATCTCGGAGTTGGAATATACGCTTTGATAAGTTGATCAAAGGATATAGTTTTATACAGACTTGCGGTGAAGCCTGTATTTACAAGAAAGTGAGTGGGAGCACTACAGCATTTCTGATAAGTATATGTGAATGACATATTGTTGATCGGAAATAATGTAGAATTATTCTACAAAGCATAAAGGAGTGTTTGAAAGGAGTTTTTCAAAGAAAGACCTCGGTGAAGCTGCTTACATATTGAGCATCAAGATCTATAGAGATAGATGAAGACGCTTGATAAGTTTTTCAATGAGTACATACCTTAACAAGATTTTGAAGTAGTTCAAAATAGAACAGTCAAAGAAAGATTTCTTGCCTGTGTTACAAGGTGTGAAATTGAGTAAGACTCAAAGCCCGACCACGGCAGAAGATAGAAAGAGAATGAAAGTCATTACCTATGCCTTGGCCATAGGTTCTATAAAGTATGCCATGCTGTGTACCAGATCTATTGTATACCCTACACTGATTTTGGCAAGGGAGTACAATAGTGATCTAAGAGTAGATCACTGGACAGCGGTCAAAATTATCCTTTGTGGAATAAGGATATGTTTCTCGATTATGGAAGTGACAAAAGGTTCGTCGTAAAGGGTTACGTCGATGCAAGTTTTGACACTAATCTAGATGACTCTAAGTCTCGGTCTAGATACATATTGAAAGTGGGAGCAATTAGCTAGAGTAGCTCCGTGCAGAGCATTGTAGACATAGAAATTTGCAAAATACTTACGGATCTGAATGTGACAAACCCGTTGACTAAAATTATCTCACAAGCAAAACATGATCACACCTTAGTACTCTTTGGGTGTTAATCACATAGCGATGTGAACTAGATTACTGACTCTAGTAAACCCTTTGGGTGTTTGTCACATGACGATGTGAACTATGGGTGTTAATCACATGGTGATGTGAACTATTGATGTTAAATCACATGGCGATGTGAACTAGATTATTGACTCTAGTGCAAGTGGGAGACTGAAGGAAATATGCCCTAGAGGCAATAATAAAGTTATTATTTATTTCCTTATATCATGATAAATGTTTATTATTCATGCTAGAATTGTATTAACCAGAAACTTGATACATGTGTGAATACATAGACAAACAGAGTGTCACTAGTATGCCTCTACTTGACTAGCTCGTTAATCAAAGATGGTTATGTTTCCTAGCCATAGACATAAGTTGTCATTTGATTAACGAGATCACCTCATTAGGAGAATGACGTGATTGACTTGACCCATTCCGTTAGCTTAGCACTCGATCGTTTAGTATGTTGCTATTGCTTTCTTCATGACTTATACATGTTCCTATGACTATGAGATTATGCAACTCCCGTTTACCGGAGGAACACTTTGTGTGCTACCAAACGTCACAACGTAAATGGGTGATTATAAAGGTGCTCTACAGGTGTCTCCAAAGGTACTTGTTGGGTTGGCGTATTTGGAGATTAGGATTTGTCACTCCGATTGTCGAAGAGGTATCTCTGGGCCCACTCGGTAATGCACATCACTATAAGCCTTGCAAGCATTGTGACTAATGAGTTAGTTGCGGGATGATGTGTTACGGAACGAGTAAAGAGACTTGCCGGTAACGAGATTGAACTAGGTATCGAGATACCGACGATCAAATCTCGGGCAAGTAACATACCGGTGACAAAGGGAACAACGTATGTTGTTATGCGGTCTGACCGATAAACATCTTCGTAGAATATGTGGGAGCCAATATGGGCATCCAGGTCCCGCTATTGGTTATTGACCGGAGACGTGTCTCGGTCATGTCGACATAGTTCTCGAACCCGTAGGGTCCGCACGCTTAACGTTACGATGACAGTTTTATTGAGTTTTGATGTACCGAAAGAGTTCGGAGTCCCGGATGAGATTGGGGATATGACGAGGAGTCTCGAAATGGTCGAGACGTAAAAATCGATATATTGGATGACTATATTTGGACTTCGGAAAGGTTCCGAGTGATTCGGGTATTTTTGGGAGTACCGGAGAGTTACGGGAATTCGTATTGGGCCTTAATGGGCCATACGGGAAAGGAGAGAAAGGCCTCAAAAGGTGGCCGCACCCCTCCCCATGGTCTGGTCCGAATTGGACTAGGGAAGGGGGGCGCACCCTTCCTTCTTTCTCTTTTCCCCTTCCCTTTTCCTACTCCCACAAGGAAAGGAGGAGTCCTACTCCCACCCCTATGGCGCGCCTCTCCCCTAGGCCGGCTGCCTCCCCCTTGCTCCTTTATATACGGGGGCAGGGGGCACCCCATAGACACAACAATTGATCCTTGAGATCTCTTAGCCGTGTGCGGTGCCCCCCTCCACCATATTACACCTCGATAATACCGTTGCGGAGCTTAGGCGAAGCCCTGCGTCGGTGGAACATAATCATCGTCACCACGCCATCGTGCTGACGAAACTCTCCCTCAACACTCGGCTGGATCGGAGTTCGAGGGACGTCATCGAGCTGAACGTGTGTAGAACTCGGAGGTGCCATACGTTCGGTACTTGATCGGTCGGATCGTGAAGACGTACGATTACATCAACCGCGTTGTGATAACGCTTCCGCTGTCGGTCTACGAGGGTACGTGGACAACACTCTCCCCTCTCGTTGCTATGCATCACCATGATCTTGCGTGTGCGTAGGAATTTTTTTGAAATTACTACGTTCCCCAACATTTCGCTCACTTTTATCAATAGTTACCTTGCTGGTTTTATATTTTCAGATTACAAAACCTTTATCTACCATCCATATTGCACTTATACAATTTACCAATGTATTGGGTGTGTTGGGGACACAAGAGACTCTTTTTTATTTGGTTGCAGGGTTGCTTGAGAAAGACCATCTTCATCCTACGCCTCCCACGGATTGATAAACCTTAGGCCATCCACTTGAGGGAAATTTGCTACTGTCCTACAAACCTCTGCACTTGGAGGCGCAACAACGTCTACAAGAAGAAGGTTGTGTAGTGGACATCAAGCTCTTTTCTGGCGCCGTTGCCGGGGAGGTGAGTGCTTGAAGGTATATCTTTAGATCTTGCAATCGAATCTTTTAGTTTCTTGTTTTATCACTAGTTTAGTTTACAAAAGAAAACTACAAAAAATGGAATTGAGAGTGCCTCATATGCTTCATCTTTTTAATGTCTTTCGTGAAAATAAGGATTCTGATAATTGTGCTCAAGTGCTAGAAGAAGAATGCATTAGAATGTTTGGCACTAAATATTTGAATGATGAGCATGATTGCAATGTTGTTAGTATGAATTCCTTGAATATCCATGATGCTAATGATATGCAAAGCCACAAGCTTGGAGAAGCTATGTTTGATGAAGATGATATTTTTTGTCCCCCAAGTTTTGATGAGCAAATTTATTATGATGAAAGCATGTCTCCTATTTATGATGATTATATTGATGAAAGTGGATTTGGAGAGGTAATGACTTTGTTTAGTGATGAATCCACTATTTCGGAAGAGGTTCCAATTGATTATGATAACAAAGTTGCTATTTATGATGATTATTGTGATGACATGTATGCTATTAATAATAATGATAACCATGAAACTTGTCATCATGATTTTAGTTTTCAATTGGATTATGCTTCACATGATAGTTATTTTGTTGAGTTTGCTCCCACTATTCTGAATGAGAAGAATTTTGCTTATGTGGAGAGTAATAAATTTTCTATGCTTGTAGATCATGAAAAGAATGCTTTATATGATGGTTATATGGTTGAATTCATTCATGATGATACTCACAATTATTATGAGGGAGGAATATATGCTTGTTGGAATTGCAATAATATCAAGTTTCCTCTCTATGTACTTAAAGTTTTGAAGTTATGCTTGTTTTGCCTTCCTATGCCAGTTGATTATTGTTCCCATAAGTTGTTTGCTCAAAAAATCCCTATGCATAGGAAGTGGGTTAGACTTAAATGTGCTAGTCATATTCTTCATGATGCTCTCTTTATGTTTCAATTCTTATCTTTTAGGTGAGCATCATTGAAATCATCATGCCTAGCTAGGGGCGTTAAACGTTAGCGCTTGTTGGGAGGCAACCCAATTTTATTTTTTTCTTGCTTTTTAGTTCTGTTTAGTAATAAATATTTTATCTAGCCTCTGGTTAGATGTGGTTTTGTGTTCTAATTAGTGTTTGCGCCAAGTAGAACCTTTGGGAAGACTTGGGTGAAGTCTTTTTGATCTTGCTGCAAAAAACAGAAACTTTAGCGCTCACGAGATTAGCTACAACTTTTTACTGGAGAGTGCTGTTGTGACACCCCAAAATTTTGAGCTTGTTTTATTGATTAAAATTTTGACAGGAAATTAAACTTTTCCATTTGGCTAGTTTTTTCCCTTTTATTTTAAGGGTTTTTACCTCAAGTGAAAACTTTCCAAAAATATTGTTGGACTTGCATGCTCTCTCTATAAAACAATTCCTATTCAGTGGATTTAATTGCAAGGTTTGCCTTTCCCTGAGCTTTATTCTTTTAAAATGATTTTTCATGAATTTGGAGCCTGTTTGCACTGCAACCATTTGGCAAATGCATTTAAAATTTCCACCAAAATTTGGGGATGTCATGTGATATCTCCACATCACTTTATGCAAAAATATCTTTTGGTCATTGGAGATTTTGAGCTCTACACCAACTTTTCCAATCTGATCCAGTAGGCATTTTTGCACTACAACATATTTAAATATTCTTTTAAAAATTCTTCCAAGTGTTTGGAGATGTCAGTAGATGCATATAATTCAACTTTATACCAAAACCCAGTGATGTTCTTTGAAACTTTTCAGTGAATAAACCTCTTTTTCATTCTGGTCCAATTTGATGATTTGTACCGCAACCCTACTTTATTTTGCTCTAGTCACCCTGAGATTTTTCCTACTTAAAGCCCTCCCTGCAAAACCCTTAAGTCCAGGAGAGTGGACCAAATGGAGGATTTTAAGTGCATGCAATGAGACCTCTTTCCTTCTGTCCAAAACTGTAGTTTTGCAAAACTTGCACTAGCAAGTTTCTGGTCTTTCTCAAATGAGCTTGCCAGCATCATCTACATCTAGAGAGACCCTGATCTGGAGATTTTGGCCACTCCAAGAGTTGCCTAAATGCACCTAGCATTCTGTCGAACACTTGGTGTGCACAGTCAGTTTTGGGCATGCTTCCTAGTTTGCACTATGATCTTGTTCCACTGACCCAGCAACCTTGTCCACTAAACTCCTGGCTATCCCTATCCTAGTCCTGTTAATTGCCAGCCTCACCCTCACACTCTAGGCCGCCCTGGCATTTCGTCGAGCATGTCCCGTGCGTGCTCTGGGCGCGCCCAGAGCGCACGTTTTGCACGCGCGCGCACTGAGCCGCCGCGTCGCACTGCCGCCGTCGTCGCGTCCCGTCCCTGGCCCCTGCTCGCCCGCTGAACCGAGCACTACCCCGCCCACTCTCCACGCCACCTCTGGCGCCCTACAGCGCCGCTGGCAGAGCTTTTGGCGGCACGCCGGCGTCGACAGCGAGCCTCTGCCATGGACGGCGCCGCCCAAACCACACCAGCGCGCCAGTTGCCCCTATGAACAGCTCAAGCTTATCCTGAAGCTTGTCGGCACGCGCTCGTCGCCGCCACATCGCTCTGAAGCTACAGGACGGCTGTCGCCGCCGTTCTTATCCACAGCCGCCGCGGTCCAGCCTTGAGCGCCTATTTAAGGGATCCCCAAACTCGTTCAAGACCTCAGGCGACCTCCAGCCTTCCCTCTAGAGCTCCCCAAGCAGTGGATTGGCCGGGAGAGGCCATCTTCCCCAAACTCCGGCCGGTTCGGCCGCCGCTGCATTCCGGTGCCATTCGCCGCAACCAGCCACTCCCCCGCCCATCCAGCGCCACCACTCGCTTCCTCTTGTCCTTGCGGAGCTGCCCAGCGCCTCAGCCTCGATCGGAGACCACCGGAGCCCAAAACCCACTTCTCACCCGTAGCCCCCTCCGCCGCGGAGCTCGCCGCCGGTGACTCCTCCCACCACCGTCGACCCAGCGACCACCGAGAGGACTGCCCCGGTCTGGCGGGTCCATCCTTGCCCTCAGGTGCCCTCGAGGAGCCGCCGTCTGTCGCCGGCGATCGCCGGAGTCCCGCTCCCGTTCGGCAGAGAAATGGAGGGAGAGGGAAGAATGGTCAAACCTGACCAGTGGGCCCTCTGGACCCACTGTCAGTGACCCGCGCGCCCGTCCTCTCTGGTTAAGTGATAGCGCAAAGTCCCGAGTACGTCTCCTCTGCTACGAAAGCGTTTTTTTCCCGAAACGTTTTCTTATCTGGTTTTATTTAAAAACAGAAGTTTGACTGATCTTTGACTAGCTATAACTTTCAAAATAAAACTCCAAATGAGTTGATTCTTTTTCCTACCTCTCTCAAATTTCATCTAGTTTATTATAAGATTTATTTCAAAAATATTTGAGACAACTTTTTGTACTGTGTTTGAAATATTTGTTATTTGAATATTTCTCAAAATAGGATTTTGGAGAGAAGAGAAAGCTTTCAAAAAAGTGCACCCTTTGCATACTCTTGAAGGCAAGCATTTCTGAACTCTGGCGTAACATTTTTGTGTGGTGTTTTGATACGGTTACAACACCACTTGACTTGGAGCTTATGTTATTTTTATGTAACGGTAAAGTCACACGCAGGAGTGCATTTTTTTGGAGATGCTTTACTGTTAGAAATGGTTATGCTGGTGATAGTGATCATTCTCGCGAGCTTTTCATGCATACCGGCAGGAAGCCGGGAGAGTCGTGGTCTTGGGTAGACACGAGCTTGTCCCTAGTTCCTCGTCGGACGAGTGTGTCCGGTATGGCATGATGAGGCTTGGTGAGCGGTGATTCTGTCTGTGATTGGAAACATTTTGGTTATGCTAATCTTTCGGAGAATACTTGGACCACCTGAGTCGGTCGTAGGTCGAGTCTTGTTCAGTGACTTCCCTATTTGTTTTGTACTACCACTTGTCCCTGTCGCAGACGGGGTACGGTTCAGTAAGTCGACAACCCCTTACCAAAGCACACACCGTACAGAGAGGCCATGGTGGAAGATACCGGAGGCCTCCGGTAGGCATGCCACCTGGTCCGGGGGCATGGGTGTTTCCGGTTGGGACCGAGAGGGGGGCACCCCTTAGAGCGCGCATATATAAATTTGATCCCATGCTATGTCGAGGTTGTAGCCTCCCCACTTAGAGTTTGGCTCGACAGGTGTTGTGGGTGATTCCAGACACCGGTAAGCTAAGCTGGTGTGTGCAGGTCAGGCGTGTTTTCAATTAAAAGACCGTAGGCGGAATTAGTCCTGATGGACTAAATAAATCCGTTACTCGTGGGTAAAGGGTACACCCTCTGCAGAGGTCATATCTTTTGGATGGCCATGTTCATTGGTAAGGACTACAGACTGAGAAGGGTTTAGTAACGGTATTCGGATGGAGAACGGCTAAACTAGAAGCTAGTAACGGTTTTCGGATGGAGACACGGTTAAACTGGATCATAGTAACGGTATTCGGATGGAAGGCGGCTTAATTAGATTCTAGTGACGGTCTTCGGATGGAGAAACAGCTAGACTAGATTTTGTTTATGACCTGTGACATATGAGGATTATGTTTATTATTACCATGGACTAACCTTTTACATTATTTGGATTATTGAGTATCCCTGGGACGGTTCTACCTCCTGGATATTCACTGTGATTATTCTTATATAAGCCCTTTATGTGGTGTCGCTCAGACGCCCGACTGCGGCATGTTTGTTATTTATTTATCCTTTATAAGCCCTTTATGTGGTGTCGCTCAGATGCCCGACTGTGGCATGTTTGTTATTTATTTACCCTTTATAAGCCCTTTATGTGGTGTCGCTCAGACGCCCGACTGCGGCATGTTTGTTATTTATTTATCCTTTATAAGCCCTTTATGTGGTGTCGCTCAGACGCCCGACTGCGGCATTGTTAATTTATTTGCAACTTCTCGAGGATTCATTTCAGACACTCGGTCAGAGCATTCTATTTTACTCCCATATTGCATGTTCATGTTTCTTCCTGCATGCGCGCATCTCAGATTTTCATTTAATTTGTGACAGACGTATAATCATGATTATTTCGAAGCATGATTATCCCTTGTTATATTATACACGTGTTCTTAATGTTTGCGAGTACATTCAAACGTACTCACTGGCTTGTCCCTGGCTATTGCCTTGGCCAGATTTCGCGCATGGAGATAGCATTATGACAACAGCCCCGGAACCCCTGTAAAGGTGATAGCAGCCTCGCGAAGATAGGAGTTATCCTGGTCAGCTGTTCTTGTGGGAAATGGAGTCCCATAGACGCAGATGAACCACAAACCGCTTCCGCCATCAACCATTAGAAACCAAGTGTTGTACTCCTAGGCCACAATGGTCTTGTACTACATATTTTGTACCTTCCTTGGAATTCTTGTATCAAGTTGGTGCCTCATCAGCTAACAGTAATCCTGGGGCTGGTGAGCACAAAGGTTGTTTTTCTGGGAAATTAATATCCCAAAAATCCGGTCGTGACAGACTTGGTATCAGAGCCAGGCTGACCATTGGCTAATCCTATCTTAGCCAGGTCAATAAACCTAGGTTAACCAAACCACCAGACCTTAACCTAGTCCCGGCCAAGCTTCTCGCGTAAGATAGACCCACAGTGACCCAACGCCTTTCGGCGGACGGTGCCCAACCTATCAGCCTAGCCCGTCGATCATGCGCCAGTGACCGACACCCAACCCGTCTCATTCGCAAGCGTGCGAAGGAAGACTCCGTCCCCTTTTCCTATAAAAATGGCACGCTAGCCTCAACACAACACAGCACAGCCCTTTCCCCAAACCAAGCCACGATGCCTGGCCCCATTGTTCACAATGAGACCACAGCGACCAACCTTGGAGGTTTTGTGACCGTGCTCGCAAACCTCACCCGCCGTGCCTATGCTTTAGAAGAGCCTCCTGAATATGTTGTGTACCAAGGACCCATGTACGGTGAGAGCCGTCAGTACTGGGCCACGGTGCACATTTACGGTAGGGGTCTGTCGCCAGAACGCCCCTACAGGTTCACTGGAAGGACAACTTCCTTTGAGCCACAAGCCATCCAACTGGCAGCCCGAGAAGCTATAGTCCAACTCCGGCACTTGTCGCCCAGAGTTAACTGTCGCTCGTTCTACTACTACCCCAGTCGTGACGGGTATGGTAGGCCGCCCCAGGTTGCCAACGGAGATCACGAGACAGACCCTGCACTATTGCACCTGGTGCGCTATGTAAGCGCACTAGAGCAACTGTTCGATCAAGTCACCCTTGATCTGATCGCAGCTCATGGAGAACTGGTTCGCCGAGCCCCGACGAGAGGAGAAACGTAGCCCGACGCCGACAACCCAGTCGTGCTGTTCGGACACCCGATCGATCCCTTCAGGTCTGCCCCAGCCATCGACCAGAGTGCTTTGGTGTCCCCAGAAGCGCTTCGTCGCCTTTTGGGAACCCGTTCCAATGGGATTGTGGCCAGCAACCCCCGCGATGGTCATCACCACTTCCCCGACCCTGCAGCCCCTCAACCCCAACCTGCTAATCCCGACGGTGAAAACCGTGGAGAAACCTCGGCATCTGCCAGGCCAGCCCACTTAGACATTAACGAAGTGGACTAAGTCGCTCGAGTAGTATCGAGCCTTAGTTTACCTCCGCTTGTAACGGTGTGACCTTGTATCGCTTTTATTTAATGCTGTCTGCTTGTGCGTCCCTATTTTTTTGGAGTAGTAGCTATGCATATGTACGTTAGCGTACAGTTGCATTTTTAAATTTCGGGCGCAGCTACCAAGACCAACCCCGACGGCACCCATAGTAATGCGTCACATTTATGTGATATGTATATATGTGGCTTTGACCCGAGAACAGGATCGACAACCAGTTACCCTTCACCACGGTGGATAACCCAGCCCCAATGCTATATAAAAGGCCACCTCGTGACCTTGCCAAGTACCCCTCACATTGTGCCCAACGCTCACAGCCATTTCCTTGCCATGCCGACCCCCAGTATTTACCTGAGAACCCCAGATGCAACCCCGGGTAGTTTTGTTAGATTATTGTGGGACTTTACCTGCAGTACCATGAGTGCCACCCATCCACCCCAGTACGAGTTGCTCAAATCGAGGATCACCCCATCCACCTCGAAGTATTGGGCAGTGGTGCACATCCCTCCCGCATACCCAAACCAAGACCCAACGGAAGTTTCCTTCGTGGGAAAATCCATGCCGACTCCGCATATGGCCATAGAAGCTGCTGCGTACGAGGCGCTCGCTCGTCTCCGTTTTGCGGTGCCCTATGCCAGCGAACGAGGATATTATTATTTTCCGAGTCATGCAGCACCCGGAGAAGTTGCATATTTTCCCGGTGGACGAATTGAGAGAGATCCAGTACTGGCCAACCTTGCTCAGTACGTTATCGCCCAGTAGCGTTTGACTCAGCGAGTAATGGGTTATCTCCAGAGCCTCGCTGATTTAAATCCTCGGATCGCTATTGGCAGACCACTGAGGCCTGACCAGGAGAGGCGCATTCATCGACTGGTCAACCCGCTTCCCCCGATAGAAGAAGAGTGTGCCCCAGTGCCAGAGGCGTTTTCTCAGGACCCTGTCCTTTTGCCATTTTCTTTGTAAACGTCACCGCTGTGTTTGTTGTCCCAGTGTTTATTTACGTGTTGTAACTTGTGCGTGGTACCCAAATTTGTGCTACGGATCGGATTTTTGGTTTCAATTATGTGGGCAATTTTGCTGCTATTGATTTTGTTTTAACTAAATTTTTTCGCTCGCGATAAAAATTTTGTAGTGAGTTTTTCTTTCCTCGAGTGGCTGCAGCGTATTTATCTTCACGACATAGATTTTTATTCGCGCAGCACCCTGATAGCAGACTCACAACCACAACCTCTCTACCTCGTGCGCTATTTCCAAATCCTCGTGCACATTTTTTTTTGCACCTAACTGATCACACTCGAGGACACCGCAGTCTCAGTAAGAGAGATTTGCGAGTAATTATTAGGGCGCGAATTGCCCCAGCACACCGACAGCAGTCAGCACTCGACGCCGCACCTAATCCTCGTGATCGTCGCCACCGCGAAGAGCTAGCACTCGAGCGGCAGCATCACGACGATCATCCAGGATCATCGCGCACAAGAGCACGGATAACCCCAGCAGCACCGCCAAACCTCCGCACACCAGGACCACATACCAGTCCGGCATCGCCTCCGCCATTAGAGCCTCGTCTCGAGCTCCTGCTAACAGCAATGGAGGAGAAGGAGGGAGAAGTAGAAGCGAGGCCAGGTGTGAGGAAGAAGAAGGAAGCACCGCGACCATTTTATAGCACGAGATCGGTGTACGGTGGGTGAGGTCCACCAGCGCCACTCGTCGCCCGATCGCCGGTGTTCGGAGGCAAGTCCGCGAGCAGTGCCGACAGTGCACTGGCCCGCGAGGTGAGTGCACGCTGCACCGGCAGCTAGCACGCCACGCACTACCGCAGTACGGCCTAGATGCCCTACGCGCTAGGCGTCGCCGGTGGAGGGAACGCGGGAGAGCACGCGAGGGAGAAGAGAGAGCCAGAGGTAGAAGAAGAGGCCGACAGTGGACCCCGGGTCCACCTGTCAGCCAAAGAGAGCACTGTGCTCTCGGGTACGACCAGCGTGTTTTAGTAATTTAGAATTTATTTTGAATTACTGTATCCACGTAGAAATATCTCGTTTTCCCCCCACCCATGGATTTTTCCATGCTACGCCAGTGTACCACACTGTGGTTTACACCACTTATTGTCCTCTCACTGTAGCCGCTTTGTTTTTTTTGCACAATTGAATGATTTCTTTTAGTAAGAGCAATGTTTGTTCAAAACTACTTTTAACAAATCTCGAGGACGAGATTTTTCTTAAGGGGGGTAGTGTTGTGCCACCCCAAAATTTTGAGCTTGTTTTATTGATTAAAATTTTGACAGGAAATTAAACTTTTCCATTTGGCTAGTTTTTTCCCTTTTATTTTAAGGGTTTTTACCTCAAGTGAAAACTTTCCAAAAATATTGTTGGACTTGCATGCTCT
This sequence comes from Aegilops tauschii subsp. strangulata, assembly GCF_002575655.3. Lineage (NCBI taxonomy): Eukaryota > Viridiplantae > Streptophyta > Magnoliopsida > Poales > Poaceae > Aegilops > Aegilops tauschii. Next base: position 317,918,125 of record NC_053041.3, read on the forward strand.
CTCTATAAAACAATTCTTATTCAGTGGATTTAATTGCAAGGTTTGCCTTTCCCTGAGCTTTATTCTTTTAAAATGATTTTCATGAATTTGGAGCCTGTTTGCACTGCAACCATTTGGCAAATGCATTTAAAATTTCCACCAAAATTTGGGGATGTCATGTGATATCTCCACATCACTTTTATGCAAAAATATCTTTTGGTCATTGGAGATTTTGAGCTCTACACCAACTTTTCCAATCTGGTCCAGTAGGCATTTTTGCACTACAACCTATTTAAATATTCTTTTAAAAATTCTTCCAAGTGTTTGGAGATGTCAGTTGATGCATATAATTCAACTTTATACCAAAACCCAGTGATGTTCTTTGAAACTTTTGAGTGAATCAACCTCTTTTTCATTCTGGTCCAATTTGATGATTTGTACTGCAACCCTACTTTATTTTGCTCTAGTGACCCTGAGCTTTTTCCTACTTAAAGCCCTCCCTGCAAAACCCTTAAGTCCAGGAGAGTGGACCAAATGGAGGATTTTAAGTGCATGCAATGACACCCCTTTCCTTCTGTCCAAAACCGTAGTTTTGCAAAACTTGCACTAGCAAGTTTCTGGTCTTTCTCAAATGAGCTTGCCAGCATCATCTACATCTAGAGAGACCCTGATCTGGAGATTTTGGCCACTCCAAGAGTTGCCTAAATGCACCTAGCATTCTGTCGAACACTTGGTGTGCACAGTCAGTTTTGGGCATGCTTCCTAGTTTGCACTATGATCTTGTTCCACTGACCCAGCAACCTTGTCCACTAAACTCCTGGCTATCCCTATCCTAGTCCTGTTAATTGCCAGCCTCACCCTCGCACTCTAGGCCGCCCTGGCATTTCGTCGAGCATGTCCCGTGCGTGCTCTAGGCGCACCCAGAGCGCACGTTTTGCACGCGCGCGCACTGAGCCGCCGCGTCGCACTGCCGCCGTCGTCGCGTCCCGTCCCTGGCCCCTGCTCGCCCGCTGAACCGCGCACTACCCCGCCCACTCTCCACGCCACCTCTGGCGCCCGACAGCGCCACTGGCAGAGCTTTTGGCGGCACGCCGGCATCGGCAGCGAGCCTCTGCCATGGACGGTGCCGCCCAAACCACACCAGCGCGCCAGCTGCCCCTATGAACAGCTCAAGCTTATCCCGAAGCTCGTCGGCACGCGCTCGTCGCCGCCACGTCGCTCTGCAGCTATAGCACGGCTGTCGCCGGCGTTCTTATCCATAGCCGCCGCGGTCCAGCCTCGAGCGCCTATTTAAGGGATCCCCGAACTCGTTCAAGACCTCAGGCGACCTCCAGCCTTCCCTCTAGAGCTCCCCAAGCAGTGGATTGGCCGGGAGAGGCCATCTTCCCCAAACTCCGGCCGGTTCGGCCGCCGCTGCATTCCGGTGCCATTCGCCGCAACCAGCCACTCCCCCGCCCATCCAGCGCCACCACTCGCTTCCTCTTGTCCATGCGGAGCTGCCCAGCGCCTCAACCTTGATCGGAGACCACCGGAGCCCAAAACTCACTTCTCACCCGTAGCCCCCTCCGTCGCGGAGCTCGCCGCTGGCGACTCCTCCCACCACCATCGACCCAGCGACCACCGAGAGGACCGCCCCGGTCTGGCGGGTCCATCCTTGCCCTCAGGTGCCCTCGAGGAGCCGCCGTCTGTCGCTGGCGATCGCCGGAGTCCCGCTCCCGTTCGGCAGAGAAGAGGAGGGAGAGGGAAGAATGGTCAAACCTAACCAGTGGGCCCTCTGGACCCACTGTCAGTGACCCGCGCGCCCATCCTGTCTGGTTAAGTGATAGCGCAAAGTCCCGAGTACGTCTCCTCTGCTGCGAAAGCGTATTTTTCCCGAAACGTTTTCTTATCTGGTTTTATTTAAAAACAAAAGTTTGACTGATCTTTGACTGGCTATAACTTTCAAAATAAAACTCCAAATGAGTTGATTCTTTTTCCTACCTCTCTCAGATTTCATCTAGTTTATTATAAGATTTATTTCAAAAATAATTGAGACAACTTTTTGTACTGTGTTTGAAATATTTGTTATTTGAATATTTCTCAAAATAGGATTTTGGAGAGAAGAGAAAGCTTTCAAAAAAGTGCACCCTTTGCATACTCTTGAAGGCAAGCATTTCTGAACTCTGGCATAACATTTTTGTGTGGTGTTTTAGTACGGTTACAACACCACTTGACTTGGAGCTTATTTTATTTTTATGTAACGGTAAAGTCACACGCAGGAGTGCATTTTTTGGGAGATGCTTTACTGTTAGAAATGGTTATGCTGGTGATAGTGATCATTCTCGCGAGCTTTTCATGCATACCGGCAGGAAGCCGGGAGAGTCGTGGTCTTGGGTAGACACGAGCTTGTCCCTAGTTCCTCGTCGGGACGAGTGTGTCCGGTATGGCATGATGAGGCTTGGTGAGCGGTGATTCTGTCTATGATTGGAAACATTTTGGTTATGCTCATCTTTCGGAGAATACTTGGACCACCTGAGTCGGTCGTAGGTCGAGTCTTGTTCAGTGACTTCCCTATTTGTTTTGTACTACCACTTGTCCCTGTCGCAGACGGGGTACGGTTCAGTAAGTCGACAACCCCTTACCAAAGCACACACCGTACAGAGAGGCCATGGTGGAAGATACCGGAGGCCTCCGGTAGGCATGCCACCTGGTCCGGGGGCATGGGTGTTTCCGGTTGGGACCGAGAGGGGGGCACCCCTTGGAGCGCGCGTATATAAATTTGATCCCATGCTACGTCGAGGTTGTAGCCTCCCCACTTAGAGTTTGGCTCGACAGGTGTTGTGGGTGATTCCAGAGACCGGTAAGCTAAGCTGGTGTGTGCAGGTCAGGCGTGTTTTCAATTAAAAGACCGTAGGCGGAATTAGTCCTGATGGACTAAATAAATCCGTTACTCGTGGGTAAAGAGTACACCCTCTGCAGAGGTCATATCTTTTGGATGGCCATGTTCATTGGTAAGGACTACAGACTGAGAAGGGTTTAGTAACGGTATTCGGATGGAGAACGGCTAAACTAGAAGCTAGTAACGGTTTTCGGATGGAGACACGGTTAAACTGGATCATAGTAACGGTATTCGGATGGAAGGCGGCTTAATTAGATTCTAGTGACAGTCTTCGGATGGAGAAACAGCTAGACTAGATTTTGTTCATGACCTGTGACATATGAGGATTATGTTTATTATTACCATGGACTAACCTTTTACATTATTTGGATTATTGAGTATCCCTGGGACGGTTCTACCTCCTGGATATTCACTGTGATTATTCTTATATAAGCCCTTTATGTGGTGTCGCTCAGACGCCCGACTGCGGCATGTTTGTTATTTATTTATCCTTTATAAGCCCTTTATGTGGCGTCGCTCAGACGCCCGACTGTGGCATGTTTGTTATTTATTTACCCTTTATAAGCCCTTTATGTGGTGTCGCTCAGATGCCCGACTGCGGCATGTTTGTTATTTATTTATCCTTTATAAGCCCTTTATGTGGTGTCGCTCAGACGCCCGGCTGCGGCATTGTTAATTTATTTGCAACTTCTCGAGGAGTCATTTCAGACACTCGGTCATAGCATTCTATTTTACTCCCATATTGCATGTTCATGTTTCTTCCTGCATGCGTGCATCTCAGATTTTCATTTAATTTGTGACAGACATATAATCATGATTATTTCGGAGCATGATTATCCCTTGTTATATTATACACGTGTTCTTAATGTTTGCGAGTACATTCAAACGTACTCACTGGCTTGTCCCTGGCTATTGCCTTGGCCAGATTTCGCGCATGGAGATAGCATTACGACGACAGCCCCGGAACCCCTGTAAAGGTGATAGCAGCCTCGCGAAGATAGGAGTTATCCTGGTCAGCTGTTCTTGTGGGAAATGGAGTCCCATAGACGCAGATGAACCACAAACCGCTTCTGCCATCAACCATTAGAAACCAAGTGTTGTACTCCTAGGCCAAAATGGTCTTGTACTGCATATTTTGTACCTTGCTTGGAATTCTTGTATCAAGTTGGTGCCTCATCAGCTAACAGTAATCCTGGGGCTGGTGAGCACAAAGGCCGTTTTTCTGGGAAATTAATATCCCAAAAATCCAGTCGTGACAGCTGTTTAGTTGATTCTTTTTGATGATGATTAATAGATAAATTCCTCACGTCCATCAATTTATTTTAGAATTTTTGGAGTTCCAGAAGTTTGCGTTTGATACATATTACTATAGACTGTTCTGTTTTTGACAAATTCTGTTTTTCGTGTGTTGTTTGCTTATTTTGATGAATCTATGGCTAGTATTGGAGGTTATGAACCATAGAGAAGTTGGAATACAGTAGGTTTAACACCAATATAAATAAATAATGAGTTCATTACAGTACCTTTAAGTGGTGGTTTGTTTTATTTTGCTAATGGAGCTTACGAGATTTCTGTTGAGTTTTGTGTTGTGAAGTTTTCAAGTTTTGGGTAAAGATTCGATGGACTATGGAATAACGAGTGGCAAGAGCCTAAGCTTGGGGATGCCCAAGGCACCCCAAGGAAATACTCAAGGACAACCAAGAGCCTAAGCTTGGGGATGCCCCGGAAGGCATCCCCTCTTTCGTCTTCGTTCATCGGTAACTTTACTTGGAGCTATATTTTTATTCACCACATGATATGTGTTTTGCTTGATGTTTGAATAAAATACCAAGATCTGAAATTCTTAAATGTTAGAGAGTCTTCACATAGTTGCATAATTATTCGATTACTCATTGATCTTCACTTATATCTTTCGGAGTAGTTTGTCATTTGCTCTACTGCTTCACTTATATCCTTTTAGAGCACGGCAGTATTTTTATTTTGAAGAAATAGATGAACTCTCATGCTTCACTTATATTATTTTGAGAGTCTTTGGAACAGCATGGTAATTTTCTTTGGTTATGAATTTAGTCCTAATATGATGGGCATCCAAGATGGATATAATAAAAACTTTCATATAAAGTGCATTGAGTACTATGAGAAGTTTGATTCCTTATGATTGTTTTGAGATATGAAGATGGTGATATTAGAGTCATGCTAGTTGAGTAGTTGTGAATTTGAGAAATACTTGTGTTAAAGTTTGTGATTCCCGTAGCATGCACGTATGGTGAACCGTTATGTGATGAAGTCGGAGCATGATTTATTTTTTGATTGTCGTCCTTATGAGTGGCGGTCGGGGACGAGCGATGGTCTTTTCCTACCAATCTATCCCCCTAGGAGCATGCACGTAGTACTTTGTTTTGATAACTAATAGATTTTTGCAATAAGTATGTGAGTTCTTTATGACTAATGTTGAGTCCATGGATTATACGCACTCTCACCCTTCCACCATTGCTAGCCTCTCTAATACCGCGCACCTTTTGCCGGTATCATACACCCACCATATACCTTCCTCAAAACAGCCACCATACCTACCTATTACGGCATTTCCATAGCCATTCCGAGATATATTGCCATGCAACTTTCCACCGTTCCGTTTATTATGACACGCTCCATCATTGTCATATTGCTTTGCATGATCATGTAGTTGACATCGTATTTGTGGCAAAGCCACCTTCATAATTCTTTCTTACATGTCACTCTTGATTCATTGCACATCCCGGTACACCGCCGGAGGCATTCATATAGAGTCATATTTTGTTCTAAATATCGAGTTGTAATTCATGAGTTGTAAGTAAATAAAAGTGTGATGATCATCATTATTAGAGCATTGTCCCAGTGAGAAAAGGATGATGGAGACTATGATTCCCCCACAAGTCGGGATGAGACTCCGGACGAAAAATAGAAAAAAGGAAAAGAGGCCATAAAAAATAAAAAGGCCCCCAAAAAAAGAGAAAATAAAAAAAAACACAAAAAATGAGAGAAAAAGAGAGAAGGGGCAATGCTACTATCCTTTAACCACACTTGTGCTTCAAAGTAACACCATGATCTTCATGATAGAGAGTTTCCTATGTTGTCACTTTCATATACTAGTGGGAATTTTACATTATAGAACTTGGCTTGTATATTCCAATGATGGGCTTCCTCAAAATGCCCTAGGTCTTCGTGAGCAAGCGAGTTGGATGCACACCCACTTAGTTTCTTTTTGAGCTTTCATACACTTATAGATCTAGTGCATCCGTTGCTTGGCAATCCCTACTCACTCACATTGATATCTATTGGTGGGCATCTCCATAGCCCATTGATACGCCTAGTTGATGTGAGACTATCTTCTTGTTTTTTTGTCTTCTCCACAACCACCATTCTATTCCACATATAGTGCTATGTCCATGGCTCAAGCTCATGTATTGCGTGAAGATTGAAAAAGTTTGAGAACATCAAAAGTATGAAACAATTGCTTGGCTTGTCATCGGGGTTGTGCATGATTAAATACTTTGTGTGATGAAGATAGAGCATAGCCAGACTATATGATTTTGTAGGGATAACTTTCTTTGGCCATGTTATTTTGAGAAGACATGATTGCTTTATTAGTATGCTTGAAGTATTATTGTTTTTATGTCAACATTAAACTTTTATCTTGAATCTTTCGAATCTAAATATTCATGCCACAAATAAGATAATTACATTGAAAATAATGCTAAGTAGCATTCCACATCAAAAATTATGTTTTTATCATTTACCTACTCGAGGACGAGCAGGAATTAAGCTTGGGGATGCTTGATACGTCTCCAACGTATCTATAATTTTTGATTGTTCCATGCTATTATATTATCTCTTTTGGATGTTTAATGGGCTTTACTAAACACTTTTATATTATTTTTGGGACTAACCTATTAACCGGAGGCCCAGCCCAAATTGTTGTTTTCTTGCCTATTTCAGTGTTTCGAGGAAAAGGAATATCAAACGGAGTCCAAACGGAATGAAACCTTCGGGAGAGTTATTTTTGGAACGGAAGCAATCCAGGAGACTTGGAGTAGACGTCAGGGGAGCTTCGAGGTGGCCACGAGGCAGGGAGGCGCGCCTGCCCCCTGGGCACGCCCCCACCCTCGTGGGCCCCTCGTGGCTCCCTTGACTGACTTCTTTCGCCTATATATATATATATATCCATATACCCTAAAAACATCGAGGAACAGAATAGATCGGGAGTTCCGCCACTGCAAGCCTCTGTAGCCACCAAAAACCAATCGGGACCCTGTTCCGGCACCCTGCCGGAGGGGGGATCCCTCACCGGTGGCCATCTTCATCATCCCGGCGCTCTCCATGACGAGGAGGGAGTAGTTCACCCTCGGGGCTAAGGGTATGTACCAGTAGCTATGTGTTTGATCTCTCTCTCTCTCTCTCTCGTGTTCTTGAGGTGGTACGATCTTGATGTATTGCGAGCTTTGCTATTATAGTTGGATCTTATGATGTTTCTCCCCCTCTACTTTCGTGTAATGGATTGAGTTTTCCCTTTGAAGTTATCTTATCGGATTGAGTCTTTAAGGATTTGAGAACACTTGATGTATGTCTTGCATGTGCTTATATGTGGTGACAATGGGATATCACGTGATCTACTTGATGTATGTTTTGGTGATCAACTTGCGGGTTCAGTGACCTTGTGAACTTATGCATAGGGGTTGGCACACGTTTTCGTCTTGACTCTCCGGTAGAAACTTTGGGGCACTCTTTGAAGTTCTTTGTGTTGGTTGAATAGATGAATCTGAGATTGTGTGATGCATATCGTATAATCATACCCACGGATACTTGAGGTGACATTGGAGTATCTAGGTGACATTAGGGTTTTGGTTGATTTGTGTCTTAAGGTGTTATTCTAGTACGAACTCTATGATAGATCGAACGGAAAGAATAGCTTCGTGTTATTTTACTACGTACTCTTGAATAGATTGATCAGAAAGGATAACTTTGAGGTGGTTTCGTACCCTACAATAATCTCTTCGTTTGTTCTCCGCTATTAGTGACTTTGGAGTGACTCTTTGTTGCATGTTGAGGGATAGTTATATGATCCAATTATGTTATTATTGTTGAGAGAACTTGCACTAGTGAAAGTATGAACCCTAGGCCTTGTTTCCTAGCATTGCAATACCATTTTCGCTCACTTTTATCAATAGTTACCTTGCTGTTTTTATATTTTCAGATTACAAAACCTTTATCTACCATCCATATTGCACTTGTATCACCATCTCTTTGCTGAACTAGTGCACCTATACAATTTACCATTGTATTGGGTGTGTTGGGGACACAAGAGACTCTTTGTTATTTGGTTGCAGATGGTTGAGAGAGACCATCTTCATCCTACGCCTCCCACGGATTGATAAACCTTAGGTCATCCACTTGAGGGAAATTTGCTACTGTCCTACAAACCTCTGCACTTGGAGGCCCAACAATGTCTAAAAGTAGAAGGTTGTGTAGTAGACATCAAGAGTCAGCCGTCAAGTTCTTCAAGGGGCTAGTTTGTCGTTTTGGTGTGCCGAACAGAGACATCACCGACAACGGCACGCAGTTCACAAGCCGCACCTTCATGCAATAAATCCAGGACCTCGGTAGCAAGGTCTATTTCGCTTCAGTGGCACACCCACGGATCATCGGCTAGGCGGAGAGGGCAAATGCTGAAGTACTGCGAGGCCTGAGGACAAAGACTTTTGACAGGCTGCACAAGTGTGGAAGGCACTGGATTGATGAGTTGTCGGTGGTTCTTTGGTCGATCAGAACGACGCCAAATCGAGCCACCGGCCAGACACCCGTTGCCCTGGTGTATGGGCAGAAGAAGTTCTCCCCATGGAACTCACATACGGGTCACCTTGAGTGCTCGCTTATGACGAGCTTGAGCAAGATCAGTTGCGGCAAGATGACGCGACGCTCCTTGAGGAAGATCGTCTTCGGGCTGCTGTGCGAGCTGCACGCTACCAGCAGGCCTTGCACCGCTACCATAGCCGCAAGGTACATGCCCGAAGTCTTGAGGAAGGTGACCTTGTTCTTCGGCGCATTCAGTCGGCCAAGAATTCCAATAAGTTGACGCCGAAGTGGGAAGGCCCTCATCGGGTAATACAAGTCACCAGGCCTAGCGCAATCCGCCTAGAGACCGAAGATGGTATCCCAGTGAGCAACTCCTAGAACATCGAACATCTTCGTAAGTTTTACCCATGAGGTGCGGTTGCCGGGCCTCCCGGCAAGCCACCTTTTGTACAAGCCTTGCCGATAAGGCATGTAACCCTTTGTACAAAGCGAGGCGCAGACCCTGAGCATAGATAAATGAAGTGCTGGTGCCCTAAGTTTTAGCATGCATGCTAGGTTAAGTCTCTCTTTGGTAGGGTTGATAGTGCCCGGCGGCAACTAACCCCTAGCATAGAGGTCGAGTGTGTGTCTTTCCGTCCTTTCCAGTCTTTTCTTTGGTTCGCACGCTGCACAGGCATTTCTTCTAAGCCATTTAAGGGCAGGGAGACGGATCAACATCCCCAACCCCGACAAGCCATTGCCAGGGGGCTGCAGATTCAAGCACCCGACCACGGCAAGCCAAGGTTACCGGGGGCTGCAGATCCAGATAAGTCCTTTATCCCCTGTTATGCATTTCCATATGGAATTGGGACGTATGAAGCCTCGTTTATTCCTGGGCCACCGTGCTCTCCCTTTCCTGTGCCCAAGAACTATTCCCTGGACCGGAACTTGGTTGTAGTTGCGGTGACATGGAAGCAAACGAAGGGCCTAACCCTACTTCACCCCTGCCTCCGCCGAGAGCGTGAGTATGGTCGTGAATGAAGTGAGGGGACGGCAAGGCCTATTGCCGGGCGACAATGTTTATCTTAAAAATAACAAGGATTCATTCCTTGGTGTAAGTGCATCTAGTGCCACCCCTAGTTGGTTTTGGAGTATTGGCGACAAACCTGGTTGAAGGACTAATGTGTTTGTGAGAATTGCAGGATAACACAGGTAGTAGTCCCTCATTGATTCGGTTTACCTACCAGAGATGACCCCTAAAAATGTGTGAAGACATTGAAGACAATGGTGCTCTGTGAAGATATTCACAATGAAGACTATGACATGAGAAGACATCGCATGAAGACTATGGAGTCCGAAGACATAGTTATTTCGCAGTTTCCTTTTCTTCTTTGTTGAGTCATAGGAACCACCGCATTGTTAAGTGGGGTCCAAGTGAACAAAGTCAGAGTGACTGAAGTGATGCTCAACCAAATCCTATGTCTTCGAGCGAAGACAATGAGAGCAAATCTTATCCAGAGCTGGATGAGTCAGCTTTACTTGTAGCCCAAGTCAAGCTGCCGCGTGTGTTTGAAATCTGACCGTTGGACACGTGTCAGTTCCTTAGTGACCCAGGGTCATTTCGGACAAATCAGTTCAGGTTGCCTCCTGGCTATAAATAGCCCACCCCCTACACCATAAATTGGTGGCTGCTCAGAGTTGCTGCACGGCTTTTGTCGTTTGAGAGCAACCCACCTCCGAAGCATTTGAGAGAGAGATCCTTGCGAGGACAAAGCCCAAAACACCCAGAGCCAAAGAGTGTTAGGCATCACTGAAGTCTTTCTATCCACATGATCTGAAGATTTATTACACTTGAGGACTGTGAATCCTCCAGCCGGTTAGGCATCGCATTCTGAGCATCCAAGAGTCATTGTGGATTGCCGGTGAACGAAGTCTGTGAAGGCTTGGAAGTCTACCTTGAAGACTTACCAGAGTGATTGGGCGAGAACTAAGTGTCCTTAGCTCAAGGGGAATAAGGTGAAGACGCGGTCTTCTGAGTTGAATCTCAGCCTCCCTAACTAGACGTACAGTTGTCACAGCAACTGGAACTGGTCCAACAAATCCCTGTCCTCTCCAAGCTACTGGTTCTATCTTCTCCCTCTCTTTACTTACAGTTTGTCTTCATGAAGTCATTTCCTGCTTGCTTTATCTAATTGACTTCACTCTGTGACGACTACTGTTGTTTGGCTTCATACTATCTTCCATCCTGATCTATACTACCTAGCTGCTAATAGTCTTCGTGCCTTCACTTCATTACTTGCTTGACTATGGCTTGTCTAGTGTAGTCTACCTTCCACTGCATATCAATAGGTTCATTTCTATTGTCTGTCTTCGAAACTCCCATGTTTTGAAGACTTCCATAAAAATCGCCTATTCATCCCCCTCTAGTCGATAACTAGCACTTTCAATTAGTATCAGAGCAAGGTGCTCCCTTGTTCTGTGTGATTCGGTTTAACCACCTGGAGTTTTAGCTATGTCGACTGCAGGGATAATCAAGGTCTCCGCTGCGTGCCCTATCTTCGATGGCACTGATTACCCCTACTTGAAGAATAAGATGCGCATGCATCTTGAAGCCATTGATGTCGACCTCTCGTATGTCGTCAAGAACGGCGTTCCCAAGACTGGTGAAGGTGTTACCCCTGCTGATGTCAAGAAGTTTGTTCAACTGGATTCTACTGCCAAGAACATCATCTGTGGTCATCTGGCCAAAGGACAGTATGGCCGTGTGAGCGCTCTGGAAACTTTGAAGCTAGTCTGGGACTGGCTCTCCAAGGTCAACGAAGGCGTCTCAACCCAGAGAGACTCAAGGATCAGTGTCCTTCGCAACCTCTTCACCCGCTTCAAGAGAAACAACAATGAAAATGTCCAGCTCACAGTTGATCGACTCACTGATATCACAAATGAGCTTCATGCTCTCGGCACGACTGAGATCAACAAGCATGAAATCGTCAAGACACTCCTGAGATCACTTGACAACTCATTTGACACCCTAGCCCCGTTGATTCAAGAACGCCCTGACTTCAAGACTCTCGATCCGTCTGACATACTTGAGAGGCTCAACACACATGAGTTCCAGTTATCTGAGAAAAGAGATATCTATGGTCCTAGCTATGGACGTACTCGCGCTTTGAAGGCAAAGGTTGTTTCCTCATCTGAAAAAGAATCTGACTGCAGTTCTGGGGATCCTGAATACATTGGAAAGGAGCTTGCTATGCTTGTGAAGAAGTTCCAGAAATTCACCAAGAAGAAAGGTTTCAGAAAGTCTTCAAGATCCAGCTTGAGAAATGATGAAGCTTCTACTCATGACCACAAGAAGACAACATGCCACAAGTGCAAGAAACCTGGTCACTACATCTCCGAGTGTCCTCAGTGGGACAATGAGAACAACAAGAAGAAGAAGATCAAGGAATATGATTCTGATGACAAGAAGAAGAAGAAATCCTCAAAGTCTTCGTCCAAGTCTTCATCACACAAGAAGAGCTCGTCTGGCAAGGCTCGTGCTTTTGTTGGCAAGGAGTGTTGGGGAACGTACTAATTTCAAAAAATTTCCTACGAACACGCAAGATCATGGTGATGCATAGCTACGAGAGGGGAGAGTGTTGTCCACGTACCCTCGTAGACCGATAGCGGAAGCGTTAACACAACGCGGTTGATGTAGTCGTACGTCTTCACGATCCGACCGATCAAGTACCGAACGTACGGCACCTCCGAGTTCAGCACACGTTCAGCTCGATGACGTCCCTCGAACTCCGATCCAGCCGAGTGTTGAGGGAGAGTTTTGTCAGCACGACGGTGTGGTGACGATGATGATGTTCTACCGACGCAGGGCTTCGCCTAAGCACCGCTACGATATTATCGAGGTGTAATATGGTGGAGGGGGGCACCGCACACGGCTAAGAGATCAATGATCAATTGTTGTGTCTATGGGGTGCCCCCCTGCCCCCGTATATAAAGGAGCAAGGGGGAGGCCACCGGCCAAGGAGGAGGGCGCGCCAAGGGGGGAGTCCTACTCCCACCGGGAGTAGGACTCCTCCTTTCCTTGTTGGAATAGGAGAAGGGAAGGGAGAAGGAGAAAGAAGGAAGGGGGCGCCCCCCCTCCCTAGTCCAATTCGGACTAGCCCATGGGGAGGGGTGCGGCCACCCTTTGGGGCCTTTCTCTCCTTTCCCGTATGGCCCATTAAGGCCCAATACGAATTCCGGTAACTCTCCGGTACTCCGAAAAATACTCGAATCACTCGGAACCTTTCCGATGTCCGAATATAGTCGTCCAATATATCGATCTTTACGTCTCGACCCTTTCGAGACTCCTCGTCATGTCCCCGATCTCATCCGGGACTCCAAAATCCTTCGGTACATAAAAACTCATAAACTCATAATAAAACTGTCATCGTAACGTTAAGCGTGCGGACCCTACGGGTTCGAGAACTATGTAGACATGACCGAGACACGTCTCCGGTCAATAACCAATAGCGGGACCTGGATGCCCATATTGGCTCCCACATATTCTACGAAGATCTTTATCGGTCAAACCGCATAACAACATACGTTGTTCCCTTTGTCATCGGTATGTTACTTGCCCGAGATTCGATCGTCGGTATCTCAATACCTAGTTCAATCTCGTTACCGGCAAGTCTCTTTACTCGTTCCGTAATACATCATCCTGCAACTAGCTCATTAGTTGCTATGCTTGCAAGGCTTATAGTGATGTGCATTACCGAGTGGGCCCAGAGATACCTCTCCGACAATCGGAGTGACAAATCCTAATCTCAAAATACGCCAACCCAACAAGTACCTTCGGAGACACCTGTAGAGCACCTTTATAATCACCCAGTTACGTTGTGACGTTTGGTAGCACACAAAGTGTTCCTCCGGTAAACGGGAGTTGCATAATCTCATAGTCATAGGAACATGTATAAGTCATGAAGAAAGCAATAGCAACATAATAAACGATCGAGTGCTAAGATAACGGAATGGGTCAAGTCAATCACATCATTCTCCTAATGATGTGATCCCGTTAATCAAATGACAACTCATGTCTATGGCTAGGAAACATAACCATCTTTGATCAACGAGCTAGTCAAGTAGAGGCATACTAGTGACACTCTGTTTGTCTATGTATTCACACATGTATCAAGTTTCCGGTTAATACTATTCTAGCATGAATAATAAACATTTATCATGATATAAGGAAATAAATAATAACTTTATTATTGCCTCTAGGGCATATTTCCTTCAGTCTCCCACTTGCACTAGAGTCAATAATCTAGTTCACATCGCCATGTGATTTAACATCAATAGTTCACATCACCATGTGATTAACACCCATAGTTCACATCGTCATGTGACCAACACCGAAAGGGTGTACTAGAGTCAGTAATCTAGTTCACATCGCTATGTGATTAACACCCAAAGAGTACTAAGGTGTGATCATGTTTTGCTTGTGAGATAATTTTAGTCAATGGGTCTGTCACATTCAGATCCGTAAGTATTTTGCAAATTTCTATGTCTACAATGCTCTGCACGGAGCTACTCTAGCTCTCCCACTTTCAATATGTATCTAGACCGAGACTTAGAGTCATCTAGATTAGTGTCAAAACTTGCATCGACGTAACCCTTTACGATGAACCTTTTGTCACTTCCATAATCGAGAAACATATGCTTATTCCACTAAGGATAATTTTGACCGCTGTCCAGTGATCTACTCCTAGATCACTATTGTACTCCCTTGCCAAAATCAGTGTAGGGTATACAATAGATCTGGTACACAGCATGGCATACTTTATAGAACCTATGGTCGAGGCATAGGGAATGACTTTCATTCTTTTTCTATCTTCTGTCGTGGTCGTGCTTTGAGCCTTACTCAATTTCACACCATGTAACACAGGCAAGAAACTCTTTCTTTGACTGTTCCATTTTGAACCACTTCAAAATCTTGTGAAGGTATGTACTCATTGAAAAAACTTATCAAGCGTCTTGATCTATCTCTATAGATCTTGATGCTCAATATGTAAGCAGCTTCACCGAGGTCTTTCTTTGAAAAACTCCTTTCAAACACTCCTTTATGCTTTGCAGAATAATTCTACATTATTTCCGATCAACAATATGTCATTCACATATACTTATCAGAAATGTTGTAGTGCTCCCACTCACTTTCTTGTAAATACAGGCTTCACCGCAAGTCTGTATAAAACTATATCCTTTGATCAACTTATCAAAGTGTATATTCCAACTCCGAGATACTTGCACCAGTCCATAGATGGATTGCTGGAGCTTGCATATTTTGTTAGCACCTTTAGGATTGACAAAACCTTCTGGTTGCATCATATACAACTCTTCTTTAATAAATCCATTAAGAAATGCAGTTTTGTTTATCGATTTGCCTGATTTCATAAAATGCGGCAATTGCTAACATGATTCGGACAGACTTAAGCATAGATACGAGTGAGAAACTCTCATCGTAGTCAACACCTTAAACTTGTCGAAAAACCTTTTGCGACAATTCTAGCTTTGTAGATAGTAACACTACAATCAGCGTCCGTCTTCCTCTTGAAGATCCATTTATTTTCAATGGCTTGCCGATCATCGGGCAAGTCAACCAAAGTCCATACTTTGTTCTCATACATGGATCCCATCTCGGATTTCATGGCCTCAAGCCATTTTGCGGAATTTGGGCTCACCATCGCTTCTTCATAGTTCGTAGGTTCGTCATGGTCTAGTAACATAACCTCCAGAACAGGATTATCGTACCACTCTGGTGCGGATCTTAATCTGGTTGACCTACGAGGTTCAGTAATAACTTGATCTGAAGTTTCGTGATCATTATCATTAACTTCCTCACTAATTGGTGTAGCTGTCGCAGAAACTGATTTCTGTGATGATCTACTTTCCAATAAGGGAGCAGGTACAGTTACCTCATCAAGTTCTACTTTCCTCCCACTCACTTCTTTCGAGAGAAACTCCTTCTCTAGAAAGGATCCATTCTTAGCAACGAATGTCTTGCCTTTGGATCTGTGATAGAAGGTGTACCCAACAGTCTCCTTTGTGTATCCTATGAAGACACATTTCTCCGATTTAGGTTCGAGCTTATCAGGTTGAAGTTTCTTCACATAAGCATCGCAACCCCAAACTTCAAGAAACGATAACTTTGGTTTCTTGCCAAACCACAGTTCATAAGATGTCGTCTCAACGGATTTAGATGGTACCCTATTTAACGTGAATGCAGCTGTCTCTAATGCATAACCCCAAAACGATAGTGGTAGATCGGTAAGAGACATCATATATCGCACCATATCTAATAAAGTACGGTTACGATGTTCGGACACACCATTACACTGTGGTGTTCCAGGTGGCGTGAGTAGTGAAACTATTTCATATTGTTTTAACTGAAGGCCAAACTCGTAACTCAAATACTCTTCTCCACGATCAGATCGTAGAAACTTTATTTTCTTGTTACGATGATTTTCTGCTTCACTCTGAAATTATATGAACTTTTCAAATGTTTCAGACTTCTGTTTCATTAAGTAGATATACCCATATCATCTGTGAAGGTCAGAAAATAATGATACCTGCTACGAGCCTCAATATTCATTGGACCACATACATCTGTATGTATGATTTCCAACAAATCTGTTGCTCTCTCCATAGTACCGGAGAACGGTGTTTTAGTCATCTTGCCCATGAGACACGGTTCACAAGTACCAAGTGATTCATAATCAAGTGATTCCAAAAGTCCATCATTATGGAATTTCTTCATGCGCTTTACACCGATATGACCTAAACGGCAGTGCCACAAATAAGTTGCACTATCATTATTAACTTTGCATCTTTTGGCTTCATTATTATGAATATGTGTATCACTATGATCGAGATCCAACAAACCATTTTATTGGGTGTATGACAATAGAAGGTTTTATTCATGTAAATAGAACAACAATTATTCTCTAATTTAAATGAATAATTGTATTGCAACAAACATGATCAAATCATATTCATGCT
This sequence comes from Aegilops tauschii subsp. strangulata, assembly GCF_002575655.3. Lineage (NCBI taxonomy): Eukaryota > Viridiplantae > Streptophyta > Magnoliopsida > Poales > Poaceae > Aegilops > Aegilops tauschii. The sequence goes on from NC_053041.3 coordinate 317,934,827, forward strand.
CAACGCAAACACCAAATAACACTTATTTAGTTTCAACACTAATCCCGAAAGTATAGGGAGTGTGCGATGATGATCATATCAATCTTGGAACTACTTCCAACACTCATCGTCACCTCGCCTTTTACTAGTCTCTGTTTATTCTGCAACTCCCGTTTTGAGTTACTACTCTTAGCAACTGAACCAGTATCAAATACCGACGGGTTTCTATAAACACTAGTAAAGTACACATCAATAACATGTATATCCAATATACCTTTGTTCACTTTGCCATCCTTCTTATCCACCAAATAGTTGGGGTAGTTCCGCTTCCAGTGACCAGTCCCTTTGCAGTAGAAGCACTTAGTCTCAGGCTTAGGATTAGACTTAGGCTTCTTCACTTGAGCAGCAACTTGCTTGCCGTTCTTCTTGAAGTTCCCCTTCTTCCCTTTGCCCTTTTCTTGAAACTAGTGGTCTTGTCAACCATCAACACTTGATGTTTTTCTTGATTTCTACCTTCGTCGATTTCAGCATCACGAAGAGCTCGGGAATTACTTTCGTCATCCCTTGCATACTATAGTTCATCACGAAGTTCTACTAACTTGGTGATGGTGACTAGAGAATTCTGTCAATCACTATTTTATCTAGAATATTAACTCCCACTTGATTCAAGCGATTGTAGTACCCAGACAATCTGAGCACATGCTCACTGCTTGAGCTATTCTCCTCCATCTTTTAGCTATAGAACTTGTTGGAGACTTCATATCTCTTAACTCGGGTATTTTCTTGAAATATTAACTTCAACTCCTGGAACATCTCATATGGTCCATGATGTTCAAAACGTCTTTGAAGTCCCGATTCTATGCCGTTAAGCATGGTGCACTAAACTATCAAGTAGTCATCATATTGAGCTAGCCAAACGTTCATAACGTCTGCATCTGCTCCTGCAATAGGTCTGTCACCTAGCGGTGCATCAAGGACATAATTCTTCTGTGCAGCAATGAGGATAATCCTCAGATCACGGATCCAATCCGCATCTTTGCTACTAACATCTTTCAACATAATTTTTCTCTAGGAACATATCAAAAATAAACACAGGGAAGCAACAACGCGAGCTATTGATCTACAACATAATTTGCAAAATACTATCAGGACTAAGTTCATGATAAATTTAAGTTCAATTAATCATATTACTTAAGAACCCCCACTTAGATAGACATCCCTCTAATCCTCTAAGTGATCACGTGATCCATATCAACTAAACCATAACCGATCATCACGTGAAATGGAGTAGCTTTCAATGGTGAACATCACTATGTTGATCATATCTACTATATGATTCACGCTCGACCTTTCGGTCTCAGTGTTCCGAGGCCATATCTGCATATGCTAGGCTCGTCATGTTTAACCTGAGTATTCCGCGTGTGCAACTGTTTTGCACCCGTTGTATTTGAACGTAGAGCCTATCACACCCGATCATCACGTGGTGTCTCAGCACGAAGAACTTTCGCAACGGTGCATACTCAGGGAGAACACTTTTATCTTGAAATTTTAGTGAGAGATCATCTTATAATGCTACCGTCAATCAAAACAAAATAAGATGCATAAAAGATAAACATCACATGCAATCAATATAAGTGATATGATATGGCCATCATCATCTTGTGCTGGTGATCTCCATCTCCGAAGCACCGTCATGATCAGCATCGTCACCGGCGCGACACCTTGATCTCCATCGTAGCATCGTTGTCGTCTCGCCAACTATTGCTTTTACGACTATCGCTACCGCTTAGTGATAAAGTAAAACAATTACATGGCGATTGCATTGCATACAATAAAGCGACAACCATATGGCTCCTGCCAGTTGCCGATAACTCGGTTACAAAACATGATCATCTCATACAATAAAATATAGCATCATGTTTTGACCATATCACATCACATCATGCCCTGCAAAAACAAGTTAGACGTCCTCTACTTTGTTGTTGCAAGTTTTACGTGGCTGCTACGGGCTTAGTAAGAACCGTTCTTACCTACGCATCAAAACCACAACGATAGTTTGTCAAGTTGGTGCTGTTTTAACCTTCGCAAGGACCGGGCGTAGCCACACTCAGTTCAACTAAAGTGAGAGAGACAGACACCCGCCAGTCACCTTTAAGCAACGAGTGCTCGCAACGGTGAAACCAGTCTCGCGTAAGCGTACGCGTAATGTCGGTCTGGGCCGCTTCATCTCACAATACCGCCGAACCAAAATATGACATGCTGGTAAGCAGTATGACTTATATCGCCCACAACTCACTTGTGTTCTACTCGTGCATATTACATCAACGCATAAAACCAGGCTCGGATGCCACTGTTGGGGAACGTAGTAATTTCAAAAAAATTCCTACGAACACGCAAGATCATGGTGATGCATAGCAACGAGAGGGGCGAGTGTTGTCCACGTACCCTCGTAGACCGATAGCGGAAGCGTTAACACAACGCGGTTGATGTAGTCGTACATCTTCACGATCCGACCGATCAAGTACCGAACATACGGCACCTCCGAGTTCAGCACACGTTCAGCTCGATGACGTCCCTCGAACTCCGATCCAGCCGAGTGTTGAGGGAGAGTTTTGTCAGCACGACGGTGTGGTGACGATGATGATGTTCTACCGACGCAGGGCTTCGCCTAAGCACCGCTACGATATTATCGAGGTGTAATATGGTGGAGGGGGGCACCGCACACGGCTAAGAGATCAATGATCAATTGTTGTGTCTATGGGGTGCCCCCCTGCCCCCGTATATAAAGGAGCAAGGGGGAGGCCGCCGGCCAAGGAGGAGGGCGCGCCAAGGGGGGAGTCCTACTCCCACCGGGAGTAGGACTCCTCCTTTCCTTGTTGGAATAGGAGAAGGGAAGGGAGAAGGAGAAAGAAGGAAGAGGGCGGCCCCCCTCCCTAGTCCAATTCGGACTAGCCCATGGGGAGGGGTGCGGCCACCCTTTGGGGCCTTTCTCTCCTTTCCCGTATGGCCCATTAAGGCCCAATACGAATTCCCGTAACTCTCCGGTACTCCGAAAAATACCCGAATCACTCGGAACCTTTCCGATGTCCGAATATAGTCGTCCAATATATCGATCTTTACGTCTCGACCATTTCGAGACTCCTCGTCATGTCCCCGATCTCATCCGGGACTCCGAACTCCTTCGGTACATCAAAACTCATAAACTCATAATAAAACTGTCATCGTAACGTTAAGCGTGCGGACCCTACGGGTTCGAGAACTATGTAGACATGACCGAGACACGTCTCCGGTCAATAACCAATAGCGGGACCTGGATGCCTATATTGGCTCCCACATATTCTACGAAGATCTTTATCGGTCAAACCGCATAACAACATACGTTGTTCCCTTTGTCATCGTATGTTACTTGCCCGAGATTCGATCGTCGGTATCTCAATACCTAGTTCAATCTCGTTACCGGCAAGTCTCTTTACTCGTTCCGTAATACATCATCCCGCAACTAGCTCATTATTTGCAATGCTTGCAAGGCTTATAGTGATGTGCATTACCGAGTGGGCCCAGAGGTACCTCTCCGACAATCGGAGTGACAAATCCTGATCTCGAAATACACCAACCCAACAAGTACCTTCGGAGACACCTGTAGAGCACCTTTATAATCACCCAGTTACGTTGTTACGTTTGGTAGCACACAAAGTGTTCCTCCGGTAAACGGGAGTTGCATAATCTCATAGTCATAGGAACATGTATAAGTCATGAAGAAAGCAATAGCAACATACTAAACGATCGAGTGCTAAGCTAACGGAATGGGTCTAGTCAATCACATCATTCTCCTAATGATGTGATCCCGTTAATCAAATGACAACTCATGTCTATGGCTAGGAAACATAACCATCTTTGATCAACGAGCTAGTCAAGTAGAGGCATACTAGTGACACTCTGTTTGTCTATGTATTCACACATGTATCAAGTTTCCAGTTAATACAATTCTAGCATGAATAATAAACATTTATCATGATATAAGGAAATAAATAATAACTTTATTATTTCCTGTAGGGCATATTTCCTTCAAGGAGATGGATTCAGAGGAGGAGTCTGCTTCTGAGGAGGCAGAGGTGGAGTCTGAGGAGGAGTCGGACTCGGGCGTTGCAAGTCTGGCTCTAGCCACAGCCTATGTTGCCAAGTCCATCTTCAACAATGAAGACAATGGCACCGTCATCAACGCTGATGCTAATGACAAGGACGACTCTGCTCCCACCTACTGCTTCATGGCACGTGGTGCCAAGGTAAACTCACTCGATGCTTACTTTCAAACATCAAGTGAAGATGACTCTGATTGTGAATCTAAACCTATTACAAAACACCGACTAAAATTGCAATTGAACAACAGAAATCTATGGAACATATTCAAAAATTGTTAGACAAAAGCGATGACCTATTGGACGCGGAAATGACCCGATCTCAGTCCTTAATTGAAGACATCAAAAATCTTCATGTTTAGTACGAGGAACTTGAAAGTCGTCATGAAACTCTCTCAACAACTCATGAAAAGCTTTCCGACGATTATCTTCAAAGGAAGCAAGAACTTGAGAAATTGAGAGCGGCTCATGAAGATCTTCAAAAAGAGAACCAGTCACTTCGCGCTCAACAGATAAGTCCCGCTCAGGAAGGATTTGAACCACCATGTCTAAAATTCCTTGAGCGTGATAACGCTACTTCTGTTGCTGAATGTTCCACTACTGCTACTGTTTCAATTGTAAGTGCATCTAGTGCCACCCCTAGTTGGTTTTGGAGTATTGACGACAAACCTGGTTGAGGGACTAATGTGTTTGTGAGAATTGCAGGATAACACAGGTAGTAGTCCCTCATTGATTCGGTTTACCTACTGGAGATGACCCCTAAAAATGTATGAAGACATTGAAGAAAATGGTGGTATGTGAAGATATTCACATTGAAGACTATGACATGAGAAGACATCGTGTGAAGACTATGGACGGCGAAGACATAGTTGTTTCGTTGTTCTTTTTCTTCTTTGTTGAGTCATAGGAACCATCGTACTATTAAGTGGGGTCCCAGTGAACAAAGTCAGAGTGACTGAAGTGATGCTCAACCAAAATCCTATGTCTTCGAGCGAAGACAATGAGAGCAAATCTTATCCTGAGCTGGATGAGTCAGCTTTACTTGCAGCCGAAGTCAAGCTGTCACGTGTGTTTGAAATCTGACGGCTGGAACACATGTCAGTTCCTTAGTGACCCAGGGTCATTTCGGACAAATCAGGTCGGGTTGCCTCCTGGCTATAAATAGCCCACCCCCTACACCATAAATTTGTGGCTGCTCAGAGTTAGTGCACGGCTTTTGTCGTTTGAGAGCAACCCACCTCCAAAGCATTCAAGAGAGAAATCCTTGGGAGGACAAAGCCCAAACACCCAGAGCCAAAGAGTGTTAGGCATCACTGAAGTCTTTCTGTCCGCGTGACCTGCATACTTGTTACACTTGAGGACTGTGAATCCTCCAGCCGGTTAGGCATCGCATTCTGAGCATCCAAGAGTCATTGTGGATCGCCGGTGAACGGAGTCTGTGAAGGTTTGGAAGCCTACCTTGAAGACTTACCAGAGTGATTGGGCGAGGACTGGGTGTCCTTAGCTCAAGGGGAATAAGGTGAAGACACGGTCTTCTGAGTTGAATCTCAGCCCCCCTAACCAGACGTACAGTTGTCACGGCAACTGGAACTGGTCCAACAAATCCTTTGTCCTCACCAAGTGACCGGTTCTATCCTCTCCCTCTCTTTACTTACAGTTTATCTTCATGAAGTCATTGCCTGCTGGCACTACCTGTTTGACTTCACTGTGTGACTACTATCGTTGTTTGGCTTCATACTATCTTCCATCCTGATCTTTACTACCTAGCTGCTATTAGTCTTCGTGCTTTCACTTCATTGAATACTTGACTATGGCTTGCTTAGTGTAGTCTACCTTCCGCTGCATATCAATAGGTTCGTATCCATTGTTTGTCTTCGAAACTCTCATGTTTTGAAGACTTTCATAAAAATCGTCTATTCACCCCCCTCTAGTCGATAACTAGCACTTTCAGCAATATCTTCAACTGCTGATGTGGTAACTAACCCCTCTGCTGAGGATACCACTACTATTGCTGATGAAAATGCCAGGTTGAAGACATTGCTTGAGACAGGGATGTACAAAAGTCTCAAAGGGCATCAGACACTATGTGATGTCCTCAAAACGCAGATTCTGAACCGAAACCCTAGGAAAGAGGGTGTTGGGTTCGAGAGGAAAATGAAAGTTGATGGTTCTTACTGGAAGCCTGAGCAGTACCCCAAAACCACATGGGTTGCTGCAAAGGGACCTTCAGTGGATCCATCCACCTTATCTGGCTTCACTTGTGCTAACCCGATTATCATTGATGAATCCTTTAATGCAAACTATAAACTGTTTAAGAATCAGAATGGTGAAGTGTTTGCCAGGTATATTGGTACTAACTGCAGGAATGGGCCACCTATGAAGAAGATCGGGGTACCCAAAGTTGCCTTGTGAATCTTCCTGTGAATGTCATCATGACTGGGAAGAAGACAAACCCCAGACCAAAAGCTTCATATGGTCCAAAGGATTCATACAGACAGAGGACTCACCAGAGTCACCCTAACGCCAATGTTTTGCAGGGAAATCATACTCAGACTAATGAATATGAGCGTGTTTCATCAAACTACTATGTTCATAAGACTAAGAACTATTCTGCTTATTCATATGAGTATTATTCACCTCCTGCAAGGCTATTTGCTAGGGCTCCAAAGCCGAAGTTCTCAGATGCTGCACTTAGACTCATTGCTTTGAAGCCACCCCTGAAAATGTGGGTGGTTAAGAAAACTTAACTCTCTTTTTGCAGGGAAAGGTCTCCAGCCGGAAATCAAAGGCGTCTGATGCTTATGCTGGGGACCTAAGACATCTTGTGGGGCGCAAGATAAAATGCCCAAATGGTCTTACTATGTATTTTGTTCCTGAATCGGTTGCCAATCATCCTATAAGTCCTAACCTTGATCTGAGCTTTCATAATCCGCTTGTCCGATAAATGTTTATGCTTCACAATACTCTTGGTGAAGCCTATCCCCCTAATTGCACTGTAGGGTATGACACCACATGCTTCAGAATGGATTATGGACAGTGGATGCACTAATCACATGACTGGTGATCGAAGTCTTCTCATGGACTCAACCTTACGTCCATCTGACAAGAGTCACATCACATTTGCTGACACTGGTAAAAGCAAGGTATTGGGTCTAGGTAGAGTTTCAATCTCAAAGGATCAGCAGATGATAAAGTGATGCTTGTTGAATCCCTTGGTTTCAACTTAATGTCTGTCTCAATGCTTTGTGATTTGAACATGATTGTGATATTTGGAAAATACCGTTGCCTTGTTCTAATGGAATCTGACAAGTCTCTGGTCTTTGTAGGGTATCGGAAAGATGATCTATATATGGTAGATTTCTCAGCAGGACCACAGTTGGCCGTATGTCTTCTAGCAAAAGCTTCAGAGTGCTGGCTCTGGCATCGGAGGCTAGGGCATGCTGGCATGAGGAACTTGCACACACTCACGAAGAAGAAACACCTCATGGGCATCGAGGGCGTCAAGTTCAAGAAGGATCATCTGTGTGGTGCCTGCGAAGCTGGAAAGATGACTAGGGCCAAGCATCCCTCGAAGACAATCATGACGACATCTCAACCCTTCGAGCTGCTTCACATGGACTTATTTGGCCCTACTCACTACTCTACTCTTACTACCACTGCTTGCCTCTATGGCTTCGTTATTGTTGATGATTATTCAAGATATACATGGGTGCATATAATCCTCTACAAGAATGAAGTGCAGGATGTCTTCAGACATTTCGCCAATCGTGCCATGACGAACTATGGCATCAAGATCAAGCACATCAGAAGTGACAACGGCACAGAGTTCAAGAACAGTTCGAGATGAATGGATTCAAGCTATGCAAGAAGAGATTCAACAGTTCGAGATGAACAATGTGTGGGAATTGGTCAAGCGTCCTGACCCTCGCAAGCACAATATCATAGGAACCAAATGGATCTATCGCAACAAACAAGATGGGCATGGTCAAGTTGTCAGAAACAAGGCTCGTCTCATTGCTCAAGGATACACTCAAGTTGAAGGGATTGACTTTGATGAAACATTTACTCCCGTGGCTAGGCTTGAAGCCATTCGCATACTACTAGCCTATGCCAACCATCACAACATCCTTTTGTATCAAATGGATGTGAAGAGTGCCTTTCTCAATGGCAAGATTGAAGAAGAAGTGTATGTTGCACAACCACCTGGCTTTGAAGATCCAAAATATCCTGATATGGTATACAAGCTCAACAAGGCACTGTATGGCCTCAAACAAGCCCCTCGTGCTTGGTATGACACACTCAAAGACTTCCTGAAGAGCAAAGGCTTCAAACCTGGTTCTCTAGATCCTACACTCTTCACGAAGACATATGATGGAGAACTGTTTGTGTGCCAAATCTATGTGGATGACATTATCTTCGGCTGCACTGACAAGAGATATATTGATGAGTTTGGGCACATGATGCAAGAGCAATATCAGATGTCCATGATGGGTGAGATGAAGTTCTTCCTTGTTCTTTGCTCTATAGTGTTATTTTGCCAGCATATTCCATGTGCTGACCTACACAGGCTGCAACAAATTATGTTGCAGAGTTTTCAGACGAAGAATAAGGTGCCCTAGGTCGTTGTCATGCACTCAGCTATGCCGTTGGAGTTGATGGACTCATTTACCTTCGAAGCTTCCGCTGTTATCTTACTTAGATGGTCTTAAGCCATATTATTGTAATAAGTTCTCTGTTTGAGACATTCGATGTAATAAGTGTGTGATTGAAACTCTGTTATAAATCCTCGAGTACTGTGTGTGTCAGCATTACTGATCCAGGGATGACACTTATACATAGAGATTTGACCGTTTGAGGTCAGATCGCTACAAGATGGTATCAGAGCACACGCTGACTGTAGGACGCGACCACTAAGATAAGCCATAGGACACTCTTCTCTACTCATTTCTCACTCTTCTCCATTTTCTACTCTATAGATGGTAGACCCAAGGAACAAGTTTGCTCAATCGGATGAAGACACCCCTTTTGGACGACACTTGAAGGAGGCCACTAAGTACCTGAGCATCGGAATACCAAGCTTCACCGGGACCTACACTGCCACTCTACCGGAAGAAGAACACTGGTCAATTCGAGTACATGTTCCAGGAAGGACATTCACGCCAGTTACTGAGCCCATAGAGTTTTCCTTTGATGAACCAACATGGAGTCTGGGAAAGAGCATGTCAGCCCACATCGCCATGGGACGCATCAGCGAAGTTTATCACAAGGACCTTAAAGACATCATCTACCAAATATGCGGACGCCAAGATGAGCAATGGGAGATGATCTGCACCAGGAGGGACAAATCCATTGCAGCCTACATCCAGGAGCTGAACCAACACATTCGTCGTCAGGAGAACCAGATGTGCGCCAGCATGCTAGACATGACGAGGGTGATGACCAGGAACATGGAGCTAGAAGACAAACTCAAGTCTACACGCGATGGATATGAAGAGGAAATTGCAGTACTACTGGAGAAGAATGAAGACCTGAAGAAGAAGCTAGGAATATTCATGGGAGATCCCGCGCCAGAGGAGGACAATCACCCAGAAGACTACATCATCATCGACGACACCGACTCCCACTCCGATAGTGATGATGATTATGAAGACGAAGCTGGAGCAGATATCATGGAATCTTCCACCGATAAAAATTTCTAGTTGACCACCATATTATCAATAGTATTCCCCCATGTATATAGTAATAGTCCGATTATTTTGTAACGGTAGTTAGATCGATTGATGCCCTTGTTTGAATTTGAGTGGTGTGATATGAATGTGTTTGTCTCATGTGCATATGGGTAGTGATTTCTCCTTAGACCTCACTCTATTCTATTCTCACCCCTCTAAACCTATTAGATGCCTCCGAGACGTGACCCCGGATTTGTCTTCCCACCAGAGCTCACTCAGTTGATCCAACAGCAGAATGCCTTGATGCAGTTGCTAGTCCATAACCAAGGCAACAACAACAACAACAACAACCTGCCGCCACCACCCCAGTTGACAACTTAGCCCGTTTTCTGAGGTTGAATCCGCCGGTGTTTTCCAGTAGCACCGAGCCGATTGTTGCTGATGACTGGCTCTGCAGGATTGGAAGGGAGCTGATCACCGCAGGTTGCACAGATGCTGAGAAGGTGCGCTTTGCCACACATCAATTGGATGGACCCGCAGCCTCATGGTGGGAGAATTACACAGTCACTTTCCCCATAGCGAATGTTACTTGGGATCAGTTTCAGCAAGCTTTCCGCATAGCACATGTCTCAACTGGAGCAATGAGCATGAAGAAGCGTGAGTTTCGTAACTTACACCAGGGAAATTATACTGTGGCACAGTACATGGATGAGTTTAGACTGTTAGCTCGTTATGCCCCAGATGATGTGGCCACAGATGCCACAAAGCAGGAGAAGTTTATGGAAGGGCTGAATGATGAGCTGAGCATGCAGTTGATGGTGGCAACATTTGCCAACTACCGGGAGTTGGTAGATAGGGCTCTTATGATATAAGGCAAGCAGCAACAGATAGAGAGCCGCAAAAGGAACAATGGACAGGGGAAGTACAGTTCTGGAGCTCAGGAGAAGCCTCGCTTTACCCCTAACCCGGGAGGTTACACCCATAACCATGGAGGCCACACTCATAATGGAGGAAGCTCACATAACCACAATGGCCCTAAGAATGGGAATGGGAATGGAGGAAGCAACAGTCAGAACCGTTCCAACCCAGCCACACCCGCTAAGAAGGACCTGAGTCATGTCACCTGTTACAAGTGCGGGAAGACTGGACACTACACCAATGATTGTTCAGAGTTGAAGAATGGCAATGGAAATCGAAACTCTGGGAAGAAGCCCAACCCTTTCACCAGACAACAAGTGGACCACGTTAACGTGGAGGAGGTTGAAGAACAGCCAGATGCAGTTATAGGTAAGTTTTTGATTAAGTCATTTACTACAATTGTTCTTTTTGATATTGGTGCATTGCATTCATACATATCAAGGGGATTTGTGGATCAGTATAAGTTTCCCACCAAAGTTCTTAAGACACATATGTTAGTAAGCTCGCCAGGAGCCGAGTATATGGCAAGCAGAGGATGTTTTCAGATGCCATTGACCATAGACAGGCATGTTTTCCCCTCGGACCTAATAATTCTGGAGTCACAAGGATTGGATGTGATACTAGGCATGGATTGGCTATCGATGTATGGAGGAAACATCGACAGTGCTAGTAAGTCAATTTGCTCACCACCCCAGAGGGTAAACGGATCAAGTATGTATCTAGCCACGCGCCAAGGAGGACTCAAGTAAATTCTCTCTCAGGAGTTGTTCAGGAGGAAGTGCCTATTGTGAAGGATTACCCGGATGTATTTCCAGAGGAATTACCAGGCATGCTGCCAGATCGAGACATAGAATTCTTAATAGAGCTGTTGCCGGGCACCGGACCAATATCGAAGAGACCATATCGGATTGCCGCAAATGATATGGAGGAAATTAAGAAGCAGATTAAGGAGTTATTGGAGAAAGGTTACATTCGACCAAGTTCATCACCGTGGGGAGCCCCAGTGCTCTTAGTTGAGAAGACGGATGGATATTTGAGAATGGTTGTTGATTACCGGGCATTGAATGAAGTGACGATCAAGAACAAGTACCCACTACCGATGATCAACGATTTGTTTGACTAGCTGCAGGGAGCCAAACTATTCTCCAAGATCGATCTTCGATTGGGATACCACCAGCTGAAGATCCGAGAACAGGATATACCTAAGACAACTTTTACCACAAGGTATGGGCTATATGGGTACACGGTCATGTCTTTTGGATTGACTAATGCTCCTTCCTATTTTATGAGTATGATGAATAAGGTGTTTATGGAGTTCTTGGATAAGTTTGTTGTGGTGTTCATTGATGATATTTTGGTATACTCGAGGAATGAAGAGGAACACAAGGAACATTTGCGATTAGTTCTCGAGAAGCTCAGGGAACATCAGCTATACGCCAAGTTTAGCAAGTGTGAGTTTTGGTTGAAGGAAGTTGGATTTCTTGGACATGTTATATCAGGAGAAGGTATAGATGTAGACCCTACCAAGGCTCAGTCTATCACTGAGTGGTTGGCACCCACCTCAGTTAGAGTGATCCATAGTTTTCTGGGACTTGCAGGATATTATAGGAGGTTCATTGAGAATTTTTCCAAGATCGCGAAACCCATGACAGAGTTGTTGAAGAAGGACACCAAGTTCAAATGGACCGAGGAATGTGAAGCCAGTTTTCAGGAGTTGAAGAAACGTTTGGTTACAGCCCCAGTGCTAATTCTTCTGGATATACGCAAGGATTTCCAAGTGTATTGTGACGCCTCTCTCTTAGGACTTGGAGGTGTACTTATGCAGGACGGAAGTGTTGTTTCATATGCCTCACGGCAGCTTCGACCTCACGAGTTGAATTATGCCATGCATGATTTGGAGTTAGCAGCCGTAGTGCATGCGCTCAAGACCTAGATACATTTTCTTCTTGGAAACCGTTGTGATGTATATACGGATCATAAGAGTTTGAAGTATATCTTCACATAGAAGGAGTTGAATCTCAGGCAGAGGAGATGATTGGAGTTAATAAAGGATTATGATATGAAGCTGCATTATCACCCCGGAAAGGCCAATGTCGTAGCAGACGCGTTGAGCCGGAAGAGTTATGTCAATACCCTCATAAGCGGAGGATTACCGCAGGAGTTAGTTGACGATCTCAAGGAACTTCGTTTGGAGATAATTCCAAGAGGTTTTGTTGCAGCAATGGAGGTTCTGTCTACATTATTGGGGAAGATTCGAGAAGCTCAAAAGGATGACAAGGAAATTGCTGAGATAAAGGAGAAGATGAGCAAGGGAAAAGCCAATGAATCTCCTAAGGATGAGCACGAAACGTTATGGTTTGATGATTGTGTTTATGTGCCCAATAATGCGGAGATCAGGAAGTTAATACTTCAGGAAAAGCTCATGACTCGCCATACTCGATTCACCCCAGAAACACCAAGATGTATTTGGATTTGAAGGAACGTTTCTGGTGGACTGGTATGAAGAAGGATATTGCCGAGTATGTAGCAGTATGTGATGTATGTTAGAGAGTGAACGCAAAACATCAGAAGCCAGCAGGATTATTACAGCCTATGCCGATACCCGAATAGAAGTGGGACAAATTTGGCATGGATTTCATCACCGGATTACCCAGGACACGATCATGATATGATTCTATTTGGGTAGTAGTGGATCGCTTGACCAAGGTGGCACACTTTATCCCAGTGAAAACCACTTATACGAGCGCGAAGTTGGCCAAGATATATATGACCAGGATCGTATGTCTGCATGGAGTTCTGAGAACCATCGTATCAGATAGAGGAACACAGTTTACCTCAAAGTTTTGGAATCGGCTGCACCAGACTTTGGGTACCAGGCTAGAGTTCAGTACAGCCTTTCATCCGCAGACAGATGGACAGACCGAGAGAGTCAATCAGATTCTCGAGGACATGTTGAGAGCTTGTGTGCTAGATTATGGATCTAGTTGGGATGATAATTTGCCTTACGCAGAGTTCTCATACAACAACAGTTATCAGGCTAGTTTGAAGATGGCACCTTTCGAACCTCTGTATGGAAGAAGGTGCAGGACACCATTAATGTGGGATGAAGTTGGAGACCGTCAGTTGTTTGGACCAGATTTGATCAAAGAGTCTGAAGAGAAGGTTAAGTTGATTCGAGATAGATTGAAGGTAGCTCAGTCTAGACAGAAGAGTTATGATACTAAACACAAGGAGGTAGTCTATGAGATTGGAGACAGAGCATATTTTCGCGTGTCACCTCTGCGAGGAGTTAAACGATTTGGAGTTAAGGGAAAGTTAGCCCCGAGATTTGTAGGACCGTACTGAGTTTTGGAGCGTATGGGAGTAATTGCCTACAAGTTGGAGTTACCCGAAGGATTGTCAGGAGTACATGATGTGTTTCACGTTTCCCAGTTGAAGAAGTGCCATGCTGAGATGGTCGATATCCTCTGAGAGATACAGTGCCCCTGGAAGCAATTCAGTTGGATAGTGACCTAACCTACGAAGAGAAACCCGTCAAGATTCTCGAGTTTGCTAGCCGGGTTACACGCAGCAAGGTTATTAAGTTTTGCAAAGTTCAGTGGAGCCACCATACCGAGGAAGAAGCCACCTGGGAGCGAGAAGAAGACCTACGGAAAGACCACCCACACCTATTTTCTAGCCAACCCGAATCTCGAGGGTGAGATTCATCTTAAGGGGGGTAGGATTGTAACATCCCAATTTTCAATTTGGATGTTGTACATAGGTCATCATATGCATATCATATTTTTTTTGCATTTTGTTGTGATCCTAGAAATCTTAAGCAACTCAATGACCCAAGGAGAGAGTTGGAGGTTGCACAAATTTTCATATTTGAATTCTCTCAAATTTGAAAAGAGGATCAATTTGATTTTAATATTTTCTCTCCAATTATTTCCAATAATAAAAATAAATGAGAGAAGATAAAATGACTTCTTCAAAAGAGAGGAATATTGGAGAAGAAATTTTAAAATCAAATTATTATTTTATTTGCTATTTTATTTGAATTAGAAAAATATGCATTTTTAGGCCAGAAAAAATGTTCATCTTGTCCTAAATATTAGGTTTGGACGGTGAAATTTGTTTCTGGTATTTTAGTTTTTTTATATTTTATTAGGATTTTTTTCTTTCGGGCAAAATTTATTTTTAAAAAAAGTTCGCCGCCCGACTGGGCCGAAGGCCCAGCCGTGCCGGGCCACAGCCCACGTCGTCCCACCTCCTTCCTCCCGAACGGGAGGAGTCCCGCCGCCGCACGGACGCCGAGGTAGTCCGGCTCGGACTCCCGTCGGGCCGGCCCCTCGCCCAAGCCACGCGCCGCCCTGCCCCCTTTAAAGCCCGCCCCCTTTAAAGCCAGCCCCACCCAGCCACCTCCTCCGCACCTCGACCCGCAGCCGCCGCCGCCCGCTCGCCGCCTTCGCCCGCCGCTGTTCGCCGCCGCCGCCGAAGCCCCGCCTCGCCTCGCCGGAGCCGCCGGATTCCGCCGCCGCCATTGACCCCGTCACCGTCATTGACCGGTAAAAGACCGATCGATTTTTTGGTTTCCTCGGTTTTTTTCCTGATTTTTTAGGGTTAGGGTTTTTCTCGGTTTTTTGATAGGATCTAATTAGCGGACGTTCGTCCGTTAATCCGCGGTAGCAAACGTTTTCGTCAGTTTAGTTCTGTTAGCGAATGTTCGTTCGATAGGTTTTTCTTTTTATTTTATTTTTCGGCCAGGGACCTATCCGCGATTACTTTTATCACAGATTAGTCCCTGATCTTCAAAGCCTCGCAACTTTTTGCTCGTTTGTCGAAATCCAGTGAAACCAACGCAAAAATCTTCATCTTGTTCCCCTCATTCCAGATAACCAACTTGAACATGATTTTGACAATTTAAAATTTGGTTTCAAGCAGATTTGAATTTGAACTTCTTTTGATCGTAGTTTGAGTTTCGTAGCTCCGATTCGATTGATTCTTTGTGCAAATCGAAGCTCTTCAGTTGAACTTCTAGTTCGGATCTTTTCTCTTGAGTTTTACCCTTGCATCTTATGCTTGAGTGCTTATGTATGCTATTGTTTGTTCACGATAGAGTTCCCGGAGTGCGAAGCGTGCTACTACGAGTCACTAGGGTTTTCAGATCGTCAGCAAGGCAAGTAACACTTTGATCATATCCCTTATTACCTAGTTTTTTATGCATTAATTTCAAAACTGAAACATTGCATGGTTAGAACTTGATTAACTTGTGGGTATTGGGAAGTAGTTGTTGAGGTAGTACCTATTGCCCTTTTATTCAAACCTTGAGAGTTTCTACGTTACGCTTATTATACTTTGCTATGCTATGCTCATAGAAGTGGTTTGGTTTGAGTGATTCATGACAGTTGTGAGAATTATTATGAACTAAGGGTTTACTTAAGGTGGCTACTTTAACACACATCTTGGTGGATTGGTTTGTGGGCACCTGGGGAATACAGTGCTGTCCAAGGAGATCCCGGGGAATCCGTGTGATCATCTTATGGTTTGCCACCCAGGCTCAAAGGGATCATTAGGTTATTCATGCTGGAAACTTCCGTGTGCAGCCACAAGACATTATGGGCTCTAGCATAGTTGAGTAAGTTGCGGGAATCCTTTCCATAATGGGCTAGCAGATGTAAGGCATTGTAGGTGTACCGGCCTATCTATCGGTTAAGAGGACCTCTTCGGAAAGACTGTGTCTCGGTCATCCGTTTCTCAAACACCATGCAGTGCGAGAAATACAATGGAGGAGGTCGAGTCTTGTGGGGAAAAGTGCGCAAACCTCTGCAGAGTGTATACACTAATCATGGTTAGCCGTGTCCCCGGTTATGGACATCTTGAGTATCTGGTGCTTGAATTACTATGTTGATCTCATCACTTCACTTTAATTAATTTGTTGGGTTATGAATTATTAATTTGGGATTGAGATGGGGTTACCATTCTCAATGTTTATCAACCAACTTTGTAGTTAAATAAAATATATTCGTTTGTTGTAGGGAAAAACTAGCTTTGTGCAAAAATAATCCATAGAGCCTCCACCAGCCAAATATGCATATAGTATAGTTGTTACATTGTTCTTTGCTCTATAGTGTTATTTTGCCAGCATAGTCCATGTGGTGACCTACACTGGCTGCAACGTATTATGTTGCAGAGTTTTCAGACGAAGAATAAGGTGCACTAGGTCGTTGTCACGCACTCAGCTATGCTGTTGGAGTTGATGGACTCATTTACCTTCGAAGCTTCCGCTGCTATCTTATTTAGATGGCCTTAAGCCATATTATTGTAATAAGTTCTCTGTTTGAGACATTCGATGTAATAAGTGTGTGATTGAAACTCTGTTATAAATCCTCGAGTACTATGTGTGTCAGCATTACCGATCCAGGGATGACACTTATACACAGAGATTTGACTATTTGAGGCCGGATCGCTACAATTGAAATTGAGAAGTCCAAACAGATCAGATAATCATAAGTTCTCATTGAGTAAACCACTCAGTACCAAAAAAAGAGCACGGGTCATTCCTAAGTGTAGGGAAAAACAATAGGCTACTGAAGTTCATTCCCACCTTTATTACTTGCGAAAGAAACATGATAGTTCTAGTTCATGAGTACAATAAGTTTAGATAATAGCATGAATATTTCATCAATACTCAGGAAAAACATAAAACATCATCATGAGTCACGTACATGGTCGTAACCATCAGCCGCTGATCTTGTGAACCACTGCCGCACATTGGCATCAAGATTTCCATCACGGATCTTGGTCTGTTGTACAAAAAGAACAACAACAATTATACAATAGCCAAATAACTTATCATCCTATGTACAAAGCAAAAAAACTGACCGTGACCCATCTCAGAACAATCAACTTGTCGGTGTCTCGGTACTTCTCATGTAGAGAATATAAAACAAGATCAGCACTGTCTGAGTTTAGAATGCCAGTGGGGACAAACGCTTTAGCAACAGAACCAACACTGGCATCGGATTCGCTATTTCGAAACATCGGCTTTTCACTAGGGAAAACACAAAGGTGAGAGCAATTAAAACTACCGCAGTGACAATAATAATCATATGAGAGAAAAAGAAAAGGAGACAAAAATGAACCGTGCAAAAATCAAACACTAACCGTTTCCAACGGTTCGTCCGCAACCTCGTAATAGCGAAGAAAAACGAATCAACCTTAGCAACGTTAGCACCTTCTGCTTTTAGAAAAAAAGAAAATAAGCTCAAGAACAACAAGATAACATTGCCACCATGCCATAAATGAGAAGTACGCCTCATTTACAAGTCCTTACCTACACTTTCAGCGTTTGACGATGGGAGTTCCTGTGATGACAGCAATATGCCTGCAGTTTCAGGGTTTGACGACGGAAGATCTTGTGAGGACAGCAATATAGCTGCGCTTTCAGGGTCTGAAGAAAGAAAATCCTGGGACGACAGGAGCGCCTCCTGTGTCAAGGGGCCAGAAGAAATCGACAGAATTAAATCATCATCCTCAGATGGCAACTCCTCCACGCTAGACACGTGGCGTCTTGCAATGCATCACCGTAATCAAGCCCTCCAGGCGGGAAATTTTCCGGCGGCAAATCTTCAGAATCAGGAAGATTATCATTCTCAGCAATACCAACACCAGACGATTTGGCATCAAGTATGCTGGCAGCACCAACATCCTCATCAGCAACTTTGCTACCAACATCGCACCCACTGCTCAATGGAACACCACAAGCATCATCTCCAACACTAACGGCAGCCTCGCGCTCAACATCAGTCATCTGAAAAAATAAAAATTCAGAAAGTGAATGAATGAGCAAAACTAACAATCAAAAAAGCTAGCAAGAGGTGCACAGGCTAAGTTTTACAGCTACAAAGAAACAGCAGCGAAACCTGCATATAAAATTAATGCAAGCACAGAAAAACAAACCTTAGCAGCATCTACAACAACATCACCGATCTTGCTGCTGCTAACATTCAAAGGAACATCACTGATGGTTGAACAAGGCTCATCACCAACAACATGACCCTGATTCATAGTAATAAAGCAAAAAAAAATGCTATTATTAGGAACAACACACAAAGAGTTAAACTACACTAACAAAAGGTAGGTATCACCTACAAATTCTTAACGGTGTTGGATAGAAAAATGGACATGTAAGGCACAGTTGTGCACATGAAAATTCAAGAATATATATACACACAATAAAAAATAAAAATAACCTTGCTCTTATTAGTAGATGGATCATTAACTCCACAGTCAATAGCAGCCTCAACATCATGATTGGTCTCCTGCATGAAAACAAATTAATAAACATCAAGGACTGACTCACATCAACAACAGGGGACTCCAAACCAACATCATTCGTATGGTGGTCAGAAACATTATCCTCAGTACCATCACTAGCCCTGCTGGCAGTGGCAGCAGCCTCATCCTGCTCAATCTGTGTGATAACAACATTCGCACTTTCTTCATATGGCTTGTAGCGAGAGTCTTGCATAGTTTTGAAACGCTTCATGTTGTTCAACAGACGAATCAAGCTCTGAATTAGTTGAGCAACACCATCACACATATCACTAATTAAAATTCTCTCCATCTCAATATAGTCCGCTGCTTCCTCAACATTAAATTGATGACCGTCAGGGAGGATACCATTGATACAGCTCAGACGCTCAACTATAGTTAGGACCTTTTCCAGGTTAGAACACACATTAATAAAATTATGCTCAGCGCGCTCCAACATAGAAACAGCTACATAAATACCAAAACCCTGCCTCTGTGAAGTACTAGCCTTACTAGGGCAAGGGGGAATATAACCAGCACCCTCAACACTACGGCCATCTCTGAACTCATCGTGCAAAGATGAAATCTTGGGAACCTAAGACGGCATCTCCAGGACTGGCCGTTTATACACCCAGAAAAAGACAACTTCCTTATGAGTTTTCCACTACGAACAAGGGAAAAAAGAGTTAATTAATCAATGTAACACACAGGGAAAAATAAACATTATATTAACAGATTTAAATCCACAGTACTAATGATCTTTCACTGTCAGTGCCAATTTGTTAGTATTTACAAACAGGTCAGTTGAACAAGAGATTCAGTTCAACCACACATGACACAACAGTACTAAAAATCATACCTAAACCTCACAAAGCTTAAGAACTGACAAAATCTAAACAGGTAACTCTGCAGTACACATGTTCACTCCAGCAAAAATAGCTATACCTAAAAAAAGGTCTGCAAGACACGAGAGAAATAAAACTCACCGGAAGCTTCCCAAACACCCAAGTCCTTGGATCTGCGTTGCCTTTTCTTATCAAATCTGCGCCAGCCAGATCGGAAAGCTTGTCCTGATCCATGAAACATATGCGGGGGACTCGCATGTCAACATCCAGAATCTTGCCACGGATAAGGCAGTCAAGGTACATTAGTACAGGCCCTATAGCACAACCTATGATTGCCTTCCCAACGGTAACACCATCTTGGTACCTGATAACAACCCTTCTAGGCTCATCAACCATCAGATGCCAATAATCCATATTAGCCATGTCCTCAATAACGAGATCCGCAAACATTGCTGCCTCTCTGGAAACACGAGGGGCGGCACCAGGCAACACAACCTTCATAAACACAATAATGAAGAACACTTTTAGAGAAAGGTCATCTTTGCTAGGATCCTTGACAAGCACCTTGAGCTTATCCCTCAAATCCTTCATCTTGATATCTCTGTTCCTGCTAATGTCAAGCTCCAATCTTAACCTCATCAGAGTGTCATCATATCCATCCTCTGATGGCCTTGGTGCAGAACGACCACCACAAGGGAACCCAAATAGTTGCTGTATACCATCGCTAGTGATGCGAAGCTTCTTATTAGCCTCACCCATGTCAAGAGTCATTGCATCAGGATCTATCTTCACGTACAAAACTCCCATCAGAGGGCGGGAAATGTTAGACTTCACCTTCCACTTGAAGATAGAACCAAAACCGGCTACATGAACCCTAGCCACATGGCGACTCTCAAACAAACGAGCACAAGCATCAATCTCTCTCAATGAACATCGCATAGTTAAATTCAATCGCTGTGAGTCACCTTCATCCAAAGCAACTTTTCCGTCATTGTCTCTCACCGGCTTGACCAGACCCATAGCGCTAACAGGCTGTAAATGAAAATAAAGAAGGCACAACTTAATTAAATGAATATAAAAAACAAAACAAACATATGAAGGCAAGAAGGAAAAAAAGATTGCACAAGTTCAACTATCAAAACAACATCAGTACCACCCTTAATTGATGCAAACAATGACCAGCCCTCACCTGGCCAGCATACCAACCCAGACACAATTAAATCATTGCAAGTACAACTAGTAAGTCACATACAGTACAAACACGTACCACTGCATATTCATCTTTAGAATCAACTTCGATATCATCTTCTTCAAATGCAGGATCATCAGCTTTGACACGAGCATGCTTCTTCACACCTTTGTTCACCTTCGCATGAGCAACTTTATGCTTCTTATTTTCCTTCAACAAAGAGCGCTCTGGAAGGGGAGACAAAGAAGGCTTCTTATTTGACAAAACTCGTGGACTCTGGCGAACAGGGGAGCCACCAAGTGTGCTTGGACCAATCTTCACAATAACACTATCTCCATCAGCTTTGCTATTACCAGGTTGGGAACCAGCTTTCACACGTGCGCTACGCCTCTGTGTGCCATCAGGATTTGGATCTGACATCTCCTCTTCAAAACAACTTTCTTTTCCTTAACTGCATCACGAGGAAACACTTGCATCAAGCAAGTCTGAAACAGGTTTGTCTTGACAGGCATGTCAGTTCCATGAGATCCAGCATCAATAGATGCAAAGGCCGCGTCACCACCTTCATCACCTCCACCTTTAGCAGCTTGGGCAACATCCTCAGCGTTTCGTTGCACGCAGGCAGCCTTTTAACGCCGTTCCAACTCCTTTCTCCTCTGGAAATCACACTTCTTCTTTCTTTTCCTTTCGTCCTCCAGCTGTAACTGCATAGGAACATCCTCAGCCTGAGTAACAGGCTCAGTGCCATCAACACTCTATGACTGCGTAACAGACAAGTGCAAGCTCCCATCACCATCACCAAAATTAAGAGAATAAATTCCATCATTAATATCTTTCACAACATCAGCAATGTCCTTAGCAGCAGCATGGCTATCATTAACTGCATAAACCAATAACATAAGCACACACATATAAAATTAAAACACAATTAACATTGCAGAGAAAAGTAAAATAAGGCGCATAGCATCAGACACAAACAAAAGGAACAACTGATGTAACTAAACACATTTATGTATGCAAGGCTGTTAAAAAAGAGCAAATATAAGGGAAACACCAGCAACACTCGCAAGTTCTTCTAAAGGATTTGGTATCTCAAAAATAACTTTCACAAGATCTTGAAAGCATTCTGGTTTGTCAGAATCAGGAGGCATCGGCACTCCAACATCTGCAACAACATCATAATCAGCAAAAAAGTAAAAAAAGAAAAGTACATGAACAAGCAATCAGTTCAACTATATGAACACTACAACTTCAACCAATAAAATAATATCACCCCACCACTCACACACCGAACTTCGAAATGTTAGCTCTTTCAACATCATAGTAGTTCTTCTCAGACTGCTACAAACTATTCAAATTACAGTACAACAGTTCAAACTACACATGGTGATCAGTACTCCAACCTGTGTGCAGGTTACAACGACCTAAAACTAGACATACCACACATTCCAGGGCAAAAATTAACAACTATCAAAATCAATACAACTTGTAATGTCCATACGACAACACCTATACAAGTAAAAACCTATTAAGCACCAGATCTGATAAAACATCATCAGCAGAAAACACAAAAAAAGGTTTCAACACAATGAATTACCTGCATTCAACTTGTCTGGACTGGATGATGTACCCATTGAGATCTATAGACCTAAAATCTGCCGAACCAGAACTGCAAGACACATGAACAAAAATTAGGGTTCTTACCTATTTTAGAAATGAAGCACGCCAAACAAAGCAAAACTCTTACCAGTAAACACAAACTCCACCACCGAATCCAGTATCAGTCACGCGAGCCGCTCATTCAAGAGCAAAGAAACCCTAGAGAATCCAGCCTGAGACATCACGAGAGCAATAACTTTCAAATACAGGAAAAATCTGTATAGAAGGGGATGCAAGGGGAGTCGAGGGCAGAGCAAAGGAACCAACAGAGCACACAAACCTTCCCCCTGGAGTACAACCCGCTGAAAGACGCTCCCACGGCGAAATAGGAGAAGCAGGTTCTATGCGAGAAGAGGAGAGGAGGGGAACGAAGAAGGAAGCGATTTGTGGAGGGGAGGGGAGCGGTACGGGGGAGAGCAGAAGTTAAAAGGTGAGTGGGAGAAAACCGACGGCTAAAGCCCACGATCGTGGAAGAAAAAAAAGGCAAAGCCCACTATCTCAGGGCTGTTACTAGAAATAATAGCAAAAATTAAATACAATAAAAAATTAATATAGAGGGAGACAACGAACGGCTAAAGTACAAAAAGATCTCATAACAGTACAATAAAAAATATCAAAAAATTACAATTGAAATACCTTATATAGACTATACAAAATTAAGTACTATATTTCTCAAAAAAATAAAGAAAAGTACAAAAAAATTGGTGGTACGCTTTGAATCACAAATTCATGTTAAGGACTTGCATCCTCACACTCGTGTTCACATATGATGCCGCAACACATTATACAATGCAGACACCTAACAAAGATACCAAAATGACGCAAGTTATGTTATAGATCCACCTCAGTATATGACAAAAACCGCTTCTTACTGACGACGTGTGTTCATGATTCAATACAACAACAAAAATGTGTCAGTACAACTATGCCCCTCGGTGCGGTGCTGGTTTCCCCCCTAAAAAGATACATAATGGGGGCAAGTCCATACAAGGAAGATGTGTCAGTACAACTATGCCCCTCGGTGCGGTGCTGGTTTTCCCCCTAGAAGGATAGAAATAGGGGCAAGTCATGTTACGGACTCGCCTCCGCATGCGACGCCGCGGCACGCCTCGTCGTCGCCTGCTACGGCTCGTTCCTGGCTCGGCCTCGCCGGGATGGGGGAGAGAGGGTCCCGACCCCCTCCCCCCGGCTCGGCCTCACGCTAACGCGGCAACGCGCTCGTTTGACAGGCGCAATGCGGCTATTCTGTTTCCCCCCACGCACCCACACCCCTAAGATAGATAATGGGGCAAGTCCATACAAGGAAGATGTGTCAGTACAATTATGCCCCTAGGTGCGGTGCTGGTTTTTTTTTCCTAAAAAGATAGATGATGGGGCAAGTCATGTTACGGAATCGCCTCCGCATGCGGTGCGGTGGCACGCCGCGTCGTCACCTGCTACGGCTCGTTCCTGCCTTTGCCTCGCCGGGATGGGGGAGGGGGTACCGACCCCCCCCCCCCGGCTCGGCCTCGTGCTAACGCGGCAGTGCGCTCGTTTGACAGGTGCAGTGCGGTTATTCTGTTCCCCCCACGCACCCACACCCCTAAGATAGATAATGGGGAAAGTCCAAACAAGGAAGATGTGTCAGTACAACTACGCCCCTTGGTGCGGTGCTGGTTTTTCCCCTAAAAAGATTGATAATGGGCGCAAGTCATGTTACGGACTCGCCTGTGCATGTGACACCGCGGCACGCCGCGTCGTCGCCCGACCCCCCTCCCCCCGGCTCGGCCTCGTGCTAACGCGGCAGTGCGCTCGTTTGATAGGCGCAGTGCGGTTATTCTGTTCCCCCCCACGCACCGACACCCCTAAGATAGAAAATGGGGCAAGTCCATACAAGGAAGATGTGTCAGTACAACTATGCCCCTCGGTGTGGTGCTAGTTTTCCCCTAAAAATATATATAATGGGGGCAAGTCCATACAAGGAAGATTAGTAAGTACAACTATGCCCCTCGGTGCGGTCCTGGTTTCTCCCCTAAAAAGATAGATAATGGGGCAAGTCATGTTACGGACTCGCCTCTGCATGCGACACCGGAGCACGCCGCGTCATCGCCTGCTATGGCTCGTTCTTGGCTCGGCCTCGCCGGGATGGGGGACGGGGAGTCCCTCCCCTCCGGCTCGGCCTCGCTCTAACGTGGTAGTGCGCTCATTTAACAGACGCAGTGCGGTTATTCTATTTCTCCACCACGCACCCACGCCCCTTAAGATAGATAATGGGGCAAGTCCATACAAGGAAGATGTGTTGGTACAACTATGCCCTTTGGTGCGGTGGTGGTTTTCCCCTAAAAGATAGATAATGGGGAAAGTCATGTTACGGACTCGCCTCCACACGCGACGCCGCGGCACGCCGCGTCGTCGCCTGCTACGACTCATTTATGGCTCGGCCTCGCCGGGATGGGGGAGGGGGGTCCCGACCCCCTCCCCCCAGCTCGGCCTCGCGCTAACGCGACAGTGCGCTCGTTTGATAGGCGCAGTGCGGTTATTCTGTTTCCCCCCACGCACCGACACCCCCTAAGATAGATAATGGGGCAAGTCCATACAAGGAAGATGCGTCACTAGAACTATGCTCCTCAGTGCGGTGCTGGTTTTTCCCCTAAAAAGATAGATAATGGGGCAAGTCATGTTACGGAGTCCCCTCCGCATGCGACGCCACCGCACGCCACGTCGTTGCCTGCCATGACTCGTTCCTCGCTCGGCCTCGCCAGGATGGGGGAGGGGGGTCCCGACCCCCTCCCCCCGGCTCGGCCTCGCGCTAACGCGGCAGTGCGCTTGTTTGACAGGCGCAGGGCAGTTATTCTGTCCCCCCCGACGCACCCACACACCCTAAAAAGATAGATGTTCTTTAATCCATACAAAAAATGTGTCAGTACGGGTATGCCACTCGGTGCGGTCCTATATATCTTACCTAGATGTTCATAAAAAATCCAAAAAACGCTGAAAAAAATGAGAACAAAGAGAAAGCGAGGGAAACACACTATAAAAAAGATGTCCGTTCAAGTAGAGGAGAACATTGAGTAGTAAAATAAAAAAATGCTTATATTACGCAAAAAATCATAAAAACTAGAAGGAAAAAAATGCTAAGAATAAAAAATATTGACCGCGCAAGGGACAGGCAGGCCCAACGCAGGTGGGTACTAGGACTCAAGCCAGCGAAACCACCGGCGATTCCATTGTAAACCAGACTGCGGGGGCCAACCCACCAGGGCCCACAGGTCATGACAGAGAGCAAGTGTCGTGTATAAGCGGTCAGTTAAGTATTCAGAGGAGTTCGACTAGTAAGCCTCGGCAGCGCTTATAAACAGGTCGAGAGCCCCCTCGGCTAGCAAGGTAGGACTACACGTATGCGCACGCGCACGCGCATGCCGCACTGCATAGCCGCGCGGACGAGCTATTTGGGCCGAAGACAACGGCTTCGGGGGATGGCCCAATACATTAGTTCGCCCCATTACAAAATTCCAACCGATCACACATGACCAAATAAAAGAAACAAATGTAGATAATTAAAAATATGCTCATAACAAATCAGTTCAAAATAAAGAATGTAGAAAAGTTCAAACACATGTTCGTTGTAAGAAGTAAAAAATAAAAAATAATTTTTTTTGAAAATTAAACATAGAAGATTGTAATAAAAAATTTAGAAACAATTTTAAAAAGTGCAACTACTAAAATTCATAAGGTTCAAGTAAAATTAGTACTGTGTAGCAAAGATTAAATTCTTTTTATTTAAAAAATACTAGAACTATCACTATTCAACTAAAAAAATAAATTGTGCTCTAAATTCCTGTCAATAGTAAGAAAAAAATGCTCTACAACAAACGAATGCAGTTGGCCTTTGACATCCAAAATAGTTCAGTACTATAATTAACAACATGTAAGTTCAATAAACTCAAACCCAAGGGGTCCTACATCCATCATCAGCGTATATTTTTCGTGTGCGAGCTATGTACATGAAAATATCCTAGTAAAAACAAAGGATGTGCATCAGTTCAACTATAATTGTTCCAATTCAAATATATAAAAACAGTTGTGCTTGAGCCAAAATAGGAAGCATTACGTAAATAAAAATAGTGCATACAATAACATACGAACAAATTGTCCCAAACCATCTAGTAATAACATAGAATTCAATCATCTGACATGCATTGTTTTAAAGAAAAATACTACAACATAATCAAACGGACACAAATCTCACAACCAGCGTCATTTGCCACATTTAAACCTATAGCACATAAATTTTGAACGTCAGAGAGTCATCTTCCCTGGAGAACATAACCATAACCACATCTCCATCCTCAATCCCAGACTCTGCCACAAACTCCTTCCACACAGTAGTTAGGTCGATGCAACCATCAAAGTCGATGTGGTAGGAAACTTCCATCAACTGATACCCGTTTTGTCTGAAGTCTCCATCTTCAGTATACCCGAACTAGGAGCAACAATCCTGATTCTAGGTGACATTTTCTGCAAATGGGCATGCACTACTGCAGGATACTGCTAACGCGACACTATGATCAGAGACCCTTCAACAAAACTGTGTGTGATGCAATAATCGCAAACGGTGGTGTAAAAAACCGTCAAAAGGGCGCAAAACGTTTGCGATGACGGATGCATCAAACACGGTTCAGATTTTAGTTGCGTGTGCGATTCAGGGCATACGGTTTAGTTCAATTAACCGTTTTCGATGAGTAGGAACAAAAGAAATGGGCAGCCAGATGAAGCTGTGTGCGATGTACAGCATACGGTTCACTCGGATGAACTGTTTGTGATTAAGCAACACAAAATAAATGGTCGGCTAGATCAAGGTGTGTGCGACGTACATCATACAGTTCACTCGGATGAACTATTTGTGATTAGGCAACACAAAAGAAACGGTCAGCCAGATCAAGGTGTGTGCGATGTACGACATGCGGTTCACCCGGATGAACTGTTTGCGTTCAGACAAGAGAACATAAACGGTTGAATATAACAAATACCATAAATATTGCAAGGTTCAAATTCAAAGATTACAACGCCCAAATTCAAACATTGCAAGCTGCGTCATTTCTGAAAAGGGATCAGCCACTCACAAGTCATGTATGGGTTTGACACAATGATTTCCAATTGCTTTGCCATATGTTCTTCCCATATGAACTTTGGCATTTTTGGAGGCACTTCCATTCAACAGTACCAGTCGGATCCGCTGATCATACCATTGATCTTTCCTAATTAAATGCGTGTTCAACCTCAGTACACTCAGCACCTTTGCTCTGGCAAGAAAGAACCTAGCGAGTGTAATCTCCGGTGGGGTCCCTCGGTAGGAGTTCAAAGTAATATTTGAGAGATGCAGATCTAGGCATTCGATGTGATTGTCGTTATAAACATCATCCACCGGGCCAAATATGCACTGCAAATGAAGAGAACGTGTTAGTGCCTACATGCAGTTTTGAACACTGCTACACGCCCATTTGGTTTGCAGGATTGGTAAAATTCACCAACGTGCCATCTTCGATCTGGCATGATTAACATGGGCATTTGATTACAATCTCGAAACATGTAGCCTTCTTCACAAGAGGTTGGATTGGATGAAAAATTCCCTAAGAAAACTAGTACAGATGAATCCAAAGGAGAAATTCTTATGGACGATTGTAACCATATGAATGAAGCAACCAATATGGGATGGGGGTGTATGTCCTAGAATCCTCCAAAATTCCTTCAAAAATAGTAGTACATTGTCATTGTGAACTTGGGAAAAGGTGCAAAAAATTGAACTCCCTTATGGTTAACATTTAACAGGAAAGGAACATCACCTCGATATACAACTTCTTCAGGCACGGAAAGCATCTCAGGCAATTGAAAACTTGGTCCAGGTTGGGGACGACAGATTCTAGTGCCAAGACCTTCACTGTGCCCAGAGTCTGGGTGAAGCTTCGCTGGATGACAGACGAGCATACATCTTCAAAACTAGTTATAACGTTGATATCAAGAAGGAGAGGTATATAAGGTGACTATTGTACCTGAAAGTTGTATTATTTGACAGACGAGTAGCCCACCACTTTCAATTTCGGCGCAGAAATGACATTGATTCTTGTTGGACCTTGTTGATCAACTACAAGTAATCTCTCAAGTGAACGTGTGTCCTGGATGACCATATTGTGGTCCACCTTTTGTGATCTCTCGTTGCAGCACCAGCAACACACATAAATAGTGCGGAGAGTCCTGGAGGTGATGTGCAAGGTATTCGAACAATTCATCGCCTGAAGACGAAGGAACTCGAGTGCAGTACAACCGCGGAGCAGGTGCTCCATGTCATCCTTTGGGATGCGGACAGCGACGAGCTCGAGGTGCTTCAGTCATGGTAGAAAAAGAGCGGACGCGTCATTAGGGGGGATGGCAATTCATGAACTTGGCAAGGCGTAGCGTGGGCGCGAAGTGGAGCGCGGACGTTGGCAGCAAGATCATATGCCCATCGTTATAACTTAGCTTCTCGAGCTGATCTATGGCGCGGGATCGGAACCACTCATCAAGCTTGCCTTGCTCCCTGCCATTGGAACGGAACTTGCCCGCGATAAGGCCTTTGATTGGGCCATGGTGACTGCCGAGGATCTGGGAGAACGCATCCAAGCTTTGGCGATAGCCATGGCAGAGCTTGTGGGTGTGGAGGAGGTCGACAGGGCTGCGGAGCCATAGGGTGCGCCACCGCCGGGAAACGGCAGCTGTCCTCGCCCGATTTCTGATTGGGAGAAGGGATATGATGACTATCAACATATCATCGGGGAGGTTGTTGATGAAGTCTAGGCCTCCTGGAGTCGCTTGCGGTTCTTTCTCAACTCGCCTCCGCTTGTTGGCAGCCTTGTTCTCCACCTCGTCGGCGGGGACGGGAACCTCTGTCTCCATATTCACGCCGTGCTCCGGTGCTTCAGCAGCCCCAGCGTCGCCACTCCCTCCGATGGGGCGCTTCGGCGGCATCCTCGTACACTGACGGCTTTGAGGACTAAGAGCGGCGTCGAGGATGCGGGAGGAGAGAGAGGAATTGTGTGTGTGGTGAGGATGGGGGGTGCGGCCGCACGGCGGCGCCATTAATATAGACCAGTGGGAGCGAGGCGGGCGGCGGTCCAAGGCTGTCTCGCTTCCCGGTGAGAACGACTGCTTAATCCCTAGTATGAATGAAATATATGCTTAATTACTAAATTTTAGTTGCAAAAAATAGATGGTGATATTGATTTTTAGTTGCATATTTTGACAACTTGCAGTGTCTCTTGGCTTAGCGCCGAAGTCGTGCTTTAATTTGCATACCATAATCTGAACGGTTTGCGTTGAAGAGATGCACAGATCCTGCGTTGAACAGCTTGTACGCTTCTCGGTGAGCCTACGCACTAGACTGCGATCGCATGCCTCCCGTTCAGTCAAGCAGCTGTCCACACGGCACCTCCTATAGCCATTAAAACCAAGACACATGGCATCACGTGAATGGTTAACCAAACGCACACGGTTCGAATTATACAGACGTTTGAGATATTAAAGTGGCAGCTATTTTTTTCAAAATGCCTTTGTTGGATGTCATTATTCGAGTGCGCCTTCTCTCAATATGGACATGAAAAATACCACATCATGTCGGGTGCCCTTCCACGATAGCATGCCAAGTTTCATGAATTTCAGACGAGTTTTGGATTTACTAGAATTTAAAAACCAGGCATCTCATTGTTTTGATGGCAATCAACGGTGCCCTGGTGTTTGAAATTCATTCCCATTTCTTGCATGGGACCTAAGCATGCACCCAAGGACACAGATTTGATTTTTCAACGAATTTATATGCACTAGAGCATGCGCATGTAGTTCAAATTTGAATTATGCACATAAATGCATTGAAAACTCAGTTAATGCATAAAAATGTCTAAACGAACCCCGAAAAATCACAAAAATTCACACAACACTCATGTTGTTCTATGTTGACACGAGAAAAAAACTTGAAAGCAATAAGAGGCAATGGATATCGTTTCATCCCCAAAGGTGGGACGTTCCCTACCGAAAACCATCATGCTTGTTGTGAGAAGCTCCGGTTTGTGAGAAGCATATACCCAAACCTCCCCCAAATGGGACAAAATTTGTACCACGACATGTTGATGCCACTCCATGATAGCATGCCAAGTTTCATGAATTTCAGACGAGTTTTGGATTTACTAGAATTTAAAAACCAGGCATCTCATTCTTTTTCCGGCAATCAACGCTGCCCTGGTGTTTGAAATTCACTCCCATTTCTTGCATGGGACCTATGCATGCACCCAAGGACACATATTTGATTTTTCAACGAATTTATATGCACTGGAGCGTGCGCATGTAGTTCAAATTTGAATTATGCACATAAATGCATTGAAAACTCAGTTAATGCATAAAAATGTCCAAACGAACCCCGAAAAATCACAAAAATTCACACAACACTCCTGTTGCTCTATGTTGACACGAGAAAAAACTTGAAAGCAATAAGAGGCAATGGATATCGTTTTGTCCCCGAAGGTGGGATGTTCCCTACCGAAAACCATCAGGCTTGTTGTGAGAAACTCTGGTTTGTGAGAAGCATATACCCAAACCTGCCCCAAATGGGACAAAATTTGTACCACGGCATGTTGATGCCGCTCCATGATACCATGGCAAGTTTTATGAATTTCAGACGAGTTTTGGATTTACTAGAATTTAAAAACCAGGCATCTCACTGTTTTGCCGGCAATCAACGGTGCCATGGTGTTTGAAATTCATTCCCATTTCTTGCATGGGACCTATGCATGCACCCAAGGACAAAGATTTGATTTTTCAACGAATTTATATGCACTAGAGCATGCGCATGTAGTTCAAAATTGAATTATGCACATAAATGCATTGTAAACTCAGTTAATGCATAAAATTGTCCAAACGAACCCCGAAAAATCACAAAAATTTACACAACACTCCTGTTGTTCTATGTTGACACGACAAAAAAACTTGAAAGCAATAAGAGGCAATGGATATCGTTTCGTCCCCAAAGGTGGGACGTTCCCTACCGAAAACCATCATGCTTGTTGTGAGAATCTTCGGTTTGTGAGAAGCATATACCCAAACCTGCCCCAAATGGGACAAAATTTGTACCACGACATGTTGATGCCGCTCCATGATAGCATGCCAAGTTTCATGAATTTCAGACGAGTTTTGGATTTACTAGAATTTAAAAACCAGGCATCTCACTGTTTTGTCGGCAATCAACGGTGCCATGGTGTTTGAAATTCATTCCCATTTCTTGCATGGGACTAAGCATGCACCCAAAGAGAAAGATTTGATTTTTCAACGAATTTATATGCACTGGAGCATGCACATGTAGTTCAAATTTGAATTATGCACATAAATGCATTGAAAACTCAGTTAATGCATAAAAATGTCCAAACGAACCCCAAAAAATCACAAAAATTCACACAACACTCCTGTTGTTCTATGTTGACACGACAAAAAAACTTGAAAGCAATAAGAGGCAGTGGATATCGTTTCGTCCCCAAAGGTGGGACGTTCCCTACCGAAAACCATCATGCTTGTTGTGAGAAGCTCCGGTTTGTGAGAAGCATATACCCAAACCTGCCCCCAAATGGTACAAAATTTGTACCACGGCATGTTGATGCCACTCCATGATAGCATGGCAAGTTTCATGAATTTCAGACGAGTTTTGGATTTAATAGAATTTAAAAACCAGGCATCTCACTGTTTTGCCGGCAATCAACGGTGCCATGGTGTTTGAAATTCATTCCCATTTCTTGCATGGGACCTAAGCATGTACCTAACGACAAAGATTTGATTTTTCAACGAATTTATATGCACTGGAGCATGTGCATGTAGTTCAAATTTGAATTATGCACATAAATGCATTGAAAACTCACTTAATGCATAAAAATGTCTAAACGAACCCTGAATAATTCCAATTCTTTTATGATCACTGCAGATAAAAGGTCTAGCAATTCAAACACCGTCCATGGCCGCTGTGACCCCATTATGTAATTCAAATGAAGACCAAAAATCAAGTAGATCCCACACAGTTTATTATAACCAACCGTGTGAGATGCAGCACAAAATATCTTCAGACCATGTCTGAATAAGGGACCGTGTCTGATGACACTTTGCGCGCCAATTTTTTGGCTGATGCGATTCCAAATTTTCGGCTTCCGCAGAAATATCTACCTCCCCGCCCCCTTCCCCTTACCAAAAGTCACATTTCCCCTCTTTCCGCCTTCCTTTCCAAGTTGAAACCCTCACTCCCTGCTTACAGCAACGCCGCCTCCTCGCCGGCGACCCTCCTTCATGCCGCTCGGCCTCGCCTATCCAGGCAGGTTATCCACACCCGACCCCCATCCTCCTCCTCCTTCCACATCCCACATGGCCCGACCGCCGGCGCGAGCGTGACACCTTCCACCCAAATCACTGACCCCTGCACCAAATAAGCACCGGCCTAAGCCATGGTGCACGCAATATAGCCAGGACCTCAAGGAGCATTTGGCAGCAGAGAAGCAAATCACGGCCGCACGCGTGGATGAGGTCGCGATGGCTGCCATTCGTGTCGACCCCCAGATCTTGGAGGAGCACCTCACCGTTGAGGCCACCGTTGACGCCTCGCGCGCCGACGCCGCGACGCGGTTGGCTGCTTTAAACGACAGTTCGTGGCGTTTTCTCAAGGCCACCGTCGGTGCCTTCGACAAAGACTACGAGGTGTTTTCACAGCGTGCACGTGCTTACCTCATCTCGAGAGCCAGCAGGTTGGTGCCCGGAGTGGCTCGGGCAACTCATCACTACAATGAGGGCACCCATGATGTGGAGGTCTCGCTCTCATCCATGTCCAAGGAGCCAATCATCATAGATATCTCCGACAATGAGGAGTAGCTTGTCCTATTAGCTCACTATAAGGACCCATGTTCAGTTTGCTAGCTACTGCCTTTCCTTAACAAATTCTAGTGAATTGTGATATCCACTTTTACCATGCAATCTTCTGCTATAGTGTATATCTTCTATATGTCGTGCAATGTGGTGTTCAATTAACTGCTTGGTTCAATTCTGCAAATGTGATGTTCAATTCTTCAGGGTACAATACTTCCAAGTTGTTAAGCATGCTTGGTTTGGTTAATTGTCTGATCTTCTATTAGTGCACGACTATTTGTTTTTTTGCTTTTTTCCCTGGGAGCTTAGATGTGGGCGTGGAGGACTCTTTTTTTGAATAGTATGGATCGTATACCCATGGGACTCTAACCATAATAACTTATTTTACTATAAAAACCACAATCACTTATTTAATCTGAATCGTTGATTTAAAATCCAAAGGCTAAATTTATATGATTTCTGATAATTAACGTGGAGCCTTCGTTGGTGCTTCCAATTAGTAATTATAAGATGTTATATTGTTCAATTGGTGTTTACTTAACTGCTTGGTTCATTTGTTGTGGCTTGGTTCACTTGTTGTGGTGTTTAGTTAACTGCTTGGTTCAATTGTGCAATACGATGTTCAATTGTTGTGGCTGCATTCTGTTATTGTATACCATGTGAGGAATAAATCGAATTTGGCTGTACTAAATACATGAGAAACAAATACAATTGCTATATTTCCAAGTTGTTAAGCATGCTTGGTTTGGTTAACTGTCTGATCTTCTATTAGGAGTATGTTATATTGTGCAATGTGGTGCTCAGTTAATGTTTGGTTCATTTGTTGTGCTGTGTAGTTAACTGCCTGGTTCAATTCTGCAATGCGATGTTCAATTGCTGTGGCTGCATTCTGTTATTGTATACCATGTGAGGAATAAATCGAATTTGGCTGCACTTAATACATGAGAAACATATACAAGTGCTATATTTCCTAGTTCTTAATCATGCTTGGTTTGGATAAATGGGTTTTCCATGTGGCTTGAATTAATCTGATGAATCTGCAATGTGCTTATTTATCATCAACATATTTTACTGATATCATGCGAACCCTTAGTTAACCTGATGACTAACTACCTTATATGTGTTGCAGGGAAACAATGGGAAGCACTAAGGTTTACAGGATGGTACTAACTATTATACCTTGCCTTTTTGTATTCCTTTGCCCATTTCCAATATAGAGAAGATATTTATGCACATCCTTGTTTTCAAGCTTCACTGATGATTACCTCTCAAACCACCTCTGTGGTCAGGAGGCGAGGAAAGTTTTCATACAACACCTTCGGTTCAATATTGAAGTGTTCCTGAAGAGGTCGAAGGATGGACGGTCAATCATCCACAGGCACTGGCCTAAAGTTGCAAAGACCTTCAACATGAATGAAGGCTCAATATTCGCCTTCCGCTTCAGCAGTTTTCTAGATAAGATGCATCTCTCTATGTACCGTCTAAGATGCTAATTTTGAAAGGTTCTAGATGTTGCATGTGAAACTTGCTACTGGTGCAGTTGTGTAATGGGGTAGCGGAGTGCTGTAGCTATATCATGTTGTACTCTGATGTATTTCAATTATGAAATCCTGCTTCCTTAATATGTAAATGGAATATATTATGTGCTTAATATGAATGTCAATTAGATTAGTAAATGGATTATAAATAATAGGGCAATTAGCCCGCTAATTTCCCAATTAGCTTGCTAATTAGGTTTTCCTATTGCAAATGGTTAATGAGAAACCACAGTGGGCGATGACCTCAGGCAACGCACACAGTTTCTAGGAATAAACCGTGTTGGATCAATGAACAATCACACATGACATTCTCTTCAAAACTGTTTGCATTACGCCACCTTGCGCAAACGTTTTCCTTGGAGTGACTGTGTGGGATGTACATACGAACGGAAACGTTTAGCGGGGACTGACTGTGTGGGATGTACTTGCGACCGGAAACAGTTTCACCGTATAATTGTATTTTTAGCTATACTGTATGTATTTCCGTATTTGCGCGCTCGCCGGTCGCACACAACCTCATTTTGCCGAACGTGTGTGCCAGGAGGGCATATCCCTGATGGTTTCTGGGTCGTGTGGGAAGGACCCCCTATCGCCCACACTCACTTGGCGACGGTTCCAGATGCCGTCGCGGAAAGGGGTTAAAAACCGTTTGTTTAGGACCGACGCGCACCAGTGATGGGAGTAGAAAATAAAGTGAACACCTGACATAACTGAATATTTGCACAGATCTAGGAATTGTTGCATAACAAAGTGAAAAGAAATATCTGAACCAAAACAAAAACACCAAACTAACTAGTCGTATGTCCTGACTAAACTGAAGAAATATACATATCAATACCCCTATAGTAAAACATCTGAAAAAATAGAACAAGGATTATACAAAAATGGATCAATACTGTTTAGATGAATAAATACACACACAAATCCCTACAGTTAACTTCTGATAAAACGAAATAGAAATGATAGACAAACTATTGATAAAACTAAACTATAAATTTTGTCCATGGGATTCAAAACGAGACCTACAAAAAGAAGAAAACACATACCCATGATTCCTCCAAGTCCCCAACCGTCAGGCGACAAACATAGCGTGCAGGAAACCCATGGTTGCTGTATAGCAGACACGAAAGTTGCCCACGGCGCTGACTCTCGGTGAGCTCCAAAACAGATTCGTACACATAGCCGTCAGCTATGCGCACCATCTTTGCGAGACATCCGCATGAACAATCCTCCATGGGAAACACAGGAAAAGGGAAGAAAACAACAGAGAGAAGAGGGAGGAACCTAGATCTGATTCTGGAAGAAGGAAGAAAATAGAGGGGGAGACTGAGCCACACACAACAAATAGAAGGATAGAATTATAGCCAGGAAGACTCGCAAATTATAAAAATAATAAATAGGCAGGTGGGCGGCCAGCTAGTAGAAAATAGTTAGTATACAAGTCATATAACATTGACTAGAAAACAGTTCAACTTCAGATAAAGTAGCAGTTTAAAATAATTGTTGTAGAGTACATAAGGTAGCAGTTCAAACTGCACATAACAAACATATGTAGATAAAACAACTCATTTAGAGGTAGACAGTTGAATTAATTTAGTCATTCAACCATCTGCTCCCTCACAACAAAGTCTTAGAAACACAAAAATTCAGTACTTCAGTCATAACGATCAAAGAAACGACGCCATTTAGCCCTGGTGGATGGATGTGGAGCTATGGCTGCTCTCACCCTAGCCCAACTGATGATCTGTATATGGTTCCTTCCCATGCCCTCTGGGAAAAGTAGCTCCAGTTCATTGGAGTTGCAAGTATCCATCACCTCGCGGGCAAGGCGTCTGTTGAACTCTGCCTCCACTTCCTCCTCGGCAGCATGTCGTGCCCTCTGCCTGCGCCTGCGCCTCCTCCTCCTCCTCCGCTCTACTACTGTAGCCCTCACATCGTCGACATCCCCCTCCTCCTCTGTGACCTCTCCTAGCTCAGGATCCATCTGGCTTTTCTTTGGTGGCAGCTGGTGGAATGAAAGTGACAGAGGGCAGGGGCTTTATATTCAAAGTGCAGGTGGTTGGGTAGGCAGCCAGTAGAAACTACTTACTCCGATGTCAACGCATAGTAATACAACTTTGACACGGAGCAGTCCAACTACACATACGGTAGCCATTCAAACAACACTGAAAAACACGCTACTTCATTACATAGTTTGACCATATTACAAGAAATCATAGGCTACAGTCAGCCACCATACACCATCTCCGCCAACGACCAAATCACATGGGAATCCGGGGTAGAAACAACTCAAGAAGCAAAATTGACAACACAAATCTATTCATACAATCCTCATCTCTCTGCCTGCAACGCCAATTCGAAAATAAAACATCAGAAAAAGAACACATTTGCATGGCGGACATGGCCAATGACCAAGAACACCAAAACTCATAATCAGAAATTACAGTGAAAAGAATCTCCAAAAACTCTAACACACCGATCATTCACATCCCAATACACATGAAACAACAAAGCGGACGTAAAATCGACAGCTATGGAAACCACGGTAAACACAAACGCCCGCAACACCTCCGTCGCCAAATGCCCACGCCGTCACCTCCGGTGACTTGAGATCGGAAAACAAGACCAGGTGAGCGCGTGCATGTGCGGAACCCCGTACATGTATCCTCTGGCAACGAATGGCCCGCAGCACCGTGCCGGAGAACCCCCCCAAAGCTCCCCGTTGAATCCCATGTTTCCGTCCGTCGAAGATGCAGGAAGATCAGTTCAGGTAGCAAACCATGTCAGTCCAACCTGTAAACTTCGTCAGTTCAAGTAGGGTAACAGATATTCTGTTACGCGAAACAGAATAGCCCAGATGTATATATATGGTCTATTCTGCTAATATTCCTTCCAACTTTCGAACTGCACGCTCAAGGCAAGTGCACGGCGTTGTTGAAGCAAAAGCATTGCAGTACTGAGACTAGTGAACTTCTAGTCGCAAAAAAAACGGCACACACCTTTTTGGTACAGTTTTTTGCTTCAATTTTTAAACCGTTTGTCTGAACGAGGCATGTAATATACTGTTGGAAGCTATGGATTATGAGCAACTTTGCCATGTAGAATTTTTTTCGAGATTCCTCACGGTTTAAGAGAAGTTTTGAAAACGGTGAGGCGCTCGACGAGTGGCAGCGAGCGTATTTTTGCATTTTTTGTAAACCGCTCGTCGGAATGAAGAAAATGATAAGCCATTGGAAAGATATCATCGAGGCGTAAATTTTTCATATATTTTTCCTTCTCTAATTCGTTACGGTATAAGAGTACTTTCAAATTACTAAATCGTGAAATTTTGTTTTTTCAAAGTTTTGCAATTTTTCTGTATTGTTTTAGCTCCACTTTTTTAACCGTTTGTCAAAACGAGGCATGTGATACGCCGCCGGAAAGCTACGGACAAGCCGCAACTTCTATATGTAGAATTTTTTTGACATTCCTTACGGTTTTAAATTAATTTTGAAAATGGTGCCGCTGACGACGAGTGGTAGCGGCCGTTTTTTCGTGATTTTTTACAAACAGCTGGTCGGAATGATTCAAATGATACGCTGTTGGAAAGATATCGACGAAACGCAACTTTTTCATATAGAATAATCTCTCTAGTGCCTTACGGTTTAAGAGTAGTTTTAAAATTACCAAAATGCGGACACTCTGTTTTTCGCGACACCAAAATTGACACGTAAACTTCGTCAGACAAAAGAGGCACCGCTTCACATTGAAAACCGCACTACGTCAGATGAGCGAGTAAACTGCATTATTTCTTTTGTACCTTTTTCTAACTTTTTTTAAGAACGAGAGTGGACCGCAGAGACGAGGGCAAGTGAATCACAACACTATCGAAAAGTGAACTACATTACTCTTTTTGTTGTTTCTCATTTTTCACACTTCACGTTGGGCGCAACTGAACAACATCATTATCAAAAGTGAATGGCAGGGCATAAACTAGTGAACTACATCTAAAAACAAGCTACCTTCTTGCGATGTTTTTCTTTTTGTTTCATCGTTTTACAAACTGAACCATAGGAGTGAACTAGGTTTTCTCTACCCCGTGCACATCCTTGTTAGTCGGAGTGGACTACAGAGTCGAGAGTAGTGAACCACATGGATGAGACCGAGTGGACTACATTTTTTGTGTGCTTTTCTTCTTTTTTTCTCGTTGTTTTTTTGTTCTCCCACAACATGTAATGAATGTAAATATGGACGGCGAGGACGAAGTGAGTGAACTGCACTATTTATTTTACAAATTTGTTTTTTTGTGTGAAAGCAGAAGTCTGTACCGCACCGCTTCAGACCGAACATCGCACTTCATCGGACGGGCAAGTGGAATGCATGATTTCTTTTGTCCTTTTTATAACTTTTTTTATGAATAGAGTGAAGCGCACTAAACTTTTTCTAAATGCTTCTGGACCGCTAGGTCGAGTGTAGTGAACTACGCTATTTCCTAAAAGAAATTATTTAAAGAGTTCAGACCGCGAGTGGATAGGGCGAGTGAACTGAATGCTTTGGAAAAATGAACCGCAAATAGGAATAAGATAACCGCATCACTGTTTCCCCTCTCTTTTTGTTGTTACTTATCACTATTTTTAGATTGCTTTTTTGTTGTGCACGAGTACATAGAGAGATGTCACCCTATCCTCTTTTTTTGAGAGAGCAAAGTGAACCACATGGGCTCCTCGACGTGGGTTGCATGCGCCTTTGAGCACAGGTCCTTTTTTCCTTTTTTACTGAGTGAACTAGAAGCACAAAATATGTGAACGCGAGAGGGGTGACGAGGGGAGTGAATTACATCAGTTTTCATCTTTCTTTTTGTTGCACAACTGAATTTCTCAGACGTCCCACTATGTTTTTTCACCCAGAGGCTGTACTACAAAGCATCGACATGTGAGCTGCATTCTACAGACTCTTTTTTGTTTTTTTACATTTTCTTATTATCGGAGTGAACCGCGTTAGTTGTTGCTTTAATGCCAACTTCCTTTGTTTGTTGAGATGGACTACCTTTTTTAGAAATAAAAACAACAAGAAATATGAGTTTCTAAACAAAAAGAGTATGTTTTGTTTTCAGCAGCACACTAGACAGCTGAAAGGTGCAAAAGAGCACTTAACTGCATGAAGAAAGAATCGAACAAAACAACTCTGAAGCAAACCGCATCTTCTTTCTCTTCATCATTTTCACAGGGAACCGCATATGGTTTGCTCCCATGCTGCCAAACTGCAGCACCCGCAAGGTTGAATCGCACACCATGCTTGCTCATCACGTACTGCACGTCACCGTTGGCCGTACTACACGCCCGTAGGTGCCACCCGTCTTGCCATTCGGGCCACGGCGATGAACGAAACAATCATAGGCAACCAAACCCCTCCATTTTTCAACAAGGAGGAATCCCGTATGGCTCACGCTGTGAGGCCACGAACTAGACTTCACTGACCGAGGCGGTGGAATTCATGTCGTGAGGCCACGGACTGCATCCCATGCCACCGGACTGCCGAATGGAGGAGGAGGAGGAGTCCATCTGTTTACTAAATCTGGCGATGCGCGGGAGGTACATCACCGGATACTGGCACCACGACATCGTCGTTGGTGGGGGGAGGCCGGTGCGCACCTTCATGAGATGGACCTCACCTACGTATTCCCGGCAGGCTGCAGGGCGTGGGGCCCCCAAGGTGGCCGAGATCCAGGTTCCCGGGGCTGTGGAGGCCGGATCCGGTGGAGGAGGCCGTGCCGGGGGCCGGTGGCGAACGGATCCCACCATGACCGCGGGTTCGCGCCGGCAGTTGGAGCGAGTTAGCGGCATGCCGGCCCCAACCGCCCGTGGTGGAGGATGGTCTCTGGCCGTGCTGGAGGAAGGAGGCGAGGTGGGATGGGGTAGGGCAGTTCCTTCAGTGTAGCAGAATAAGGCTCCGGTGTTAGCAGAATAAGTTCCGGTAGCGCTATTCTAAGCATGAGTGTAGAATAGCTTATTCTATAGCCCTAGTAACGCTACATACAAATTCTAGTAAAATGGTGTAAAAAATATAGTAATTCTGAAAATATTTTCTTCATTATCCAAGTTTATAATTTACTACATTTTTAGAAAAAAACTAACTATATTTTCGATACCACATTACTATATTCTCCTAACACCTGCGCTTATTCTGCTAACATCCCATCCCGTGAACCGGACCGCATAGCCACTAGAGAAAAACTGCAAAAGCAAAACCTGAACCCACACACACCCCACTTATCCATTCGTTAGATCCACACACCATCCCACGACCTCCTCTCTCTCTCCGAGCAACTCCCCCGCCGCCACCCCGCCCTGCGCCGCCGGCAGCCCCGAAGCGCCGCGCCGTTGGCTGCCCTACCTCGCCTCACGACTCTAGGACTCCTTCTCCTACCTTCCCTCACGGCTCCACCACCTACCTCCTTCCACCATCGCCGATAGCGCCACCATGACTCCTCTCCCCCCATCCGTCGCGCCTCCTCTCACCCCGACCGACACTCCACCCACCACACCCAAAGCCCAATGGCCACTGCGCCTCCTCTCATGCCCGCCCGGCATGCTTCTCTTTCCCGAACGCATCACCCCACCACTGTCGCGACATCATGGCGCGAGCCACCGCCCTGGAGCGCCCGATCTGTGATGCCCCGTGGTCCCCATGCCCCCACATCCCACCTTCTTCTTTGAAGGGTCCCCGCACCCTCAACTTCTTCCCCGCCGGGCTCGCAGACCCCATGCGTCGGCCACCATGGACTCCCCGACGACGACGCTACGGCGAGCGAAGTTGCAGTCCGGCTCCACGAGGCACGCAATGCGGAGGCGGCGCTCCCTGCCTCCCCATTGGTGTCCAGTTCGCCTCCCCCAAAAGCTCCCCACGTGGATCTGACTCCGACGGGGTGCTTCTCCAACCTGCGTCCACCAGCGCCATATTGGGCCAAACTCCCTTGCGACCGCTTGCTCGCGGTTGAATCCTCTCCGTCCGGTCCTTTTCGTGATGGTGTCTGCAGTTCACTTCTACCACTTCGCGATTCACTTATTGGCAGAGAGAAGGACGGCGAGGGAGTTCGCGGTGGCACTTCTGCCTCTGGATATCACAATCCTGTAATTCGGGTTGTGCCCCGTTGTGCTTTTTCTTTTTCTTTTTTCTGAACTAGCCCCGTTGCGGTTTTGGTATTCCTTATCTTTGTTAATCGGTGATTCTGTCGATCCGCAGTGCGGTTCATCTGTGGATGCCCTTGCTGTTTGTTTTTTCTGTGTTAATCATATTTGTTTTGGTGAATGTTATTCAGAATTTTGCTTGCTTGTACAAGGCGGTTCGCTTGGTTCGTCAGTGTAGTACACCTGGTTGTGCAACATGTTACAGTGCGGGAGTGGATCCACTGGCCAGCGACATGAAGCCCACAACATGGAAAATACTGTTTGACATAGGCCGTCGTGTGGTTGCACTGCATTAGATGGAATTCATGCAGTTCGCTTGCCCATCTGATGCAGTGCGGTTTTCTGTCTAAAGCAATGGGTTTTCTTTCTGTTGCAGTTCACCCGTCGATTTTGTGTCACGAAAAACAGTGTCCGCATTTCGGTAAAATCAAAACTGCTCTTAAACCGTAAGGAATTAGAGAGAGTGTTCTACATGAAAAAGTTGTGCTTCATCAATACCTTCGTAACGGCGTATCATCCAAATCATTCCTATGCGCGGTTTATAAAAGATAGCGAAAAAACTACCGCCGCCACTCATCATCCGATGCATAATTTTCAAAATTAATTTAAAACTGTAAGGAATCTCAAACATATGAAGTTGTGCCTCGTTTGTAGCTTCCCAACAGCGTATCACACAACACGTTTTGATAAACGGTTAAAAAACTGGAGAAAAACAATACCAAAAATTTGAAAAAATTTGAAAAACAGAATTTCTGCAATTTAGTAACTTCAAATCAGCTCTTAAACTGTAATGAATTTGAGAAACTAATATAGATAAAAAAGTTGCGCCTCGACGATATTTTTCCAAGGCGTATCATTTGCTTCATTCCGACAAGCGGTTTAGGAAAAATCGTGAAAATACGCTCGCTGCAACTCGTCGTGCGTCGCATAATTTTCAATACTGCTCTTAAACCATGAGGAATCTCAAACAAAATTCAACATGGTGAAGTTGCACCTAATCCATAGCTTTCCAACGGTATGTTACACACCTCGTTTCAACAAAACGGTTTTAAAATTGGAGCAAAAATAGCACCAAAAAAGTCGCGTGCAGTTTTTTGCGATGAGAAGTTCAATTGTCTCAGTACTACAGTGTTGTTGCTTCAATAATGGCATGCACTTGCGTTGAGCGTGCAATTCTAAACCGCTCATAAGTGCGCGTCACTGTTGAAGCAAGAGTACTGCGGTACTGAGACGAGTGAACTTCTCGTCGCAAAAACTTCACGCGATTTTTTGGGTACTGTTTTGGCTCCCGTATTTAAACCGTTTGTCAGAACGAGTCGTGTAAATTATTGTTGGAAATCTATGGATTAGGCACAACTTCACTTTTTGAAATTTTTTTGGAGATTCGTCACAGTCTAAGAGCAGTTTTAAAAATTGTGCGACACACGATGAGTTGAAGCGAGCGTATTTTTGCGATTTTTTTTCTAAACCGCTCGTCAAAATGAAGCAAATGATACATCATTGGAGAGATATGTCGAGGCACAACTTTTTCATCTAGACTAATTTCTCTAATTCGTTATAGTTTAAGAGTAGTTTCAAATTTACTAAATCGCGGAATTCTATTTTTCAATTTTTCGCAATTTTGCGGTACTGTTTTTGCTCCAGTTTTTAACTATTTGTCAAAACGAGGCGTGTGATATGCCGTTGGAAAGCTACAGACGAGGCACAAATTTCATATGTATAATTTTTTTAGATTCCTTACGGGTTTAAATTAATTTTGAAAATGGTGCGGCCGATTTCGAGAGGCATCGGCCGTTTTTTGTGATTTTTTCCAAACCACCGGTCGGAATGATTAAAATTATACGCCGTTGGAAAGATATCGACGAGACGCAACTTTTTCATGTAGAACACTGTCTCTAATTCCTTACGGTTTAAGAGCAGTTTCAAAATTACCATAATGCGGACACTTTGTTTTTTGCGACACCAAAATCGTCGTGTGTACTGCATCGTAGAGAAGAATGCACTGCTTCCGACTGAAAACCACACTGCATCATAGTGAACTTCATGATTTCTTTTATCGGACGTAAACTTTCTCAGGCGAGTTTTTGTTGCCTTTTCAACATTTTTATGAACGAGAGTGGATCGCAGAGACGAGGGCAAGTGAACCGCATTACTATTTTGTTGTTTCGCTTGTTTTTTCTTCTGCATTTTCACGTTGGGCGGAAGTGAACAACATCACTCTGAAAAGTGAACTACATCCGAGGACCAAACACACTATAGGTGTTGATGTAGTCGACTGAATTTTGAAACACATGAAACAAATTGCA
The DNA here is from genome assembly GCF_002575655.3 of Aegilops tauschii subsp. strangulata. NCBI lineage: Eukaryota > Viridiplantae > Streptophyta > Magnoliopsida > Poales > Poaceae > Aegilops > Aegilops tauschii. The sequence continues at coordinate 317,979,426 of NC_053041.3, forward strand.
CTTCATACAGAGGGGTAATGAGCCGCTACACAAATTGGAGTTAACTACTATTTTGTCTTCTTCAGAAAATTTATTCAAGACATTGGTACTGTGAATGGGAGACTAGCGAACTGCACCAAAACACACCCGAGTTTTTGACAACACACGCGCATCACTGCATTGCCAATCTACATGAAATTAAACTCTTAATCGCAATGCTATCCCGGCCGAACTGCATTAGGGTACTCCAACGCAGCGTACTGCACCAAAACACACCCGATTCACACCCGATTTTGGGAGGTGGCTGAACCGGACAAAACCAGAAAATCGGTGGTGCACGACGAACTGCACGACCACGCGCCACCGAACCACATCGCGCACCCAGGCGCACTTGAAGTCCGCGAACGCCCGGACTGCAGGGCGAGGAGGGACAACTCGCTCCTGGCGATCTGGAGCGCGGTTTTGAATCTGAGGTTGGTCGTTATTGTGACCCAAACTGCATGAATTGATCTGCCATGAACTCCACTTCAACAGAGTGCAGATAAAACACAAGGCCAAACTGAAAAAAGGAAAAATGCTTCTGGACTGTGTCGAGAGGACTTTGCACTGCGTGAACAACACCCAAACCTGAAAAGCAAAATTCCACTCAAAAATTAGTGAACATAAGAAAAATAAATCAAAATGCACTGTAACAGTTTCCCGCACATCCAAACTCCAAAAAATGTTTTTTTAACTGCACGGGCTTCATCCCCGCCAAAGACAGCATCGCCGGCATCGGGACCAGGGGGATGCAGGACCGGCGCCACCACCGTTGACTGCTGCGCGATAGGATGTGCACTGCACGCGCGGGAGGAGGCAGTACGACATTGATGACATGGGTGGCTGGGCTCCCGATCTGACGAGGGAGGCACGACGACGGGTGGGGAGCTGGGTGGCATAGATGCAGTGCTCCAGCAAGATCCGACGGAGAGGGGAGGGGAGGCCGAGGGGTGGGTGTGTTGCTTGATCCATGGCGAGCAGCGACACCATGGGGGCACGAGGCTAGTACACCAGCGATGTGCGAACTACGAGCTCACACCCGCGAACCGCACGACGTCCCCCCATCGAGCTGATGTCGATGTGGCCATCTGGCTTGGTAGCATAGGGAGAGGCGGGCGGCTGGGACCCTTATGGCGGCGGAGAGATTGGGGAGCGGAGACGAGGGGAGGTGGAGCCGGATCCGGTGGTTGCTGGGCGGGGCTTGGCTACGGTGGCTGGTGCATGGGGTTGTGGGAGCCCAGCGGGGAAGAAGGTGGGGGTGCGGGGGCCCCTGAAAGAAAGAAGGTGGATTGTGGTGGGGCGACGAGGAAGAAGGTGGGCGTGCGGGGTCCCCGATGAGGAAGGAGGTGGGGTGGGGGCGGCGAGGAAAATGGTGGGTGCGGGGGGCCCAACGGGGAAGAAGGTGGGGACCGGGGCATTGGGTGCGGGTGTTTCGGGAAGGAAGGTGGGGATGGGCACGTGTTGGGGGTGAGTGTTAGGAGAATAAGACGTTTTGTGTGCAAAACAAGACTCTTATGGGTGTTAGCAGAATAGACCCATCATATATATATAATAGTGAATCCCTATTTTATATATATATATATAGAGAGAGAGAGAGAGAGAGAGAGACAGAGAGAGAGAGAGAGAGAGAGAGAGAGAGAGAAAGGGAGGGGGTACATGACGTTTTTGAAGTATAAGACAAGTTAGAATAAATCCTAGTCTATTCTATCTTTCCTAAATAATCATGATACTAAATACCCCCGTAGTAGCAATGCATGCGGTGAGACTGGAGAAGAATCCGAAGGTTGAAAGCCGACGGAAACCCCCCTATAATCGTAACGGTCCATATATCACGGAAGATGTGGATGAAGTGGAAATTGACGATGTTACTCAAGCAGGGCAGTAGCTGTGACAGTCTGAGACTGGTGCTGCAGATGCCTTTTGTTATATCTCGAGTTAGCCGCGTTAATTGTTTGTTTGTTGTATTCATCATGTCATCATCCGCACTGCATGGGTACTCCGTTGCCGTATTTTTTTCTTCAAAATTTGCTTCCGTTCGTAATTGCCGCTTCTCTCCGTTGTCTTCGTTGACCGTTCCGAGACAAACCGCACTTGCACGCGACCGTCATATCTCTTCGCACAGCCCACAGACCCCTTGCAATCTAGCCCGAAAAGTTCCCCGAACCCGAATCGCCTTGTCATGACCAGTGAGTCCGCGTCAACCCCGAAATACCCAAACATCTTTGCTTATTTGTTTAGACCACCAAAGCCTTCCGATCTAAATCCGAGAGCCCCAAATCCCCTCCTTTCCTTTCTATATATATACCACCTACTACACCAAACCTAAAACCTAGGACCTTATCCCATCCTCCCTCGAGCCGCCACTCTCTTCTCCCACCTAAGGGGTCGACTCCAGATCCACTTCCATCCATTGATCCATGAACCAGCGCCACCCACATTCCTCGACCTGCATCCCTGCCCAACTAGTGCTGTAGTCCTCCAGGTGCCCGATCCTCCACCAGCCTCCAGCCCACCTCATGCCCCTGCACCGGTGCTTGTGGAGCACCGTGCCCGAGCAGGAGATCCCCATCCCCGAGCTCCCGCTGCTCTAGCCTCGCGCTCGTACCCGAGCACCTCCGCTCCTGAGCGGCGCCTCCCCGTTTCCTCACCCCAGCGCCGGTCGTCCTCTGCCTTGACCCGCCTCCATTTAGCTGCTGCCGACGAGCAGATGAGCCGCCGCCCGCCTCCTCTTTCTCTTCGTGTTTCCCTCTCCTTCCTCCTCTAAACTGGCTAGTCTCCCTCTGTCTTTTCTCTTTCAGAGCAGCGCCATGAGGCCGCCCGAAGCAGCTCTATCGCCGCCGTCGCCTGCCCCGCCTCGAATCCAGCTGGATCTGGACGGGACCAACCTCCGTCGCCCGTTTCCGTTCCTCCTTTGTCGTCCCCTGCACCGCCTGAGTCCTAGCCGCCACCGGCCATCACTGCGTCCTGGAGACGACGTCTCCAGCGGGAGCGCCTATATGGAAACCTACGGGCTGCAGAAGAAGCGAGCGCGCACGCCGCCTTGTTTTTTTGCTTTTTCCTTTTTTTACAGTAATTCGGGATATCAAAAAGTTCTAAAATTTCAGAAAAAGTTGCTAATTTTAAGAAATAATCAAGATTTCAAAACGTATTCATGATTAGAGAAAAATGCTCGGGAATTCAAAAACTGTTCATGAATTTGTAAAAGATGTCCACAAACTCAAAAAATGTTCATGATTTTGAAAAAATCATGATTCAAAAACATGTTTGTGGATTTGAAAAAAATGTTCATGATTCAAAAAAATGCTCGCTAATTTGAAAAATGTTAACGAATTTGAAAAAATGTTCAGTAATTCAAAAAATGTTTGCGAATTTGAAAAAAATGTTCATGATTCAAAAAAAGTTTGCTAATTCGAAAAATATTCATGAATTTGAGTAAAATGTTCACGATTCAAAAAAATGTTCGCTAATACAAAAAATGTTCGTCAATTTGAAAAAAATGTCCGTGATTCAAGAAAATGTTCGCTAATTCGAAAAATGTTCACAAATTTGAAAAGAAATGTTCACGATTCAAAACAAATGTTCGCTAATTCGAAAAATGTTCACGAATTTGAAAAAAAAATGTTCATGATTCAAAAACAAATGTTCACTAATTTTATAAATTGTTCACAAATATGGAAAAAAAGTACAAGATTTTGGAATTTTAGTCTATTATTTTAAAATGTTCATTATTTAGAAAAAAATTCATGAATTCAAAAACATGTTCATGACTTAAGAGAATGTTCACGAATTTCTAAAAAATATTAAGAAAATGTTCACAATTTTGAAAAAATGTTCGTGAGTTACCAAAAGTGTTCACGGTTACAAAAAAATGTTCATGATTTTGGAGAATGTACACGAATTAGTAAAAATAATACCACGGTTTTGAAAAAATGTTCATCATTCCAAAAAAAAGTTAACAACTTAAAAAATAAATCACAAATGAATAGATTTTCGGAATTTGGAAAAAAGAGTAAAAATGAAAACATATAAGTAAAGAAAAAACGAAAAGAAAAAGACAAAAGAAAACGAAAAAAACGAAAAACCCGGTTCAGGGAAGCTTCTAGAACCTTCCCAAAACCGGTTGGGGGTGAAACCCCGAAATGGGTCGGCCCATGTTCACAGCAGCGAGCGAGGGGGGGGGGGGGGAGGGTACGCGCTACGTCGCTCCCCGGAGCGGTACGCGCCGTATAGGAACCCCGGTCTCCAGCACCGAGATGCACGTGCATCCAGCCATCAAGCCAGCCGCGTGGGCCACTTCTTCCACGACAACTCGAGCCGGCCCAGCTCCTCGCTCCAGCCGGCCAGCTCCACCGACTGGGCCTCAGCCCACAAGGTGACTTCCCTCCTCTGCCTATCCAGCGCTTGCGCACACAGTGTAATATACAACGCTCAGCTGATTCGGCCCAGGACATATTTCCCCCTAGACGAATTTGCCTATTAATCCAAAGGAAAATTGTTTTACATTAAAGTCCTATTTCATGCATTTAATAACTTCACAATGGTGCATCGGATTAAAATGATCTATGTATGTAAAATGCGTAGAATTTCATGTAGTTTCACAATATGCAACTTTCACACATCTTAAAAATATTTAAGTTGTTGTTTGCATTAATTTGCCGAATAACGTGCTAAAATGGTTTATTTCATAACTAAATAACCGTAGCTCCGAACTAAATAAACTATGTATGTCAATGGCCTAGAAAAACATGTATAATAACATGGTGCACTTACTTTGCATGTTTAACAACTCTAAAATATGTTTTAGGGCAGAACAATACCAAATTCGAAAATTGCACAAAGGGATTTTCTGGATTGTTATGTGTTGTTTCTGGCCTCATTTAAACTTTCCTAGATAGGTAGTTTGCTCATGCTTCACCTCTTGCCATGTTAACCAACATTTAATATTCATGAGCAGCTAAACGGGATGGAACGCGATATTTGAATGTGGAGTTTCATCAATTTGCAACTTGTTGCATATTGAGTTTCACTTATTTGATTGTTGCAAATGGCCATGAGGTGAATCATTAAACCGGATATGCATCATACTTGGGTGTGCATCATGCCATGGTTATGATATGTGTGTTTACCATACTGTTTGCTTCTTCTTGATAATTTCCAGTTACGATACTGAGTGTGAGGATTCATTCGACTATCCTTGTTCGACTACTTTATGGACTCGATCTTCTTCCAAGCGGGATCCCAGGCAAGATGATCATTACCTTTGATAACATTATTATCTTTGCTTGCTACTTGTCTTGATGCTATGACCACTACTGCAGGATGCTGCTAATGCGACACTACAATTAGAAACCCTACGACGAAACTGTGTGCGATGCATTAACCGGAAATGATGGTGTAAGAAAACCATAAAAAATGATACGAACTGTTTGTGATGGCAGAGACATCAAACACGATTCATATTAGAGTTGTCTGTGCGATACGTGGCATACAGTTGACCCATACGAACTGTTTGCGATGAGCATAACAACAGAAACAGTCCGACAAATGTAAATGTGTGCGATATACGACATACAGTTCATTCGGATGAACTATTTGTGATTAGGCAACAAAATAGAAAAGGTTAGACAGATCAAGGTGTGTGCGATATACGACATACAGTTCACACAGATGAACTGTTTGCAATGAGCCAAGACAACATAAATGGTTCAACTTAACAACAGTGTGTGATATACGACAAACAGGTCCGTAATCAGACTTGTGTGCGAAGACCGATAATAATACAGACGATTGCTGCTAATAGCCGTGTGTGTTGTGGGCAAACGTTTGCTGCTATACAATTGTCAGCGATTGATGAAATCAACACCGACGAGTTCCCTAGTTTACTCCGTGTGCGATATGATTTGCTCTGTCTAAAGAAGAACAACACATATAACAAAAATAAACATCCAATTACATAAGTGACTATACAAAACATTGACACACACCTCAATAAACAAATTACATGCATTCTAAACTAGGAGAAATAGTTATCTAATTATCTTCTTCTAGTGACACTGTCGCCACTGCTCTGTGGCTCGATCCCTTCTCTGGGGCAGGACGAAGGCACTTCCTCATGTCAACGATCCACATGTACATCTTGTGGCTTGTGTACGTGTCCTTGGCCGCGTACTTGACGTGTTCTTCATCCAGTCTCTGCTCCCAGGCACTGTGCCAGGTGATGTTGTCCTTCTTGCTCTCATCCTTCATCTTCATGTAGTAGGGGTCGATGATGGTCGAGGCGAGGTCAACCAGGGAGTCCTGATTGTTCTTCATGTTTCCCTAGACCGTGTAGTGGTCACGGATGTCAACAAGATTTTGGCAGGCTAAGCCCAAAATCTTGAGCACTTTTAGATCATTGTTGGTGTCCATCGTAGCGGAAGTGTAGTCGAGGCTATTGACAAATCTGGCGAAAGGCTCGCAAGGCTTTGTGGCCAAGTGGTAGTGGTAGACGAGTGATGGAAATATGCCCTAGAGGCAATAATAAAGTTGTTATTTATATTTCCTTATATCATGATAAATGTTTATTATTCATGCTAGAATTGTATTAACCGGAAACTTAGTACATCTGTGAATAGATAGACAAACAGAGTGTCACTAGTATGCCTCTACTTGACTAGCTCGTTCAATCAAAGATGGTTAAGTTTCCTAACCATAGACATGAGTTGTCATTTAATTAACGGGATCACATCATTAGAGAATGATGTGATTGACTTGCCCCATTCTGTTAGCTTAGCACTTGATCGTTTAGTTTGTTGCTATTGCTTTCTTCATAACTTATACATGTTCCTATGACTATGAGATTATGCAACTCCCGAATACCGGAGGAACACTTTGTGTGCTATCAAACGTCACAACGTAACTGGGTGATTATAAAGATGCTCTACAGGTGTCTCCGATGGTGTTTGTTGAGTTGGCATAGATCGAGATTAGGATTTGTCACTCCGATTGTCGGAGAGGTATCTCTGGGCCCTCTCGGTAATGCACATCACTATAAGCCTTGCAAGAAATGTGACTAATGAGTTAGTTGCAGGATGATGCATTACAGAACGAGTAAAGAGACTTGTCGGTAACAAGATTGAACTAGGTATTGAGATACCGACGATCGAATCTGGGGCAAGTAACATACCGATGACAAAGGGAACAACATATGTTGTTATGCGGTTTTGACCGATAAAGATCTTCGTAAAATATGTAGGAACCAATATGAGTATCCAGGTTCCGCTATTGGTTATTTACCGGAGATGAGTCTCGGTCATGTCTACATAGTTCTCAAACCCGCAGGGTCCGCACGCTTAACGTTCGGTGACGATCGGTATTATGATTTTATGTGTTTTAATGTACCGAATATTGTTCGGAGTCCCGGATATGATCACGGACATGTCGAGGAGTCTCGAAATGGTCGAGACATAAAGATCGATATATTGGAAGCCTATATTTGGACATCGGAATGGTTCCATGTGAGTTCGGGTATTTACTGGAGTACCGGAGGGTTACCGGAACTCCCCGGGGAGCATATGGGCCTTAGCAGGAGAGAGGAGGAGGCGGCCAAGGTGGGGGCGCACCCCCCCAAGCCCAATCCGAATTGGGGTAGGGGGTCGGCCCCCCTTTCCTTCTCCCTCTCTCCTCCTACCTTCCTCTCCTACTCCAACTAGGGAATGGGGAATCCTACTCCCACCGGGAGTAGGACTCCCCCCTTGGGCGCGCCATGAGAGGGCCGGCCCTCCCCTCCTCCACTCCTTTATATACGGGGGAAGGGGGCACCCCATAGACACACAAGTTGATTGTTTAGCCATGTGCAGTGCCCCCCTCCATAGATTTCCACCTCGGTCATATCGTTGTAGTGCTTAGGCGAAGCCCTGCGTCGGTAACTTCATCATCACCGTCATCACGCCATCACGCTGACGAAACTCTCCTTCGACCTCAGCTGGATCTAGAGTTTGTGGGATGTCACCGAGCTGAACGTGTGCAGATCGCGGAGGTGTCGTACTTTCGGTACTAGGATCGGTCGGATCGTGAAGACGTACGACTACATCAACCGCGTTGTCATAACGCTTCCGCTTTCGGTTTACGAGGGTACGTAGACAACACTCTCCCCTCTCGTTGCTATGCATCACCTAGATGGATCTTGTGTGTGCGTAGGAATTTTTTTGAAATTACTGCGTTCCCCAACAGTGGCATCTGAGCCAGGTCTATGCGTAGATGTTATATGCACAAGTAGAACACAAAGAGTTGTGGGCGATAATAGTCATACTGCTTACCAGCATGTCATACTTTGATTCGGCGGTATTGTTGGATGAAGCGTCCCGGACTGACATTACACGTACGCTTACGCGAGACTGGTTCTACCGACGTGCTTTGCACACAGGTGGTTGGTGGGTGTCAGTTTCTCCAACTTTAGTTGAATCGAGTGTGGCTATGCCCGGTCCTTGTTGAAGGTTAAAACATCACACTTGACGAAAAATCGTTGTGGTTTTGATGCATTGGTAAGAACGGTTCTTGCTCAGCCCGTAGCAGCCACGTAAAACTTGCAACAACAAAGTAGAGGGCGTCTAACTTGTTTTTGCAGGGCATGTTGTGATGTGATATGGTCAAGACATGATGCTAAATTTTATTGTATGAGATGATCATGTTTTGTAACAGAGTTATCGGCAACTGGCAGGAGCCATATGGTTGTTGCTTTATGGTATGCAATGCAATCGCCCTGTAATTGTTTTTACTTTATCACTAACCGGTAGCGATAGTCGTAGAAGCAATAGTTGGTGAGACGCCAACGATGCTACGATGGACATCAAGGTGTCACACCGGTGACGATGGTGATCATGACGGTGCTTTGGAGATGGAGATCAAAGGCACAAGATGATGATGGCCCATATCATATCACTTATATTGATTGCATGTGATGTTTATCCTTTATGCATCTTATTTTGCTTCGTTCGACGGTAGCATTATAAGATGATCTCTCACTAAATTTCAAGGTACAAGTCCCTGAGTATGCACCGTTGCGAAAGTTCGTCGTGCCGAGACACCACGTGCTGATCGGGTGTGATAAGCTCTACGTTCACATACAACGGGTGCAAGCCAGTTTTGCACACGCAGAATACTCGGGTTAAACTTGACGAGCCTAACATATGCAGATATGGCCTCGGAACACTAAGACCGAATGGTCGAGCGTGAATCATATAGTAGATATGATCAACATAGTGATGTTCACCATTGAAAACTACTCCATCTCACATGATGATCGGACATGGCTTAGTTGATTTGGATCACGTGATCACTTAGATGATTAGAAGGATGTCTATCTAAGTGGGAGTTCTTAAGTAATATGATTAATTGAACTTTAATTTATCATGAACTTAGTACCTGATAGTGTTTTGCACGTCTATGTTTTTGTAGATCAATGGCCCGTGATACTGTTCCTTTGAATTTTAATGCGTTCCTAGAGAAAGCTAAGTTGAAAGATGATGGTAGCAACTATACGGACTGGGTCCGTAACCTTAGGATTATCCTCATTGCTGCACAGAAGAATTACGTCCTGGAAGCACCGCTAGGTGCAAGACCCGCTGCAGGAGCAATGCTGGACGTTGTGAACGCGTGGCAGAGGAAAGCTGATGACTACTCGATAGTTCAGTGTGCCATCCTTTACGGCTTAGAACCGGGACGTCAACGACGTTTTGAATGTCATGGAGCATATGAGATGTTCTAGGAGTTGAAGTTAATATTTCAAGCAAATGCCCGGACTGAGAGATATGAAGTCTCCAATAAGTTCTATAGCTGCAAAATGGAGGAGAATAGTTCTGTCAGTGAGCATATACTCAAAATGTCTGGGTATCATAATCACTTGACTCAGCTGGGAGTTAATCTTCCGGTTGATAGTGTCATTGACAGAGTTCTTCAATCACTGCCACCAAGCTACAAAAGCTTCATGATGAACTATAACATGCAAGGGATGGATAAGACGATTCCCGAGCTCTTCGCAATGCTAAAGGCTGCGGAAGTAGAAATCAAGAAGGAGCATCAAGTGTTGATGGTCAACAAGACCACCAGTTTCAAGAAAAAGGGTAAAGGAAAGAAGGGGAACTTCAAGAAGAATGGCAAGCAAGTTGCTGCTCAAGTGAAGAAGCCCAAGTCTGGACCTAAGCCTGAGACTGAGTGCTTCTACTGCAAAGGGACTGGTCACTGGAAGCGGAACTGCCCCAAGTATTTGGCGGATAAGAAGGATGGCTAGGTGAACAAAGGTATCTGTGATATACATGTTATTGATGTGTACCTTACTAATGCTCGTAGTAGTGCCTGGGTATTTGATACTGGTTTTGTTGCTAATATTTGCAACTCGAAACAGGGACTACGGATTAAGCGAAGATTGGCTAAGGACGAGGCGACGATGCGCGTGGGAAATGGTTCCAAAGTTGATGTGATCACCGTCGGCACGCTACCTCTACATCTACCTTCGGGATTAGTTTTAGACCCGAATAATTGTTATTTGGTGCCAGCGTTAAGCATGAACATTATATCTGGATCTTGTTTGATGCGAGACGGTTATTCATTTAAATCCGAGAATAATGGTTGTTCTATTTATATGAGTAATATCTTTTGTGGTCATGCACCCTTGAACAGTGGTCTATTTTTGATGAATCTCGATAGTAGTGACACACATATTCATAATATTAAAACCAAAAGATGCAGAGTTGATAATGATAGTGCAACTTATTTGTGGCACTGCCATTTGGGTCATATTGGTGTAAAGCGCATGAAGAAACTCCATACTGATGGACTTTTGGAATCACTTGACTATGAATCACTTGGTACTTGCGAACCATGCCTCATGGGCAAGATGACTAAAACTCCGTTCTTCGGAACAATGGCGCGAGCAACAGATTTGTTGGAAATCATACATACTGATGTATGTGGTCCGATGAACATTGAGGCTCGCGGCGGGTATCATTATTTTCTGACCTTCACAGATGATTTGAGCAGATATGGGTATATCTACTTGATGAAATATAAGTCTGAAACATTTGAAAAGTTCAAAGAATTTCAGAGTGAAGTGGAAAATCATCGTAACAAGAAAATAAAGTTTCGGCGATCTAATCATGGAGGAGAATATTTGAGTTACGAGTTTGGTCTTCATTTGAAACAAAGCGGAATAGTTTCGCAACTCACACCGCCCGGAACACCACAGCGTAATGGTGTGTCTGAATGTCGTAATCGTACTTTATTAGATATGGTGCGATCTATGATGTCTCTTACTGATTTACCGCTATCATTTTGGGGTTATGCTTTAGAGACAGCTGCATTCACGTTAAATAGGGCACCATCTAAATCCGTTGAGACGACACCTTATGAACTGTGGTTTGGCAAGAAATCGAAGTTGTCATTTCTTAAAGTTTGGGGCTGCGATGCTTATGTGAAAAAGCTTCAACCTGATAAGCTTGAACCCAAATCGGAGAAATGTGTCTTCATAGGATACCCAAAGGAGACTGTTGAGTACACCTTCTATCACAGATCCGAAGGCAAGACATTCGTTGCTAAGAATGGATCCTTTCTAGAGAAGGAGTTTCTCTCCATACAAGTGAGTGGGAGGAAAGTAGAACTTGATGAGGTAACTGTAGCTACTCCCTTATTGGAAAGTAGTTCATCACAGAAATCAGCTCTTGTGACTACTACATCAATTAGTGAGGAAGCTAATGATGATGATCATGTAACTTCAGATCAAGTTACTACTGAACCTCGTAGGTCAACCAGAGTAAGATCCACACCAGAGTGGTACGGTAATCCGGTTCTGGAGGTCATGTTACTTGACCATGACGAACCTATGAACTATGAGGAAGCGATGATGAGCCCAGATTCCGCGAAATGGCTTTAGGCCATGAAATCTGAGATGGGATCGATGTATGAGAACAAAGTGTGGACTTTGGTTGACTTGCCCGATGATCGGCAAGCCATCGAGAATAAATGGATCTTCAAGAAGAAGACTGACGCTGACGGTAATGTTACTGTCTACAAAGCTCGACTTGTTGCGAAAGGTTTTCGACAAGTTCAAGGAGTTGACTATGATGAGACCTTCTCACCCGTAGCGATGCTTAAGTCCGTTCGAATCATGTTAGCAATTGCTGCATTTTATGATTATGAAATTTGGCAAATGGATGTAAAGACTGCATTCCTGAATGGATTTCTGGAAGAAGAGTTGTATATGATGCAACCCGAAGGTTTTATCAATCCAAAGGATGCTAACAAAGTGTGCAAGCTCTAGCGATCCATCTATGGACTGGTGCAAGCATCTCGGAGTTGGAATAAACATTTTGATAGTGTGATCAAAGCATATGGTTTTATACAGATTTTTGGAGAAGCCTGTATTTACAAGAAAGTGAGTGGGAGCTCTGTAGCATTTCTTATATTATATGTGGATGACATATTGTTGACTGGAAATGATATAGAATTTCTGGATAGCATAAATGGATACTTGAATAAGAGTTTTTCAATGAAATACCTCGGTTAAGCTGCTTATATATTGGGCATCAAGATCTATAGAGATAGATCAAGACGCTTAATTGGACTTTCACAAAGCACATACCTTGACAAAGTTTTGAATAAGTTCAAAATGGATCAAGCAAAGAAAGGGTTCTTGCCTGTGTTACAAGGTGTGAAGTTGAGTCAGACTCAATGCCCGACCACTGCAGAAGATAGAGAGAAAATGAAAGTCATTCCCTATGCTTCAGCCATAGGTTCTATCATGTATGCAATGCTATGTACCAAACCTAATGTGTGCCTTGCTATTAGTTTAGCAGGGAGGTACCAAAGTAATCCAGGAGTGGATCACTGGAAAGCGGTCAAGAACATCCTGAAATACCTGAAAAGGACTAAGGATATGTTTCTCGTTTATGGAGGTGACAAAGAGCTCGTCGTAAATGGTTACATCGATGCAAGCTTTGACACTGATCCGGATGACTCTAAGTCACAAACCGGATACATATTTATATTGAATGGTGGAGCTGTAAGTTGGTGCAGTTCTAAGCAAAGCGTTGTGGCAGGATCTACGTGTGAAGCGGAGTACATAGCTGCTTCGGAAGAAGAAAATGAAGGAGTCTGGATGAAGGAGTTCATATCCGATCTAGGTGTCATACCTAGTGCATGGGGTCCAATGAAAATCTTTTGTGACAATACTGGTGCAATTGCCTTGGTAAAGGAATCCAGATTTCACAAGAGAACCAAGCACATCAAGAGACGCTTCAATTCCATCCGCGATCAAGTCAAGGAGGGAGACATAGAGATTTGCAAGATACATACGGATCTGAATGTTGCAGACCCGTTGATTAAGCCTCTCTCACGAGCAAAACATGATCAACACCAAGACTCCATGGGTGTTAGAATCATTACTGTGTAATCTAGATTATTGACTCTAGTGCAAGTGGGAGACTGAAGGAAATATGCCCTAGAGGCAATAATAAAGTTGTTATTTATATTTCCTTATATCATGATAAATGTTTATTATTCATGCTTGAATTATATGAACCGGAAACTTAGTACATCTGTGAATACATAGACAAACAGAGTGTCACTAGTATGCCTCTACTTGACTAGCTTGTTCAATCAAAGATGGTTAAGTTTCCTAACCATAGACATGAGTTGTCATTTGATTAACGGGATCACATCATTATAGAATGATGTGATTGACTTGACCCATTCCGTTAGCTTAGCACTTGATCGTTTAGTTTGTTGCTATTGCTTTCTTCATAACTTATACATGTTCCTATGACTGTGAGATTATGCAACTCCCGAATACCGGAGGAACACTTTGTGTGATATCAAACATCACAACGTAACTGGGTGATTATAAAGATGCTCTACAGGTGTCTCCGATGGTGTTTGTTGAGTTGGCATAGATCGAGATTAGGATTTGTCACTCCGATTGTCAGAGAGGTATCTCTGGGCCCTCTCGGTAATGCACATCACTATAAGCCTTGCAAGCAATGTCACCGAGCTGAACATGTGCAGATCGCGGAGGTGCCGTACTTTCGGTACTAGGATCGGTCGGATCGTGAAGACGTACGACTACATCAACCGCGTTGTCATAACGCTTCCGCTTTCGGTCTACGAGGGTACGTAGACAACACTCTCCCCTCTCGTTGCTATGCATCACCTAGATGGATCTTGCGTGTGCGTAGGATTTTTTTTTGAAATTACTGCGTTCCCCAACAATGAGGACGTCATGGCGCACACACAACTGGGTGATGACAACCTTATGATCATACCCTGCACGACCGCCGGTGAACTCGAGGTCGAAGCCGACCACTTGGTACTTGTCCTCAGCAAGCAACTGCTACATAGTGTGGTTGGAGCTCTCCACCGAGACTGGTTTATTTGTGTACACCACCGAGAGGTCCTCTCCCCTCATGTGGGTGTCCACTATGTGAGGCATGGTGAACTACCGCCCATTGTCGTCGTCTGCCACTGTGAGCATGATTGGAGCCACGGGGAGCGCCATTGGAGCCGGTAGAGACCCTGTGTGTATGTGTCGTCGTGGGGCGGCAAAGATTATGGTAAATGGTCGTGGGAGTAAATGGGGGCCAGGTGGCTTAGATTCTCGGCATGTCTGTATGGCAGTTTTTGTAGCGGTAACTGCATCATGGCTCCGCGCCCGGTGCAACCGCATGCATAATGGTAGCATGAACGTACGTGATCGTGCGTCGGTCCCAAATGCTGGCAGCGTGCGCGGTGGGACGGGAGTAGAGCGCACTGCGGCCGCCTCAACCGCGAGTAACCACATGCATAGAGTAGTTGAATATGCAGGGAATGGTCATCTACAAGCCGGCCGGCAGTTGAGAGCCGGCGACATGATGTGAAACTACGTCGTGGTCCACGTCACACGGTGGTTGAACAATCGTTTGCGATGCTGCGTAGAGAGAGGCCGTGTGCTAGGTAAGTAAATCGCAAACAATTTTTATTAACCATATGTATACGTGTCATTTCGTCCTCCTCTCGCACGTCTTGTCACCCCGCTTCCACAGAAGGTTTCGAGCGCAAGCTTGAGCACCACACAGGCGTTCTTCTGGCAAAACAATGGCTCGAAGAGGCGCAAATGAATCATCAGTGAGCCCGTTCTAGGTTCCCGTGCATAGCCGCGGAAGCTTCCTGCCCGACTCAGCGAAATCCCCCCAAACCCCAATGCTTACCGGCCTGCTATATAAACCCTTACAGCAGGCGAGTCCTGCGTTGCATTGTCCCCTCCCTTCCTATAGCTTATCTCGTTTGCTTCTCCCACAATCACCAATGGCACCGGTCCGTCCTCGTCGCTCCCACTCCGTCGTCGTCAGAGGAGAGCTCTAGCTGGTGATAACCCACAAGTATAGGGGATCACAATAGTTCTCGAGGGTAGAGTATTCAACCCAAATTTATTGATTCGACACAAGGGGAGCCAAAGAATATTCTCAAGTATTAGCAGTTGAGTTGTCAATTCAACCACACCTGGATAACTTAGTATCTGCAGCAAAGTATTTAGTAGCAAAGTAGTATGGAAGTAACGGTAACGGTGGCAAAAGTAACAGTAGCAATTTTGTAGTAATTGTAACATTGGCAACGGAAAAGTAACTAAGCGAAGAACAATATGTGAAAAGCTCGTAGGCATTGGATCGGAGATGGATAATTATGTCGGATGCGATTATTCATGCAACAGTTATAACATAGGGTGACAGAGAACTAGCTCCAATTCATCAATATAATGTAGGCATGTATTCCGAATATAGTCATACGTTCTTATGAAAAAGAACTTGCATGACATCTTTTGTCCTACCCTCTCGTAGCAGCGGGGTCCTATTGGAAACTAAGGGATATTAAGGCCTCC
The DNA here is from genome assembly GCF_002575655.3 of Aegilops tauschii subsp. strangulata. Classification (NCBI taxonomy): domain Eukaryota; kingdom Viridiplantae; phylum Streptophyta; class Magnoliopsida; order Poales; family Poaceae; genus Aegilops; species Aegilops tauschii. The sequence continues at coordinate 317,995,324 of NC_053041.3, forward strand.
TTTTAATAGAGTACCAGACCAAAGCATTAACACTTAGTGAATACATGAACTCCTCAAATTACGGTCATCACCGGTAAGGATCCCGATTATTGTCACTTCGGGGTTACGGATCATAACACATAATAGGTGACTATAGACTTGCAAGATAGGATCAAGAACTCACATATATTCATAAAAACATAATAGGTTCAGATCTGAAATCATGGCACTCGGGCCCTAGTGACAAGCATTAAGCATAGCAAAGTCATAGCAACATCAATCTGAGAACATAGTGGATACTAGGGATCAAACCCTAACAAAACTAACTCGATTACATGATAAATCTCATCCAACCCATCACCGTCCAGCAAGCCGACGATGGAATTACTCACGCACGGCGGTGAGAATCATGAAATTGGTGATGGAGGAAGGTTGATGATGACGATGGCGACGGCTTCCCCTCTCCGGAGCCTCGAACGGACTCCAGATCAGCCCTCCCGAGAGAGATTAGAGCTTGGCGGCGGCTCCGTATCGTAAAACGCGATGAATCCTTCTCTCTTAATTTTTTCTCCCCGAACGTGAATATATAGAGTTGGAGTTGAGGTCGGTGGAGCACCAGGGGGCCCACGAGGCAGGGGCGCGCCCAGGGGGTAAGCGCGCCCCCACCCTCGTGGACAGGGTGTGGGCCCCCTGGCCTTGATTCTTTCACCAGTATTTTTTATTATTTCCAAAAATAATCTCCATGAAATTTCAGGTCATTCCGAGAACTTTTATTTCTGCACAAAAATAACACCATGGCAATTCTGCTGAAAACAACGTCAGTCCGGGTTAGTTCCATTCAAATCATGCAAGTTAGAGTCCAAAACAAGGGAAAAAGTGTTTGGAAAAGTAGATACGATGGAGACGTATCAACTCACCCAAGCTTAAACCTTTGCTTGTCCTCAAGCAATTCAGTTGATCAACTGAAAGTGATAAAGAAAAACTTTTACAAACTCTGTTTGCTCTTGTTGTTGCAAATATGTAAAGCCAGCATTCAAATTTTCAGCAAATATTATGAACTAACCATATTCATAATAACACTTAGGTCTCATATTTACTCATATCAATGGCATAATCAACTAGCAAGTAATAATAATAAATCTCGGATAACAACACTTCCTCAAAACAATCATAATATGATATAACAAGATGCTACCTCGCTAGCCCTTTCTAAGACCGCAAAACATAAATCCAGAGCACCTCTGAAGATCAAGGACTGACTAGACATTGTAATTCATGGTAAAAGAGATCCAGTCATAGTCATACTCAATAATTAATAGTAATGGATGCAAATGACAGCGGTGCTCTCCAACTAGTGCTTTTTAATAAGAGGGTGATGACTCAACATAAAAGTAAATAGATAGGCCCTTCGCAGAGGGAAGCAGGGATTTGTAGAGGTGCCAGAGCTCGATTTTAAAGCAGAGATGAATAATATTTTGAGCGGCATACTTTCATTGTCAACATAACAACCGAGAAATCTCGATATCTTCCATGCTACACACATTATAGGCGGTTCCCAAATAGAATGGTAAAGTTTATACTCCCCCACCACCAACAAACACCAGTCCATGGCTTGTCCGAAACAACGGGTGCCTCCAACTAACAACAATCATGGGGGAGTTTTGTTTGCAATTATTTTGATTTGATTTCCTTAGAGCATGGGACTGGGCATCCTGGTGACCAACCATTTTCTCGTGAGTGAGGAGCGGAGTCCACTCCTCTTGAGAATAACCCGCCTAGCATGGAAGATACAAACAACCCTAGTTCATACATGAGCTATTCGAGCATACAAAACAGAATTTCATTTGAAGGTTTAGAGTTTGGCACATACAAATTTACTTGGAACGGCAGGTAAATACCGCACATAGGAAGGTATGGTGGACTCATATGGAATAACTTTGGGTCTTATGGAAGTGGATGCACAAGCAGTATTCCCGCTTAGTACAAGTGAAGGCTAGAAAGAGACTGGGAAGCGACCAGCTAGAGAGCGACAACAGTCATGAACATGCATTAAAATTAATGAACATTGAGTGCAAGCATGAGTAGGATATAATCCACCATGAACATAAATATCGTGAAGGCTATGTTGATTTGTTTCAACTACATGTGTGAACATGTGCCAAGTCAAGTCACTTGAATCATTCAAAGGATCATACCACATCACAACCATTTTAATAGCATGTTGGCACGCAAGGTAAACCATTATAAACTCCTAGCTAATTAAGCATTGCATAAGCAACTATAATCTCTAATTGTCATTGCAAACATGTTCATTCATAATAGGCTGAATCAGGAACGATGAACAAATCATATTTATAAAAACAAGAGAGGTCGAGTTCATACCAGCTTCTCTCATCTCAATCAGTTCATCATATATCGTCATTATTGCCTTTCACTTGCACGACCGAACGGTGTGAATAATAATAATAGTGCACGTGCATTGGACTAAGCTGGAATATGCAAGCATTTTAATACAAGGGAGAAGACAAGGTCATGTGGTCTCTTGGTTAGATCAACAATAATGCATATGAGAGCCACTTCAACATTTTAATTATGGTCTTCTCCTCTCGACCCCCAAAGAAAAGAAAAGAAATAAAACTATTTACACGGGAAAGCTCCCAACAAGTAAAAGAAGAACAAGAAATCTTTTTGGGTTTTCTTTTAATTATTACTACTACAAGCAAGAAAGTAAACTAGCTAAAAGCTACAACTTTTTTTCTTAAGGTTTTTCAAACACACAAGAAGAAAGCGAGAAAAGAAAATAAACTAGCATGGATAGTAAAATGAAAAAGTATGAGCACCGACAACTAGCATGAGTGTGTGAACATGAATGTAATGTCGGTGGGAAATACGTACTCCCCCAAGCTTAGGCTTTTGGCCTAAGTTTGTTTATGCCCATGGATCAAAGTTATAGTTGGGGTCGTACTGAGGAGGAGCCTCGGGGTGCCACTGGTTGGCAATCTCCTTCGGATCCCACTGGTAAACAGACTAACGTGGAAGATCAAGTTGTGGTTCCGGCTCTGGCTCTGTAGCCCGTGTGGGGTTCTGGTAGGCTTGAAATGCCTCCGGATGAACAAGATACTTGCCTGAAGATAAGTTAAACAAAGAAGGAGCGGGCAAAGTAATAGTCTCAGGGTGATTTTTATCAAATAACAGTCTGTATTTAAGATCCTTTTTCTTGTTCTTAACAATAAAATCATGTGGTACCATACTCTTATAACCTAGAAAAACAGGAGGCATCAGTTTTTCTCCTTTCTCATAATGCCTAATAGGTATGTTAAAGTGTGCAGCGAGGCGTGAGGCAAAGATACCTCCCAAGATGGGACCTTTCGTAGGGTTCAGATTTAACCGTTTGGCAACAATAGCGCCCATACTAAATGTGTTGTCACGGAACAAGGCATGGCACAAAATAACAATATCAGGGGCACTAAGGTTTCCATAGTTTCCGCGACCAATTAAACATCTACTAGCAAATATTGCAAAGTAACGTAGAACAAGAAAGTGTATGCTAGTAATTCTTGCATCAGAAACCTTCCTCGTTTCCCCTACAGCAATTGTATCAATAAACCCTTCCACATCATTACGATGTGGTTCCTCTATGCTGCCCGTAAAGGGCAACTTGCAAACCGCACAAAAATCAAAGAGGGACATCTCCTTATACTCATCATATAAATAAAAATCCACCGAAGGTGGTGACCTCCTAGCATGGAAATGAAAATTTTGCACAAAGATATTAGTGAGTAGGAGATACTTTTCGCGTTGGTCACGGAGGAAGTCGGTGAGGCCTGCATTCTCAGCCAAATCATAAAATCATCACGAATCCCGGCTGCTCTCAAGAACTCATCACAAGGCCATTCACACGGCCGAACCTCCGTGGTGCGAGGGAGATTATATTTAGGCCTCTTATCTTCTTCACTTTGCTTATCCTTCGAGCTTCGGCTTGAAGAGCCCCTCAAAAATCTCTTCATCATTTTCTGAAAATTTCTGAAATTTTTAGTAACTTTAAATAAAAGTGAACCAAACTCAACAAAATTGATAGCAACTACTCCAACAAGTGCCTAGAGACTATATCATGCATTAGAACTACTTGGGACCATATAAATTTGACATGCAAGCTCAAGACAGGGTCACCTAGGCAGCAAAGATTTGCAATGAATAAAGCACTAGAACAAAAACTAATTGGACCGTTGGAGGAGTCACATACCGAAGAACAATCCCCCAAAGCAGTTTCGTGAGTGGAGCTTTGAGCAAGGAGATCGAAAATGGCAGCAAGATGAGCTAGAACTCGTGCTTGAGCTGGTTGGTGATTTTTTTGGGTGGAAGACGGAGTGTGTGGTGGCTGGAATAAGTGGAGGGGAGCCACCATGGGCCCACGAGGCAGGGGGCACGCCTAGGGGGTGGGCGCGCCCTGGACCCTCGTGGCCAGGTGCTTGCTCCCCCTGCTGTGTTCTCAGTGCCAGATATTCTCAAATATTCCAGAAAAAATCATATTTCAATTTCAGGGCATTTTGAGAACTTTTATTTTCGGGGTATTTTTTATTGCACGTATAATTCAGAAAACTGACAGAAAATACTATTTTAGCTTTATTTAATATAAATAATAGAAAGTAAAAGGAGGGTACAGAAGGTTGTGCTTTCTAACTTCATCCATCTCATGCTCATCAAAAGGAATCCACTAACAAGGTTGATCAAGTCTTGTTAACAAACTCATTTCGAATAACATGGAACCGGAGAAATTTCGAATAACACTAGGTTACCTCAACGGGGATATGCACATCCCCAACAATAAGAATATCATATCTCTTCTTGACAGTAGGAAGAGGAAATTCAAAACCTCCAATAGTAATAGTTGGAATTTTTCCAATAGAATTGATACTGTGGACTTGAGGTTGTTTCCTCGGAAAGTGTACCGTATGCTCATTACCATTAACATGAAAAGTGACATTGCCTTAATTGCAATCAATAACAGCCCCTATAGTATTCAAAAAGGGTCTTCCAAGAATAATAGACATACTATCGTCCTCGGGAATATCAAGAATAACAAAGTCCGTTAAAATAGTAGCATTTGCAACCACAACAGGCACATCCTCACAAATACCGACAGGTATAGCAGTTGATTTATCGGCCATTTGCAAAGATATTTCAGTAGGTGTCAACTTATTCAATTCAAGTCTACGATATAAAGAGAGAGGCATAACACTAACACCGACTCCAAGATCACATAAAGCAGTTCTAACATAGTTTCTTTTAATGGAGCATGGTATAGTTGGTACCCCTGGATCTCCAAGTTTCTTTGGTATTCCACCTTTAAAAGTATAATTAGCAAGCATGGTGGAGATTTCAGCTTCCGGTATCTTTCTTTTATTTGTAACAATATCCTTCATATACTTAGCATAAGGATTCATTTTAATCATATCAGTAAAACACATACGCAAGAAGATAGGTCTAATCATTTCAGCAAAGCACTCAAAATCTTCATCATCCATTTTCTTGGATGGGTTGGGAGGAAAAGGCATGGGTTTCTGAACCCATGGTTCTCTTTCTTTACCGTGCTTCCTAGCAATGAAGTCTCTCTTATCATAACATTGATTCTTTGATTGTGGGTTATCAAGATCAACAGCAGGTTCAATTTCTACATCATTGTCATTGCTAGGTTGAGCATCAACATGAACATCATCATTAACATTATCATTAGGTTCATGTTCCTTATCAGATTGTGTTTTAGCATCAGAGATAGAAATATCATTTGGATTCTCAGGTGTGTCAACAACAGGTTCACTAGAATCATGCAAAGTCCTATCATTTTTCTTTTTCTTCTTTTTAGAAGGACTAGGTGCATCAACATTAGTTCTCTGAGAATCCTGCTCAATTCTCTTAGGGTAGCCTTCAGGATACAAAGGTCCTGAGTCATTTTACCCCCTCTAGTCCTAACTCTAACAACATTATCATTTTTCTTATTATTTAATTCATTGAGCATATCATTCTGAGCTTTAAGCACTTGTTCTACTTGAGTGGTAACCATAGAAGCATGTTTACTAATAAGTTTAAGTTCACCTTTAACACTAGACATATAATCACTCAAGTGTTCAATCATATAAGCATTGCGTTTCAATTGTCTTCCAAAATAAGCATTGAAGTTTTCTTGTTTAACAATAAAATTTTCAAACTCATCTAAGCATTGGCTAGCAGACTTATAATATATCACCTTCATCAAATCTATAGAGAGAATTTACCTTTACTACTTGTGTCGGGTTATCAAGACCATGTATTTCTTCAACAGGTGGCAAATTAAGACCATGTATTTCTTCAATAGGAGGTAAATTCTTAACATCTTTAGCTTTAATACCTTTTTCTTTCATAAATTTCTTTGCCTCTTGCATATCTTCAGGACTGAGAAATAGAATACCCCTCTTCTTCGGAGTTGGCTTAGGAGTTGGTTAAGGAAGTGTCCAATTTTTTTCATTAGTCAACATATTATTCAATAGCAATTCAGCTTGATCAACTGTTCTTTCCCTGAAAACACAACCAGCACAACTATCCAGGTGGTCTCTGCAAGCATCGGTTAGTCCATTATAAAAGATATCAAGTATTTCATTTTTCTTGAGAGTATGATTAGGCAAAGCATTAAGTAATTGGAGAAGCCTCCCCCAAGCTTGTGGGAGACTCTCTTCTTCAATTTTCACAAAATTATATATTTCCCTTAAAGCAGCTTGTTTCTTATGAGCAGGGAAATATTTAGCAGAGAAGTAATAAATCATATCCTGGGGACTACGCACACAACCAGGATCAAGAGAATTAAACCATGTTTTAGCATCACCCTTTAATGAGAACGGAAATAATTTAAGGATATAGTAGTAGCGAGTTTTCTCATCATTAGTGAACATGGCGGCTATATCATTTAATTTAGTAAGATGTGCCACAACAGTTTCAGATTCATAGCCATAGAAAGGATCAGATTCAACCAAAGTAATTAGCTCAGTATCATTAGAGAAATCATAATCCTTATCAGTAACAAAGATAGGTGAAGTAGCAAAAGCAGGGTCATATCTAAGATCGCTCCTATCATTGCAAGCAAGAAAGTCTATAGCAGTTTCTTCATCCATAACATAACCCTCAGGCACAACAGGCAATTCATATCTAGGGGGAGAATCTTCATCATCACTTTCATCAATATTATCAGTTTCAATAATTTCATTCTCTCTAGCCCTAGCAAGTTCTTTATCCAGAAATTCACCTAGTGGCACAGTAGTATCAAGCATAGAAGTAGTTTCATCATAAGTATCATGCATAGCAGAAGTGGCACTCCCCAACAACGGCGCCAGAAAATAGTCTTGATAACCCACAAGTATAGGGGATTGCAACAGTTTTCGAGGGTATGGTATTCAACCTTAATTTATTGATTCGACACAAGGGGAGCCAAAGAATATTCTCAAGTATTAGCAGTTGAGTTGTCAATTCAGCCATACCTGGATAACTTAGTATCTGCAGCAAAGTATTTAGTAGCAAAGTAGTATGGAAGTAACGGTAACGGTGACAAAAGTAACAGTACCAATTTTGTAGTAATTGTAACAGTGGCAACGGAAAAATAACTAAGCGAAGAACAATATGTGAAAAGCTCGTAGGCATTGGATCGGTGATGGATAATTATGTCGGATGCGATTATTCATGCAACAGTTATAACATAGGGTGACACAGAACTAGCTCCAATTCATCAATATAATGTAGGCATGTATTCCGAATATAGTCATACGTGCTTATGGAAAAGAACTTGCATGGCTTCTTTTGTCCTACCCTCCCGTGGCAGCGGGGTCCTATTGGAAACTAAGGGATATTAAGGCCTCCTTTTAATAGAGTACCGGACCAAAGCATTAACACTTAGTGAATACATGAACTCCTCAAACTAGGGTCATCACCGGTAAGGATCCCGATTATTGTCACTTCGGGGTTAACGGATCATAACACATAATAGGTGACTATAGACTTGCAATATAGGATCAAGAACTCACATATATTCATGAAAACATAATAGGTTCAGATCTAAAATCATGGAACTCGGGCCCTAGTGACAAGCATTAAGCATAGCAAAGTCATAGCAACATCAATCTCAGAACATAGTGGATACTAGGGATAAAACCCTAACAAAACTAACTCGATTACATGATAAATCTCATCCGACCCATCACCGTCCAGCAAGCCTACGATGGAATTACTCACGCATGGCGGTGAGCATCATGAAATTGGTGATGGAGGAAGGTTGATGATGACAATGGCGACGGATTCCCCTCTCCGGAGCCCCGAACGGACCCCAGATCAGCCCTCCCGAGAGAGATTAGGGCTTGGCGGCGGCTCCGTATCGTAAAACGCGATGAATCCTTCTCTCTGATTTTTTTTCTCCTTGAACGTGAATATATAGAGTTGGAGTAGAGGTCGGTGGAGCACCAGGGGGCCCATGAGGTAGGGGGCGCGCCCAGGGGGGTAGGCGCGCCCCCCACCCTCGTGGACAGGGTGTGGCAAAGGAATAGAAGGTAGCTGGGCGAACGACATAGGAGAGGTGATCCTTGTCGGGAAGATTTACCAGCACAACACCTCACAGCGTAATTAATGTGTTTGTCCTAACCCGTCAGAGTTAGGTAACTAGCACTGTAGCCACTATTCACAATGTACATTTACTATTCTGCCATTGTGGGAACCCCTTTAGTCTATAAAAGGAGGCCCATGGCTACCTTGACAAAGGTCGAAACCCTGTCCATTTGCACGCGTAGCGCACCTTTCGAGCACCTTGCTAGGACGTGCGCTCCTTGTAACTGGACACACACATTCAACACAATAAAAGCAGGAGTAGGGTTTTATGCTTCACAACGGCCCGAACCTGGGTAAACTTCGTGCGTCCTGCCAGTTCTGCTCTTTGTGCTTGCCAATCTCCTAAGTCGACAGCAAAGGGGCCTTTGCTGGTCCCATAGATAATCGTACCCATGACATCTTTGGCGCACCAGGCAGGGGGATCGCTTGCGCGAATCTGGATTAGCAGTTAGCGCGTCAGCTTCATCGCCATGGCGCCCAAGAAGAAGTGCACTGTGGTGGTCGGTCCTTGCACATCCAAGATGCCGACGCCCACGTAAATGGGTGACGGCACGGGCGATGGCAGAAGAGGCGAAGGCCAATATCAGCTTCCGCGATGTTCTGGTAATCATAGCCAGTTGAGCGGCATCATCCGCAATGAGAACAACAACCCAATAACCAGGTCCAAGCATGGGACTGCACTGCTGCAGGTGGCATGGAAAACTCCGAGGACAATAGGGCGCACTCCAATACGCCCATGTTGGCGCCCACGCCGCGGCCATCCCAGGTCATGCATGACGAGCAGCGCCGCGATATCGGCGTCTCCGAGAGGCCCCATGGCAAGGCTCCTGCGGAATATCCTCAAGATGTGCAGTGCCAACATGCACGCCAGCACGCAGGTGAAACCGACCAAGGTCGCAGGTTTGAGATGGAGCTACTTCCAGATCAGTTGGAAGCAAGAACACCTCTTGTTCCGTGCGCCTTTCCATGCCGTCTAAGCCAGAAGAAGCCGTGACACGTGCTCAGTTAATTTTGTAGTTTCGTCCTGCGGTGGAGAAGATGGAGGAGTGGAGAGCCACCATCCAGAGTCTTGTTGACTTTGCCAACACAAACCGCAGTGGGCGATGCCTTCACAGCAGCAGCCCACTACCCGGATGCACGCTGTTGAAGAGAGGACTGGAGGCGGAGCAGCTACAGTGTAGTCTCCTCCACGACAGCAACCACAGCGATAGAGCCAGTGGGTCGACACCTATGATGACGTGTCCATGGTGTTGTCCAATTCGCGAGCTCACCGCGATCAGCGCCAAGTTCTCCAAGAATGATGCGAAGATGATGCCCATACTACCATTGAACGGTGACGTCAATCTGACATGCGCGCAGGGTCTGCTGTAGATGAGCCTGCATTGGGGAGCAATGGCGGTCTGCCTTACGAGGTGGGTTGTCCAACGTTTACTTGTGAGTTGCGGCAAGTACGGTGGCCCAGTTCCCAGAACTTCAAGCCAGAGGTGGAGAAGTACGATGGGAAGACTCACCCATCAGAGTTCCTGAGCATCTACACCATCGAGGTGCAAGCTGCTGGAGCTCGTGACGATAAGATCTTTGCCAACTACTTTCTGTTGGTACTCAAGCCCAGCGTCAGATCGTGGTTGATGAACCTGTCGGAGAATTCCATCTCATGTTGGTCAGATCTATGCCACAATTTTGTTGGCACCTTTACCGGAGGCCACAAGGTTCCTGGGCAGGAAACCGATCTGCAGTTGATTCCATAGAAAGAAGATGAGTTGCACGAGAGGTACATACAGAGATTTAGCCGTGTGCAGTGCAACATTCCCAATATCCATCCCACAACAATCGTTGCCGCATTTCACCAGAACGTGAAGCATCGCAAAATGCGGGAAGAGATGGCCATGAACAAGGTGAGGGACATCGCCGAGCTTTATGCTTTGGCTGACAAGTGTGCACGTGCTGAGGAGGGGAGGAGACTTCCCGAGGAAGAGGCTGGCACAGAGGTCGATTCGGAAGACGACGATGCTGCCACAACCCCGAAGAAGAAGAATCGCAAGCCAAAACAGGAATCGCAAGGGCAAAGTTGTCTTAGCTGTAGAGGGATCCGGCAATGGCGGCTCCGCTAAGAAGGCCAAGATAGAGAGCCCCGACAAGCAGGTTGCCGGGTGCGCCTCGTGTCAAGCCTTGGCGGCTGCCGATCAGACTCGGGGCTCCAGCAAGCAGTACTACAACATTCACCATACTAAGAGTCATGACCTTCAAGACTACCTGCAAGTTGGGTAGGTTGCCGAGAAGCAGAAGGCTAAGTATGAAAAGAGGGATAAAGAGAAGGCTCAAGAAGGTACTGGTGGGTCCAGAAAGAAGCATGGCGGTCGAGGAGGATGCCGCGGCAAGGCCAAGCAGCAGAAGGAGAAGCCTGCTAGAGGCCGGAATAAGAAGGAAGATGATGATGAGGAGTACGAAGAGGACGATGACGATCCAGTGAAAACGAGTTCCAAAAAGCCACTAAAGCAATGTGCATTGACGGAGGTACATCTTTGCACTCTTCTCACCGCCAACTCAAGTAGTGGGTGCGTGAAGTCAATGCGACAGAGCCAATAGTCGGTGCCCAGAAGCCGTTGAGGTGGTCCAACACACCTATCATCTTTGATGCCGAGGACCACCCTGATCACACAACTGCGGTTGGGTGATTTCCATTGTTGGTTTCACCAACAATCCGCAACCTCAAGGTGACAAAGATGCTGGTTGACGGTGGGTCTAGTCTCAACTTGATTTCACCTGACGTGATCAAGAGGCTGCAGATTTCTGACGAAGATCTGAAGAAGACTGGTACATTCCAGGTGATCAATCCAGGAAGGAGCTAGCCGAAGGGCAAAATCACCTTGCTAGTGACGTTTGGCAGTGTGCTCAACTGTAGGACGGAGAAGATTGTCTTCGTCGTTGTCAAGATTCCGTCGCCGTATAATGGAATCCTTGGTCGCCCAGCACTAGCAAAGTTCATGGCAGCATCCCACTATGCCTACAACACGCTGAAGATGCCAGGGCCGATAAGCGTCATCACCATCCATTCTAACGAGAAGGATGCGCTGATCTGCACTAATCAACTCCACCAGAAGCAGTTGCAGCATCTGCCGCCAAGGTACTTGCTCCTGCCAACAAAGCTCCTAGGGGAAAAAAGAAGAAGACCGGCATGACCACTGACAGGGACTCTGACAAGCGCGCCTCTTCGGAGTGTTGTGCTGTAACATCCCAAATTTTCAATTTGGAATGTTTTACAATTATTAGCTAAGCATCTATGCATTTTGATTGAAATTGAGTGGCATTTGAAAATTTCAGAGGCAGTTGAGTTTTGGTTGTGAATTTGAACTTGATTTGGCATTGATATTTGAATTGAAATTTATTTCAAATATCCCTGACAAATACTTAATCAAAAGTATGAGAGGAGCTAACATGACACTCCAAAAATGTTAGAAGAAAAGTATTGCCAAAAAGTTTGAATTCAAATTTGAATTTTACTTGGGATTTCCAGAAATTGTTTTTTTTAGTTTGAGTTTTGCCCCTGGAAAAATGTCCACGTTGTAGGATTAATTCCCCTGAGAATTTTGATATATATGTCCTATATAAAAATAATATATATATTTTTCTATATTTTTTTATTTCTTCTCTCTAATTCCAAAAAAAGCCTCAGGCGCCAGCCAGGCCAACCGGCCTAGCCAGCGCCGAGCGCAGCCCACACCAGCGGGCCAGGCGCAACCCACCAGCGCTCGAGCCGGGCTGCCCCAGCGCCCCGCGGCCAATTCCTTTCCCCCTCGGTCGCCCGTCGCGTTTCCCCCCCTCTCTCTCTCACCGACGCGCTGGCCCCGCCCCTTCTCTTTCCTCTCACGCACGCAAACACCGCCCGGAGCACGCCCGCCGCCGCCGCGGTTCCGATCCTCTCGGGATCGTGATCCCGAGATGCCTCCTTGCCCAAGTTGATGCCCTATATAAACCCAGCTCCCTCCTCTTCCGAACCCCCCAAAAACCCTACCTCAACTCCCACCACAGCTCACGCCCTCCTCCTTTGGATCTCGCCGCAGCCGCCTCAGTTCATCGCCGCCTCCACCGCCGGATTGTCCCCGAGCTCGTTCGCCCCTCGCCGGAGTTGCAGCTCACCAGGGCGCTGTCTCCGTCATCCCGATCGTCTTCGCCGCCCCCGAGCTCCACTAACTCCATCCCCGACCTCCCCTCGAGCTGCCGCACCCGCCCGACGACTTCGCCGCCGCCCCGGACCACCGGAGCACCCCCGCCACCAACGCCCGAGCCCACCTCGCCGTCGACCGCTGCTGTAAGCCACCGGACTCCCCTCCACTGTTAGATCTCGCATGTACGTCGTAGATTAGATCGTAGCGAAGGGTTAGGTTTATTTTTAGTAGTTCGGTTTTTTTCTCCGGTTTAGTTTACGGTTTATTTGATTAGATCGAATCGGTCGGTTTAGTTATTAGCCGCGCAGGTTTTGTTAATTTCCGACCGGGCGCGGTTTAGTTTCAGATCGCACCACCCTGAGCCCAATAGCGCCCATTAGTTTTTTTTCTGTTATTTTCGTTTCTGTTTTAAAACAGAATAGTTCCAATCTTGAAGAATCTATATCTTTTAGGTTATTTATTATTTTTAGTTGATTCTTTTTTTGTTAGTTTGCAAATTTGTTGTAGTTTCTCTAGAAAATATGTTTAGCCATGTTTAAATTACTAGAAATAGTTTTATATTAGATTTAGACAGATTAGTTTTTCTGCCATAAATTGAGTTAGGATTATTATTTTTTATTGATGCTTTTTGATACTGCTTAGTTTTGACCATGCCTAGCAGTAGGAACTTGTTTGGGTATTTTAGATTTAATAAACAATTAGTTTTATGTCGGAATCAAGTTTTTCTTGTTTATTTAGCTAGCTACTGTTTTCCTACTGTTCTAGTTAGTAAATAATTTTATTTTTATTATGTTATAGTTTATTTTAGATTAGTTTCTGTAGCTACAGATGATGAACTTTATTTACAGTAGAATAAAATTTTATTTTATTTTCTTTGCTAGGATTGTTTTAGGCATAATAGGAGTTCTATAATAGCTTTTGATGTGATTCCTTTTGCTACTAGTTTGTATGATGTTTTCCCTTCTGTTAATTAGCAAAACCCATGTTTAGGTTCTGTTAGGAAAAAAATTAGTAGTATAAAACTATTTCTTAGTTGATGCTTGATGTGGTGAAGACCTTGATTTGCTTTCTCCGAGTTTTTCTTTGGTTTTGGTTTTAGTGCTTAGGTGTTTTACTTCAACTTGCTGTTATGTTATATTGTGCTATACTTATTTGTGCTATTGTTTGACTCGGTAGAATTCCCGGAGTGCGAAGCCTGCTATTACGAGTCGCTAGCTTTCGAAGACCGTCAGCCAGGCAAGTCATTTGATCATGTTTTTACAATACCTATGATTTTATTGCATTAGAGTTATACCCCACCATGCATGCAGTAGGAGAATTTTGTCAAGTTATGTTCTCGAGTAGTATCATGAGGTAGGATGAACCCTTCTCCCTTATTACCGATGCCCGGGACGATGTAGTTTATTTTGCTATGCTCGTAGACGGGGTTGGTTGAGTGATACATAAGGGAGATGCGAGAGTCAAGATGATGAAAACCCCATGACATCAAGCTCAAGATGGACTTCAAAATTCACTACTGGGTGGAGGACGGTTGACGGGCACCCTGGAGAAACCAGCGGATGGCCGGGATGCATGGAGAAGCGCCATGACATCTTGCGGAAAGCTTCACCCAGCCACGAAGAGATGGATGGATACCCCATTAACCGGAAGCTTACCTGTGCAGCCGCAAGCCATTATGGGCTCTGGCTTGGTCGACCCTAGGCGTGACTCTGGCCGGACTGTGCTACGAGATGTCGAAGAACGGTAGGATTGGATGGGCACCGGCAGTGGCCCAGAGAAACTCTACGGAAGACCCTGTTTCGTTCGTCCCGTCTTCAAACACCAGGCCGTGCGAAGAGTTAAAGGAGGGAACGATTCTTGCGGGTAAAGTGCACAAACCTCTGCAGAGTAACAACCTAATCGATTAGCCGTGTCCCCGGTTACGGACAAATGAGCCTCTGGGATTGGAGTATTTCGGATATCTCAACACTGAACTTAATAAATTAATTGAGGGGGTTATTTAATAATTGGGAATGAGACATTGGTTGGCGGAACCATCTCAATAACTACCAACATTTTGTAGTAATTGCAAACAAGTCCTTGTTGTAGGGAAAAACCGGCTTTTTCGCAAAACATTGAAACTTTGAGCCCCACAGCCAAATTGCATATAGTATTAGTAATTTTATTGTTGTTCTCTCTTCATGACTTGCCGGCATATTCAAAATGCTGACCTACACGGCTGCAACGTCTTATGTTGCAGAGGAGTTTTCCGATCAGGATTGAGGCTACGATCCACGTTTGGCGATTGCCCTATGGAGTCGGATGGACTCGCTATTCGTCTACGCTTCCGCAGCTTTATTTAGTTTATTTCTGATGAGTTGGCCTTCGGCCGAATTTATTATGATGTAATGAAGACTCGATATGAGAATCGTCTAATAAATTCAGGTGTGATTGAACTTAGAATCTTTGCATCAATGTACTGTGTGTGCCAGTATGATCTTGGGATGGTACAGCTACACAGAGACTTGACCGATTTCGGGTCGGGTCGCTACATGTGCTCCCATCGAGCATGTGCCAGAGAGCTCTACTGGCAAGAGCAAGAAGAACAAAGCAGCTCCACAACAAACCAAAAAGATGTCCGACAGGGAGGATGGCACGGGGGGATTTTCACCATAAGTTCCGCCCTCAATGATAAATAGTAAAACACGCTCATCGCCTTCCTGCAGGTGAATGTTGATGTGTTTGCATGGCAACCATCTGACATCCTCGGAGTTCTCAGGGAGATAATTGAGTACTACCTTGCTGTCTGCCGTCACGCGTGGCCCATCAAGCAGAAGGCACAGAAGCAAGATTTGGAACAGCAACAATTTATTGCCGAGGAAATTAAGAAACTTGAAGCGGCATGTCTGGTCAGAGGAGTACTCCATCCAACTTGGTTGGCCAATCCAATCGTAGTGCGCAAAGCAAACGAAAAGTGGAGACTTTGTATTGATTACACATATGTCAACAAAGCTTGTCCAAAGAATCATTTTCCCTTGCCGTGCATCGTCCAGATTGTTGACTCCACTGCCCGGTTGTGATTTGCTATCTTTCCTTGATGCTTACTCTGGGTATCATCAGATTTTCATGTCAAAATAAGATGAAGAGAAGACCACATTTATCACTCCATGTGGCATGTATTGCTTTATACGTATGCCTTTCGGATTGAAAAGTGGTGGTTCAACATTTGCGGGAGCAGTCCAAATTGGTTTTGAACCCCAACTGCACAGAAATGTGGAGGCATACATGGATGATATAGTGGTCAAAACCAAGGACAGAGCAATATTGATACAAGATTTGGAAGAAACATTTGCTAATCTACGCAAGATCAATCTGAAGCTCAACCCTGAGAAGGTGTGTGTTTGGCATCCCATCCGGCAAGCTTCTCGAGTTCTTTATGTGTGAACATGGAATCGAAGCAAATCCCGACAAGATCAAGGTGATTGAGCAGATTGAAGCACCGAAGCGCGTCAAAGATGTGCGCCACCTTGCCGGCTACATTGCTACACTTAGTAGGTTCATCTCCAAGTCTGCTGAGCGCGCCCAGCCATTTTTCAAAAAATTGAAAAAGATAGGTCCAATAAAATGGACTCCCGAAGCGGAGGCCGCGCTGGAAGATTTGAAGAAGTACCTCTCTTCTGCGCTAGCACTGGTTGCGCCAAGGCCACAAGAGCCGTCGATGCTACAGTTGGCGGCAACAAATCAAGTGGTCAATGCTGCACTAGTGGCGGAGAGGGACGCTGAAGATGGAGAATCAGCAGATGCAAGCCCGTCAAGCGACAAACCGGAGTCTTCTCCGGCAAGTCTTGGTGCCGACAAGTCTAGCGTAGATCAAGCAGATACAACAGAACATCCAGTGGTGCAGAAGAAGAAGTTGGTGTTGCGCCCAATCTAGTTTGTCAGTCCCCTTCTCTAGTGGACTAGATCAAGATATTCTGGCATGTAGAAGTTGCATTTTGGTGTTCTTATGGCCTCAAGGAAGCTGCACCACTACTTTCAAGCACATCAGATTATCGTCGTTAGTCATTTTCCGATGTAGAGGATAGTGAGGAATCCAGATGCAACCGGCAGGATTGTTGAGTGGGCACTGGAACTGTCAAGCTTTGATCTCAAGTTTGAAAGTACTTCAACTATTTAGATCAGGGCTTTGGTAGAGTTCATTGCAGAATGGACACCAACGCCAGATGAAGAAATTTCGGAAGCCTGTCTCCCCGGCAAGGAAACAACAAAGGACTGGATTATGTACTTTGACGGGGCTTTTTTGTTGCAAGGCGCCAGTGCTAGAGTGCTGCTTGTTGATGACCCACAAGTATAGGGTATCTATCGTAGTCCTTTTGATAAGTAAGAGTGTCGAACCCAACGAGGAGCAAAAGGAAATAACAAGCAGTTTTCAGCATGGTATTCTCTGCAAGCACGGAAATTATTGGTAATAGATAGTTGTGTGATAAGATAATTCGTAACAGGTAACAAGTAACAAATGTAACTAAGGTGCAGCAAGGTGGCCCAATACTTTTTGTAGCAAAGGACAAGCCTGAACGAACTCTTATATAAAGCAAAGCGCTCCCGAGGACACATGGGAATTACTGTCAAGTTAGTTTTCATCATGCTCATATGATTCATGTTCATTACTTTGATAATTTGATATGTGGGTGGAACGGTGCTTGGATGTTGTCCTTACTTGAACAAGCCTCCCACTTATGATTAACCCATTTCGCAAGCATCCACAACTATGAAAGAAGAATTAAGATAAATCTAACCATAGCATGAAACATGTGGATCCAAATCAGCCCCTTACGAAGCAACGCATAAACTAGGGTTTAAGCTTCTGTCACTCTAGCAACCCATATCTATGTATTACTTCCCAATGCCTCCCCCTAGGCCCAAATTATGGTGAAGTGTCATGTAGTCGATGTTCACATAACACCACTAGAGGAAAGACAACATACATCTCATCAAAATATCGAACGAATACCAAATTCACATGATTACTTATAACAAGACTTCTCCGATGTCCTCAGGAACAAACATAACTACTCAGAAAGCATATTCTTGTTCATAATCAGAGGGGTATTAAATACCATTAAGGATCTGAACATATGATCTTCCATCGAATAAACCAACTGGTATCAACTACAAGGAGTAATCAACACTACTAGCAACCCACAGGTACCAATCTGAGGTTTTGAGACAAAGATTGGATACAAGAGATGAACTAGGGCTTGAGAGGAGATGGTGCTGGTGGAGATGTTGATGGAGATTGACCCTCTCTTGATGAGAGGATCGTTGGTGATGACGATGGCTTCGATTTCCCCCTCCGGGAGGGAAGTTTCCCCGGCAGAACAGCTCCGTCGGAGCCCTAGATTGCTTATGCCCAGGTTCCGCCTCGAGACGGCGATGCTTCGTCTCGAAAGCTTCGTTATGATTTTTTCCAGTCAAAACCCTCCATATAACAGAAGATGGGCACTAGAGACCTGCCAGGGGACCCACAAGCCTTAGGGGCATGCCTAGAGGGTAGGGCGCGCCCCCCAGGCTTGTGGCCACCTAGTGGGTCCCCTGCGGTATTTTCTTCGCCCAATATTTTATATATATTCCAAAATAATTCTACGTAAATTTTCAGGACTTTTGGAGTTGTGCAGAATAGGTCTATCAAATTTGCTCCTTCCCGGTCCAGAATTCCAGCTGCCTGTATTCTCCCTCTTTGTGTAAACCTTGTAAAATAAGAGAGAAAAGGCATAAGTATTGTACCATAATGTGTAATTATAGCCCATAATGCAATAAATATTAATATAAAAGCATGATGCAAAATGGACGTATCAACTCCCCCAAGCTTAAACCTCGCTTGTCTTGAAGCGAAAGCCGAAATCGATAAATATGTCCACATGTTTAGAGATAGAGGTGTCGATAAAATAAAATACGGACATGAGGGCATCCTGATCATACTTAGAATAGCAACATATATTGTCATATAATCTCTTATTCTAAAGTAACAATTCGTTCACAAGATAAAGTATGAATCAGAAACTTTTATTGAAAACTAACAAACTATGATCTCAGTGATCGAAGCAATTTCAATTTATCATAATATCGGAAAGAGTCAATGTAAGAGCTTTTGTATAGCAAGTCCACATACTCAACCATCTTTTAGTCTTTCACAATTGCTAACACTCACGTGATACTTATGAGTTCAAAGCCTTAGTTGGACACAGAGAAAGATATGGGCTTATAGTTTCGCCTCCCAACCTTTTACCTTATCGGTAATGTCAACAATAATAATTTACGATAACCTACATCTGAGTGGATATGTATATCTGGATCTTTCTCCAACACATAGTGCTTGCCAAAAAGAAAAGGTGTAAACAGGAAAGGTGAAGATCGCCATGACTCTTGTATAAGGGTAGAAGGTAAAAGTAAAAGATATGCCCTTCGCATAGGGAAGCAGAGGTTGTCATGCGCTTTTATGGTTGGATGCACAGAATCTTAATACAAAAGAACGTCACTTTATATTGTCGCTTGTAATAAAGAACTTTATTATGCAGTCCATCGCTTTTATTTCTTCCATATCACAAGTTCGTATAAAGCTTATTTTCTCCACACTAAAAGATCATACATATTTAGAGAGCAATTTTTATTGCTTGCACCGATGACAACTTACTTGAAGGATCTTACTCAATCCATAGGTAGGTATAGTGGACTCTCATGGCAAAACTGGTTTTAAGAGATGTTTGGATGCACAAGTAGTATCTCTATTTGGTACAAAAGATTTGGCTAGCATGGAATGAGAAGTAAGCTCAACATGTTGGAGGATCCATGACAATATAACTTCTATTCGGATATAAGAAAACATAACCCATTATGTTGTGTTCCTTGTCCAACCTCAACTCTTTAGCATATAATATTTTAATGAGTGCTCACAATCACAAAAGATGTCCAAGATAGTATATTTATATGTGAAACGTCTCTTTCTTTATTATTTCCTATTAATTGCAACAATGACCAAAACTATGTTTGTCAACTCTTCAACAAATTTTATTCATCATACTCTTTATATGTGAAGTCATCACTCTCCATAAGATCATTCTATAATCTTTTTATTTCTTTTTATTCTTTATTCTTTTTCTCAAGATCATAACAAGAAAGCAAAACCCTCAACCCAAAACTACTCTTTATTATATAACTCACAGACTCGATTAGATAGATGGATCATAAAGCAAAACTCAAAGACTAGATCATACTACAAGATCAAGATATAACCAAAAGGATCGAATTAAGAAAAATGATAAAGGTAAAGATGTGATGGTGATACGATATCGGGGCACCTCCCCCAAGCTTGGCAGTTGCCAAGGGGAGTGCCCATACCCATGTATTTAGATCTCTTTCTTCAGAAGTGGTGATGATGGAGTTGTAGACGTATCCGTCAGCTTCATTAAGGCACCTTTCAGGACTTGCAGTTCTTGGAGCACACGTTGGAGCATATTTGCATTCTTCTGGATTTCCTCCAAAAGATGCTTATTTTCAGGCCACCAAGAACCTTTTCTTGCATTGCTCTCACTGGGATGGGATATGTCCCAATTGGAGGGTATATATGCACGAGGGGTGTTCTCCACATCATAATTATGAACCAAATTATGAAAGTTGTTCCGATGTAACCTATGTAAGGGCCTCCTAGGGGGAAGCCCTTCTCGAACCTCTTGGCCTTCATGGTTGCTTGTAGTCCCTATTGCTTGATGGGGATTTGGAATAGTGGAGATCCACGCCAGGGTACCTCTTTTCGAAGTCGGAGGCTGAACCTCACGAGAATCTCCTTCATCCTCCTCCATCGTGACTCCCTCGACCTCCTCCGTCCTAAGGTCCATCTGCATCAACCAAGCATCGTCGTCCAGATTGTTGGAGGAGGACGACATGATGCCTGGCCTTAAAAACTCTGGCAAAAACAGCTCAAAATGAAAACATGGGATATTGCCGTGATACGGTGGTCAAAACCTTCGGGAGATTATATAGTGAATTTTTACGGACCAAAAGAAGTGTACTACAAGAAAAGGGAGCCCCGAGGGCACATGAGGTGGCCTTAAGCCATGGAGGCGTGCCCCCAGGGCTTGTCGCCTCCTCGTGCACTTTTCAGACTACTTTTTATTTTCCTAATTTTTTAAATATTCTAAAACGGTGTAAAATTGCCATTGGAAATGTTTTGGAGTAGGTTTACTTACCGTACCACATACCTATTCCTTTTCAGAGTCTGAAACATTCTGGTAGATCTCCCTTATGTGCTCTTCCGGTGTTATGGTATTAATAATATTGGTTTCGAAATTTATGGGCGTACCTGAGATATAATGTTTGATTCTTTGCCTGTTTACCACCCTCGGGTTAGTGCCTTCAGTGTTGTTGATCCTGATGGCACCGGAACAGTAAACCTCCTCGATAATATAAGGACCTTTCCATTTAGAGGGAAGCTTTCCTGCAAAAATCTCAAACGGGAGTTGTATAGCAAGACATGACCACCTACATTAAATTCACGCTTTTGTATCATTTTGTAGTGCTATCTTTTAACCTTTTCTTTAAACAACTTGGCATTTTCATAGGCTTGGGTTCTCCATTCATCAAGTGAACTAATTTCAAATAACCTCTTTTCACCGGTAAGTTTGAAATCATAGTTGAGCTCTTTGATTGCCCAATAAGCTTTATGTTCTAGTTCGAGAGGTAAGTGACATGCCTTTCCATAAATCATTTTATACGGAGACATACCCATATGGTTTTCATAAGCAGTTCTATAAGCCCATAATGCATCATCAAGTTTCTTAGACCAATACTTTCTAGATCTATTAACAGTCTTTTGCAAGATCAATTTAATTTCTCTATTGCTCAATTCTACTTGACCACTAGACTGAGGATGATAAGGTTATGCAATTCTATGGTTAACATCATATTTATCAACCAATTTTCGGAAAGCACCGTGAATAAAGTGTGAACCACCATCAGTCATTAAATATCTAGGGACTCCAAACCTCGGGAAAATAACTTCTTTAAGAATTTTAATAGAAGTGTTATGATCAGCACTACTAGTTGGAATAGCTTCTACCCACTTAGTAACGTAATCAACAAGAACTAAAATATGTGTATACCCATTAGACTAAGGTGTCGGATTTAGGGCTCCGTAGACCCAAGAAAGATTTGAACTCTAGGGTGCGTGCGAAGAACTCAATCTCCCCAGTTTGCCAACCTGTCGATCTCATGGACTAGCTGGATGAGCAGGAAAGGAAAGAGACACGGCAGTTTACCCAGGTTTGGGCCACCTTGCAGTGTAATACCCTACTCCTGCTTTGTGGTGGATTAGCCTCGAGGTGGGCTGAGGATGAACTGGTATAGGGGAAGAACAACCTCAGGAGGTGTGTTTTTGTGTTTGTGTGAGTTGGTGAGGGTGCGGATGGTCTGATCGATCCGCCCCCTCTGTGGTGGTGGCTAGCTATATTTATAGTGGCCTCGGCCCTCTTCCCCCAAAATGAAGGCGGGAAGGGATCCCACAACAACCAAATTTGAAGGGAGACAACTGGTAGATCCTATCCTGACGAAAGGTGGTCTTCGCCTGCAAAGCTTCTGGCCATGACGCCGTGGTGGGCTTAGCGATGACCTCCATCCTGTTGTCCTGGCGGCCTTGGCCTTGTAGCACGGAAATGGAAACCTTTTTGGATGATTCCTCACGACTCCGCGCCTGCGCTTGCCTCTTAGCACCAAAGAGGAAACCTGCTGTACTGCGCTCGCTGGCGCCCTCCTGGCCTTGGTCGTCATGGATTGCGTCACCTTAACCTCACGAGGTGAGCGCCTGCATAGGAATCTCCGCTCCTTAGGAGCCGGCCTAGGGAGGCCGCTCCATCTGGAGGTCTTAGTGTCGTCCGCCTAGCGAGGCTCGGCCCCTCGCGAGGGTCTTGTGCTGTTGATGCTGAAGATGGGCCGTACCAGACCGCTGATGGAGCCACGCCGTGGGCCGCAGACAAGCAAGTCTGGGTACCCCGGTTCCCAGAACACCGACAGTAGCCCCCGGGCCCAAGGCGCGCTCGGACTTGGCTTCGAAGCGAGGCCAAAGGGCAAGGGCGAGGCGCCGCGGGCCCCAATCACCTGTGAACCGGGTTGACGCGTGGCGCTTGATGGGACGTGGACGTCCCCGCTTCCCCACGCAGCCTCGGCAACCGTCCTGGGCTGACAAAAAGGCTGGCGTTTGCCGCTGCGCCTTCATTGCCTTCCCTTCGTCTTGCTTCAGATCCCCTTCTCTCCCTGCTTAGAGCGCATCCAGATCTGTCGAATCTTTCCAGAGCTCACCACCAATGGCAACCGAGAAGGCGAAGCCCGCCGCTCCTTCCACGCGTTCAGCCCCCTCGCCCGAGTCGGCCCTCATGGGTGGAGCCCACCATGGACTCGCGCAACCGTTACCCTTCATGGGTTGAAGTCTCCATCAACGTGGATGTACGATAGCACCACCTATCGGAACCACGGATAAAAAATCTCTGAGTCTCCAATTGCGTTTGCACACTCCAATCCCATCCCTTTACATTCTTGCAATTTGCATGCTTTACTTTCCGCTGCTCATATACTCTTATCATGCTTGCTTGATATGTATTGTGAATGTTTAAACATGTGCTAAAACTCCACTTCAACTTAAAGAAATTAAAAACTTCCACTTTTCTTGCTAAGGGTCTATTCACCCCCTCTAGACACCTCTTCTCGATCCTTTCAGCATGCCAAGCACGATAAACATAAAGCATAACGGAATAACTGCAGACGAAACTGATAAGAAACTACTGCAACTACACACACACAAGGTGCAAGCAAAGTCAACATGCAAGTTTGGGGCTCATGATAAGAGGTTGGCTTGCCTGGGGGTTGAGGAATACTCCGGGAAGAATTGTGATCACCTTGCGGAAAAATTTGCCGGAGAATGGTTCTCTCTCAGAGGGGCTGTATATAGGGCAATGGCAAAATGGGCATTTTCAGAATGTGCAAACGTAAATAAAATAGGCCATCAGAAAGAGCTCGACAAATAGAGAATGTGAGCACTAGAATCACCTCAATCGGAGTCACGGTTGAAAAGTTGTGGCCGTTCGTTCGATAAGCAGAAAACAAACAAAAAACTATCCATTTCTAGCCTTAACGGGCGAACGTTCACAATACAACCACTTCGGCTGGCAGGCTAGGCAGAAAGCGCACTTTCCAGAATATGCTTTCGCGTGCCGGGAAAGCGTCTTTCAGCCGTAGCAGTAGCAAAGTACGCCTTCTCCAAGGGAAAGAGCCCTTCAACGAAGGCGTCTCCACTTAAACAAGTCAACGGGCCCACCCGGTTAGCGCCTGAGGCTGACGCGCGGGGCCCACCACATCTCCTTCTCTCTCCTCCCGGGTCTTCTTCATCCTCGTGATGCAGGGCACAGGGGTGAGCCAGCCGCCGGCCTAGCCGTCGCTCCGCTGCTCGAGAGGGTCGGCCGATGGGTGCAGTGGCTCCACCTGGCCATGCCGCGCCCATGGGTGGCCGTAGAAGCGCTCGGGGCGGCCTGCAGCACTGGGGCCAGGAGGAGACCACGACGGCCGAACACTGTGAGGGGAGGGACCACGCCGGCGGGGCTCCTCCGCCAGAGTTGAGGGAGGCGGCGGTCTTCGTGCTGCAGGGGGAGGCTAGGGAGCAGCAAAGTGGGCGGGGGAAGGGCCACGAGCGGGATGTGGCCGAGGAGGATCAGCGGCGGTGGTTCGGCCATGGAGCAGACAGGGAGGGGCTCCAGGCCCGGGAAGAGGCTCGGGTATGGGTTGTGGACAGCGAGGGAGCTCGGGGATTGCTTAAATACCCGCGGGGAAAGCTCGAGAAGAGGGGGGAGGTGGCACGCGGTTGGCGACGTGTCCGTGCTCCAGCGACGGACGCGGTGTCGGCAGGCGCATCCAAAGGTCACGGGGAGGGGCAGGAAGGCGACAGGGGAGAAGAGGACGAGTGGCAGAGGCTCACGGAGACGAGCGGCGCTCGGGTTCACTAGGAGGAAGAGGACACGGAGGTGGAAGACGACGATGCTCACGGGCGGGCACATTGCGGCGACGACAATGGTACGCTGAGGAAGAAAACAAATGTGGAGAGGAGTCCAGGGGGAAGAGGACGTCGATGGGGAGCTATAGGACACGCTTGGACAAGCCAGAACAGGCAGGAGCAGTCCTGCCGACGCCAACAGTGGCTAGACCACCGCTTTGGCCGACATCCCCTCGTGATCACCACGGACAAGGCGCACTCTGTCCTCCTACTTCAAGACAAACAATGTCATCAGTGAAGTCCTTCCAAGATGCATTAAAGATGTGGTGATGGAACGAGCAGGGGCATAGAGAGTAGAGTAAACCAAGCTCCACAAGTTTGTTGTAGCAAACTTGCCCACGCTTTTGTGATCAACTTAGTGAGGTTAAGAGAGAAGCTTGATGTCAGGGAGGTATAGGGTAGTAAGGACTACGGTCCTGCTAATTTGGGAGTGGTTTGGACCAGTATTTAACATAGTTGCTTTGCAACTGCCAAATCTGATCCAGAAACGAAATGATGAAGTGGCACTCACTAGGAGTGATGCCTTGGGCTGAAAATGGATATGGCAGGGTTATTTGGACATACAGAGATGTTGTAAAAATTTCATACCATTTGGAGCTTCCAAAGTGGTACTTGTTTTACAAACATCTTTTCTGCCCACAATCTTGAGAAAATTCTAGGGAAATACTGGCTAGATGGAATGAGCCAAAGTCTTGTGGAGATAGGTTATATGGATAGGAGAAGGCTTGGGAAACTTTTCTGACATAATGGAGCAAGATAAAATAAACTTGCTTCACAAACTGAACATTTGGACAAAAGCAAAGAATTGATCCTGCGCTCACATAAATCAATGGAATGAGATGAATCTTGGAGGAGGGTGATGATATGATCATTATAGACTGATCGAAAAGTTTCAGCTCATTTTGATCATCCATGAAGGTACTTCCTTCACAGACAAGCAATCTGAACAGAAACTTGAGAAAATTGCCAATGAAGATTGGATAGATGGATTGAGCTGATTTTTGGTATCCAGAGGTGATTTATCAATGTTAACCACCCTACAAAATTTCAGCTCAAATGGATCAAGGGTTCAAGCACTTCCTTTGCAAAAATTTCAGACAGGGCAGAAACTTCAATTGGATCATGTGCTCAAATTATGACCTTTCAAACATGGGTTTGGATGAAAATGGTGAAGATATAGCAAGTACAAGCTCCACAAATTGTTTGGGAATTTTCCTTGCTATAAAAATGGTAGCTCCTTTGGAAAATGGCAGAAAGCGAATATTGGCTTAAAATAGGAAAAGGAAATTTTCCTTATTTAATTATGGCCAATATTTTTGCCAGAGCTAGGATTAGGCATAAATGTAATCTCCACAAATTTTCATGAATTTTGGAGGTGGCTAGCTATGCCTTTGCATTTTATTCCTCAGAAAGACAAAAGAAGGAATAAATCCCAAATGGAAAATATTGCATAAGACTTAGCAATATTTTTGCACATCCAAGATTTGAAAGGGTAGGAGGATCTCTGAGAAGAGTTGGAAAATCAACAGATCAAGGGAAATGATGGCTCCTTTGTAATCACAAAGGACATATCCAAATTCCAAAATTTGGAATCTGAATTATGAGAGACGTTGAGATGGAGCAAATGAGGTCTTGCCCACTAACAAAGACATGAGCAAGGTTTTGAAAAGGTTGAAAATGACAAGGATTCTCAGAATCATCCAGCAAACTCAGGAGAAAGATTTGAAAAATGATTGCCAGGAAGGAATAACAGCACAAAATTGATAACCCAATTTTGGGGCTATTACAAACCTTCCCCCCTTAAAAGAATATCGTCCTCGATATTCCTAGGGTTACAGCAAAATGAAAGGATAGCTACACCGGGGAAAAACCTCTGGGTTAATTTTTAACCCTTCGGTCAGATACAGACGGGTTGGGGTACCGATAATTAGTACACCCAAAAAAGAGGTATGGGCAAATCAGGGTTATCTCCACGGCTAGGGGCACTCGAGATCAAATTCTCGAAAATGCTAGATGCACTCGAATGAACAGTAGTTTCACCTGCTGACATGTGGGTCCAGGGCCCACTGGCAGCCTCCTTCTTCTACCTCCAGCTTGCTGCTTCTCCTTTGCTGCTGCTCCGCGTGTGGCTTGGCGCAGCGCGCATCTAGCTCCAAGGGCGATGAGGACCCTAGTACCGTATTGCGCGGCATGCACGGCGCCGGTGCAGAGAGCACTCACGTCGCGGGCCAGCACCTTGTCGGCACTGCTTGCGGATTCGCCTCCTGGACGCTGGTGATCGATCGATGAGCAGTTCTTCTAGACCTCGCTCACCGTACATCGGGATTGGGCTATAAAAGACAGCAGTGCGGCTCTCTTCCAACACACAAACACAATGTCGCTCTACCACCTCTTCGGTTTGTGCGAGATCGAGCCGAGCTCGTTCGGCGAGGAGGTGTTCTTGGCGGCGCTATGGTTGTTCCTCGCGGTGCTGCTAGGCATGCTGATCGGCTCGTCAAACCTCCTGCTGATACTCATCAGGAATGATCGGGCTCGGGACAACGCGCGGCTAGGGGCGGTGGCTCGAGATGCGGGAGATGGTGGTGCACTGGGTGGTCCTCCACCATGCTTGATCCTCCGTCGCTTTGCACCGGCGGAGTAATCGTGTGCTGCGGTGGAGCGGGGTGGCCACGCAAGGTAGTGACGGTGGTGGTGATGGGGTCCAGATACAGATGAGGTGGTTGCGCCAGCTCAGGAATCACACTGGGGTACGAGGGAAAATTTCGCTGATAGCTCTACGAAAAAGTAGGTGTCGAGGTAGAATCGGAGTTGAAATCTGTATTATGGTAGATGTACTGGACCGAGTGAAATAAAGTTGGCAGTGTTCCTTCGGAAATGAAATCGGGAAAAAGAATTAGAGACGAGGAATTGCTAGATGGAAATGCCTCTGCGAGGCTCTGGATCTGGAAATCTGGCACACGGGTTATGCACAGATAGAGAGGGATAGGTGACTTTGCATTACCCCGAGTACTGCCCGGATGTACTCGTGGGTGAACCGGGTATGCGTGCAGTGTGCAATACAATCTAAACTAACAAACATGGAGATGCAACGAATATGCAAAGGAAAAACACATCTGACAAATCATACTAAGGTGTTTTAATGTTAGTGGGTATATGTACTCCTAGTACACATATACCTACACCAGCGCGCATTTTATTATAGACTCGAAACGAGTCAGTGTTGTTTAGTGTATGTGTTCTACTGATTAAAATCTTGTTAGAAACACATTGCCAACCCTATCAAACATTTCTACTTGACAGAAAAACAATCAAAGACAAAACCAAAAAGCAAGAAAGCATACATAAAACACGACATACGGGTCACAAACAGTACAAGCATACACCAAAGCACGAAGGCGCTACACACTAAAAGAAACAACTCACTCCGGGATACATAGTTCTATCCTCATATCGAGGATGAACAGACAGATTGATCTACTCGCAGAATCACCTGACTGCGTGACTGAGGTCACCCAGAGGGCTGGTCTTGCTGGGGCTCTCCTATAAGACGAAGACTGGGCCAATCTTCACTGTCGTCGTCGCACACTTCTATAGGTTGGGGTCCAACTGCTGGCAGTGCGTCCGGAACTGATCCAAGAAAATGTTGCTGGTGAAGATGGTAAAGAGCCTTGTTGAAGGAGTCGAGATTGATGATGCCTGGCTTCAGCCACGGCACAGGCTGAGAGGGTAGCACTGGGTTGGATGGCATGGGGCGAGTGGCTTGAGATGGAAATTGACGAGCCTCACAATAAGCTTCCATGACAACCCGAGTAGCATCGCGGTCCAAGTCTCTAAACTCGGCAATCATCTTAGCAATCATCATCCCCTGGGCAGTGATAAATTGCACCAGGCTAGCGGTTGCTGGGTCCTCTTCCTGGATTGTGATGGGATGCTTACTTCCTAACTCTGCCGCAACGGGGGAAAAAGCAAAACTCCTGCTTCTTTGCCACTTGTGGAAAATAGGTTCGGAGGTGTAGGATAGCCTCCACAGCAGCGGCCTGAATGGCCAACTTAGTAGTGGGCATGGATCTGCCCTGAAAAATCAAGGGCTGACCATCTTCCGCGGGGCCTGGGTAGATATGCACTCTTGCCTCGTATCGGTGAAGGCGGGGAATAGGTTTCGCTTGGAACACCAGGTAATCAGGGCTAGCATTATAGCCAAGGGCTTTGGTGAGCATATTAGTAAGCAGGGGCGGAAAGCCAGCATGATTGAATGTGAAGGTTCGGGTGTAAAATTTGGGTGCTTTGAGAGAGCGAGTCATGACTTCGGAGTTGCTAGCTAGGCTTCTCTGCAGGGACATGGCGGATCGAGTGGGAGTGTTGCGGCTAGCGGGATGGGGTCTTTATAGGCAGCTATGCAAGACACACCCGCATGGCATGGCCCCTTTCCCTTAATGGTGAAGGGTACACTGTGCGGCCGACCGGAAAGGATAGGGTTGCTATCCGATCCACGGAAAACTAGGTGGGGTCAGCGGGGTACGGACGTGTCAATCTCGGCTGCACCACATGTTGCTCAATAGTGGTCATGCTAGAGGCCAGGGATAGGTCAAATCCCTTAGGGTCACTACGGGGTGATGATAGAGGTGATCTAATGCTAGGATAACCTATGCCACCCTGGCTGCTCTGATACCATCTCCTGTGGCACCCCGATCCGCACGGAGCAGGGGGCCTTTGCACGTCAGCCCAGGATAACACCTGACGCACGACAGGTACATGATACAGCATTCCAGGTACAAAAATATTCATCAAATACATGTATATAGGATTACATCATTGATGAATACAGTCATATGGCATAGCTCTAAGGCTATCTAAATGGCGGCGGAAGTCTTGGTTTGGCAGCATATCGACTCTGGCTGGGCTCCACAACTCACAGGACAGGCAAGGTTACGGCCTAGTGCGACCAAACAAGCAAACAATCCAGGCACAACCTACAAACTAGCATCACACGCCAGGTCAGTACATTGAATGTACTTGCAAGGCAACCAAATACATAGCATCCAAACAAGCAGATGACAAAACAAGAACCAAGCGCATGCAACAACCTCTCTCATAACAGAAACTCAGCATGGCATGATATTAACAAGAGACATAGATCAAACTAATCATGGACAACATCATAGCATCTACCAGCATAGCAATAACATGGCATATCAAAACATATGGCAATAGCATAACATGGCACAGCATAGCAGCTCAATCATGACATGGCATAGATGTATCTACGAGACATGGAAACATGCATGAACTATGCTGAAAATAAAATACCAGTTACCTCCCGTGAAGACATACTATTCATCAATCACTTACTTATCCACTGCCTCTCTAGGAAAAATCATGACTCACTGAGATCTCATCTCGTGATCCTCTCAGAATATCACTGTGACTTCTCACGACTATCTCATAGTCCAAGTCACCACATTCTTTATAGCACATCATTTATCAACTAAGTTAGGTTTGTCCTCCATTTCGACCGAGACCCGATAGTGTGACCTACTACGAACTGTGCCCATGACTGAGGACGCGGCTATCGATAGATTTAACAACACTCTGCAGAGGTAGTACACTGTACCCACACCACAGAACCCATGGCGTCGCACTCCCATTCGGGTGGACCAACAGCGTTTCGACAAAACCGATCCATTGTCCATGACACTCTCCTGGCCACTCTGACTAACCCCCCTCTGGGCTAAGTCATGGGTGGCCTCGTGCCTACCAAAGGCATCAACGGCCACCGTCGTGGCAAAACAATAAACGATCCCAAATGGGGACATGTGCACATAACCAAACTCGGGCTCACAAGGCTTATGTCCTCCTACTTGATCTGGGCAGCGCGCTCCCATAACCTTCCCTCGTTGGAGACACCGGTGAGAGGCATGACAATAGATCACATTAAGGCCCTCCCATAAAAGGCAAGTGTGGCTGCACTGGAGAAGCTTGATTTGGTGGCACTATGACTCGATCCCATCGATGACGGAGGAGATTGGTTATTATTAAATCATGTTATTATCTTCTCCATAATCATCAACATGCAAGCATGATTAACATGGATGCAACAATGAGCATGAACATACAAATGCATGAACAAAATACCAAGCTTCTCGACTGAACAACTATAGCATAAAGAACATGGCAATACGAGGTACTAGCATATCAACGGTGTACCATAATCATCATAGCATTTATATCACTGACATGAAACTAAAGTAAGTAGTGACATGACATTATCAATAAAAACATCCTAGTTAGCATGGCAAAAGATAACAGGAAAGCACACGCATGCATGGCAAGCACGATAAACATAAAGCATAACGGAATAACTGTAGACGAAACTGATAAGAAACAACTGCAACTACACACACACAAGGTGCAAGCAAAGTCAACATGCAAGTTCGGGGCTCATGATAAGAGGTTGGCTTGCCTGGGGGTCGAGGAATACTCCGGTAAGAAGTGTGATCACCTTGTGGAAAAAATTGTCGTAGAACGGTTCTCTCTCAGAGGGGCTTGATATAGGGCAGGGGAAAAATGGACATTTTAAAAATGTGAAAACATAAAGAAAATAGGCCCATCAGAAAGAGCTCGACGAATAGAGAACTTGAGCGTTGGAATCACCTCAATCGGACTCACGGTTGAAAAGTTGTGGTCGTTTGTTCGATGAGCAGAAAACAAACAGAAAATTGTCCATTTCTAGCCTTAACGGGCGAACGTTCACAATACAACGACTTCGGCTGGTGGGCTAGGCAGAAAGCGCACTTTCCAGAATATGCTTTCGTGCAGGGAAAGCGTCTTTCAGCCATAGCAGCAGCAAAGTACGCCTCCTCCAAGGTAAAGCGCAATTCACTGAAGGCGTCTCCACTTAAACAAGTTAATGGGCCCGCCTAGTCAGCGTCTGAGAGGCTGACGCGCAGGGCCCACCACATCTCCTTCTCTCTCCTCCTGGGTCTTCTTCATCCTCGCGATGCAGGGAATAGGGGCGAGCCAGCCGTCGGCCTAGCCGTTGCTCCGCTGCTCGAGAGGGCCGGGCGACGGGTGCAATGGCTCCGCCAGACCATGCCGCGCCCGTGGGAGGCCGTAGAAGCACTCGAGGCGGCCTGCAGCACCGGGGCCAGGAGGAGACCACGGCGTCCGAATGCTGCGAGGGGAGGGACCATGCCGGCGGGGCTCCTCCGCCGGAGTTGAGGGAGGCGACGGTCTTCGGGCTCAAGTGGGAGGCTAGGGAGCTGCAAAGTGGGCGGGGGAAGGGCCACGGGCAGGAAGTGCCCGAGGGGGATCGGCGGCGGTGGTTCGGACATGGAGCGGGCATGGAGGGACTCCGGGGTCGGGGAGAGGCTCGGGGATGGGTTGTGGACTGCGAGGGAGCTTGGGGATTGCTTAAATACCCGCGGGGAAGGCTCGAGAAGAGGGGGAGAGGTGGCACGTGGTTGGCGACGTGTCCGTGCTCCGGCGACGGACGCGGTGTCGGCAGGCGCGGCCAAAGGTCGCGGGGAGGGGCGGGAAGGCGACGAGGGGGAAGAGGTCGAGTGGCAGAGGCTCATGGAGACGAGCGACACTCGGGTTCACGAGGAGGAAGAGGACATGGAGGTGGAAGACGAAGATGCTCACGGACAGGCACAGTGCGGCGACGACAATGGCACGCCGACGAAGAAAATGGAGGGGGAGAGGAGTCTAGGGGGAAGAGGACGTCGAGGGGAGCTTTAGGACATGCTTGGACAAGCGAGAACCAGTGGGAGCAGTCGTGCCAACGCCAACAGTGGCTATACCACCGATTTGGCCGGCATCCCCTCGTGATCACCACTGACAAGGTGCGCTCTATCCTCCTACTTCATGCAAGACCATGTCATCCGTGAAGTCCTTCCAAGATGCATTAAAGATGTGGTGATGGAATAAGCAGAGGCACAGAGAGTAGAGTAAACCAAGCTCCACAAGTTTGTTGTAGCAAACTTGACCACGCTTTTGTGACCAACTTAATGAGGTTAAGAGAGAGGCTTGATGTCAGGGAGGTTTAGGGTAGTAAGGACTACGGTCCTTCTAATTTGGGAGTGGTTTGGACCAGTATTTAACATAGTTGCTTTGCAACTGCCAAATCTGGTCCACAAACCAAATGATGATGTGGCACTCACTAGGAGTGATGCCTTGGGCTAAAAATGGATATGGCAGGGTTATTTGCAGATACAGAGATGTGACATTTCACACCATTTGGAGCTTCCAAAGTGGTACTTGTTTTACAAACATCTTTTCTGCCCAAAATCTTGACAAAATTCTAGGGAAATATTGGCTCGATGAAATGAGCCAAAATCTTGTGGAGATAGGTTATATCGATAGGAGAAGGCTTTGGAAAATTTTCAGACATAATGCAGCAAGATAAAATATACTTTTCACAAACTGAAAATTTGGACAGAAACAAAGAATTGATCTTGGGCTCACATAGATCAATGGAATGAGATGAATCTTGGAGGAGGGTGATGATATGATAATTATAGTCTGATGGAAAAGTTTCAGCTCATTTTGATCACCCATGAAGGTACTTCCTTCACAGACAAGCAATCTGAACAGAAACTTGAGAAAATTGCCAATGAAGATTGGATAGATGGATTGAGCTGATTTTTGGTATCCAGAGGTGATTTATCAATGTTAATCGTCCTACAAAATTTCAGCTCAAATGGATCAAGGGTTCAAGCACTTCCTTTGCAAAAAATTCAGACAGGGCAGAAACTTGCATTGGATCATGTGCTCAAATTATGACCTTTAAAACATGTGTTTTGATGGAAATGGTAAAGATATATCAAGTACAAGCTCCACAAATTATTTGGGAATTTTCCTTGCTATAAAAATGGTAGCTCCTTTGGAAAATGGCAGAAAGGGAATATTGTCTTAAAATAGGAAAAGGAAATTTTCCTTATTTAAGTATGGCCAATATTTTTTCTAGAGCTAAGATTAGGCATAAATATAATATCCCCAAATTTTCATGAATTTTGGAGGTGGCTAGCTATGCCTTTGGATTTTATTCCTCGGAAAGGCAAAAGAAGGAATACATCCCAAATGGAAAATATTGCATAAGACTTAGCAATATTTTTGCACATCCAAGATTTGAAAGGGTAGGAGGATCTGTGAGAAGAGTTGGAAGATCAACCAATCAAGGGAAATGATGGCTCCTTTGTAATCACAAAGGACATATCCAAATTCCAAAATTTGGAATTTGAATTATGAGAGAGGTTGAGATGGAGCAAATGAGGTCTTGCCCACTAACAAAGACATGAGCAAGGTTTTGAAAAGGTTGAAAATCACAAGGATTCTCAAAATCATCCAACAAACTCAGGAGAAAGATTTGAAAAATGATTGCCAGGAAGGAATAACAGCACAAAATTGATAAACCAATTTTGGGGCGGTTACATGTAGTCATTGAACGCCCAATGCTTTTGTCTGATATTATTATCTTAATTGTCGGGGCAACCCCACCAGCGGATAGGGCCTTCGGTAGGAGAACTAATTCTTGATGCAGGACTCCTGTCGGTCAAGATGTTGTTTGGACACATCCCCCACTCCGATACGAAGCAAGCACCTCTTGTTGGGTGACTTCCCGAGCACAAATTAATATCATTTTTATCCCAACACCAATACATGGTTCTAAGCATTAAGACCTCATCCCCATACCTTCTTTTAAGCATAAGTGTTGAAATCACAATTTGCTTGCTGATCCGGTCAAAAGCTGGATTTGGCACTTTGGCAAAAGCATGCTAGAGACCATTGCCTCAAGGGAGTCTTCCTCTCATTGGTTCGATCACTAGGATCACCTCTGGGGAAGTAGGTGCGGGATACCCTTTCTTGTTCCAATATCGAATCAATAAAAAGGAGATATCAGCAGGCCCCGCGGCCAGCGGGTCCCACAACCGACAGGCCCCACGCGAAGAAGAAGACAATGACACCAGGGCCCCACCCCAATGTAGATCACCATTGTACCCTGGGGCGTCAGCCTATAAGACCCCCTAGGAGCTCCCCATGCAGGGGACCTTCACCCCTTTCGGCTCATTCCACACACACGCACACACACACAAGCATGGAGAAGTAGAGAGAGATAGCATCTTCTTCATCCTCCACCCAAAACAGATCAAGGAGCACCTTTGTTATCCCTCTTGTGATCTAGATAGTAGATCCAGTAGGACTAGGGGTGTTACCTCCCACGAATGGCTCCGAACCTAGGTACATCGAGTGTCTCACACCGCTTGTCCCCAATCTCGCTTCCAGAACCCACCAATGTCCTCTGGCCCCAACCACGTTCGATAAGCCTACCCATGGCATCTACCGTGTGCACACCACGAAATTATGAGTGTTGTCCTTAATAAAATCATGGTGCTACATTGCCTCAAAGTCTAAGTATTTATCAGGTAATATGGGGTCATTGGGTCTAGGCGAGACCCCTAGCCTTGCAGCTACACGGGAGGCATAAATTCCTCCATACAAATCACCATTGCATGCGTTGTAGTGCAACCGATGTGCAACAATTGCCCCAAGATTATACAATTTAGTGCCAGTTAAGGCGGTATGAATAATGCTCAAGTGAGGGGCACAAAGCACACTACAATCTTGCTTACCCACAATACATTTCCCATTAAATAGTGCAAGTATCGAATATAGGGAAATTGAATGTATTTTATTCTAGCTTTCATAATTCCCCTATTCTCACCATTGTAAAGACTACCAAGAAATATCATAATAAGATTTTTGCGGTTCGCTAAGTCAACCCCAATACGGAATTTTTCATGCATCACATAATTCTTCTAGAGACATACCATAAGATCTATCATAGATATGGAATAAAACTCTAGAATCACGAGAATGATAATCAAACTTTTTGGTGAATGAATGGGTAAAGTTGGAGTGTTGAGTGCACTGCGATGAAGGGAGGGAGCTGAATATGGTGAATATATTGATCGAATTCTTCCTTAATGCATGCACCTATCATGAACTCATTGCACGACCATCGACATGATTTTGCTTTGACAACTCCCATTGAGCTTGCCCTTGGTTCAACATACGCTTTGCGTGCCGACATTTCACTTGATGATCCCTCCGAGGACCTCCTCCTTGAAGAAATCCTCCTAAAGAAGTTCATTTGCCTAAGAACAAATTAAAATTTGGACCACAAAAAGATGTTAACAAAACTTCACAAAATTGGTAGCAACTACTCATATGGATAACTAGAGGATATATCAAGCATTCAAACCACTTAGAACTCAAATAATTCAACATGAAAGCACATTTTCAGTAGCACCAATAGCAGCAAAATAGGCAAAATATAATCTGCTAAAGCAAAAACTAATTGGAGCAATGGAGGAGTCACATACCAAGGAGCAATTCTCCAAAACAGTTTTGGAAACGGAGCTCCGAGCAAAAGATCGAAAATCTCAAGTTTGGTAGCAAGAACACAAGTGAGAGAGCTACATGTCACACCCTAATTCTTGGCCCTTTTTTATTTTCTTAGATTTTTGCTCGAGTTTTCTTTTTCTGTGGCTATGCGGTCTGGAAACTAGAGAAGATGACCACTTCTTTCTTTCCAGAGTGGCTTGTCATCCTCATATCCTT
Organism: Aegilops tauschii subsp. strangulata; assembly: GCF_002575655.3. Lineage (NCBI taxonomy): Eukaryota > Viridiplantae > Streptophyta > Magnoliopsida > Poales > Poaceae > Aegilops > Aegilops tauschii. The sequence continues at coordinate 318,031,774 of NC_053041.3, forward strand.
CCCAAGACCTTGCCATGTTCATCCTAGCCCAACCACAATATTATTTTCCTTGGGAATATTCCTTTTTCTATTAAAGGAATAACACTATCTGCCCTAGGTTGTGAAGCAACCTATATTTCTATCACTTCCAAAATTCCCAAATAATTCTCATAAATTGTTTGGGTCATATCTTCCGCAAATATGGCAAAATATTTTATTTGCCCTGTAAATATTCCTGAGCAAAATCATTGCCTCATGACAAAATTCAACTCCATTTGCCTAGTAAATATATCCGAGCAATTTTTCAAAGTTCCTATCTGAGGGAATTCATTGTGAAGGAAGTACTAGCTAGGTTAATCCAATTGAGTTGAATTTTTGCATGGTCGTTCATATCATCAAATCATCACCCTCCTCAAGATTTGAGCTCATTTTATCCATCCATGTGAGCACACCTTCAAATCTTTGTTTCTGTCCAAATTTTCAGTTAGTGAAGCAAGTATATTTTATCTTCCTCCATTATTGCTGAAAATTTTCTAGGACCTTCTCCTACCCATATAACCCATCTCCCCCAAATTTGGGCTCAATTCATCTAGCCATTTGCTCTCTGCAAATTTTCTAAGATTCTGTCCAAATGGATGCTTTGTGCAGCAAGTACTATTTTGGTGAATCCAAATGGTATGAAACTTTTACAGTGTCTTCATATGCCTAAATGACTCATCCACCAAATTTCAGCTTAAGACAATCATTTATGTGAGTGCCACTTCCTCATTTCCAAATCTGGTCAGTAGGGCAATTTCTACAGCAAGTGCTATCTAAACTCCTCTTCTGGAGCTGAAACCTTGCCATATTAGTCACTTTAGTGAGTGATCAACCCCAGTCAAAGCTCAGACGTGAAAGCCAAGCATGTGAGTCACAGCAAACAACAAACACCTTGCTGTGCGATTGAAACACTACAAGCCCTATCCACCAATTAAGTCCTTGTGCTCGTTTTCTTGCACTTTGGCACTCTCCGTTGGATGTCCTATCTACTGGACATGATCGGGCTGGCCAAAACACGCCGAGTATGCCAGCTCATGCGGTGACCACGGGTCATGCCAGCCAAAACGATGGTCTAGTCACTGTTCTCGACAGCAGGACTGCTCCGGCTAGCTCTGGCCCGTTCGGCCATGTCCAATAGCTCTCCCGTGTTGTCCTCTTCTTCCCAGACCCCTCCCCCGTCCGTTTGCTTCCCCGGTGACCCGTCCCCGTCAAGAAACAGTGAGCACCCGTGACGCCGCCGTCGTCTTTCTCCTCTGTCCACTTCCTCCCCATGCCCCCTTGGCTTGCTCTGCTCCGTGACCGCTGTGCCGCTGCCTCGTCGTGTTCTCGTCCCTCCCCATGATCGCTAAGCGTCGCCAGAGCCTTGGCCGAGCTCGTGCGGCGGTGACCGGCTCGGGCATCTCGCCCCCGCCTATAAATAGGCATCACTGAGCCCCTCCGAGCACTCCAAGCTCCTCCCCACTCTTCCTCTACCCGCCCCGACCACCAACTTTGGCGGCCGTGGCTGACGCCCTCTCCCTCTCAAATTCAGGCGCCCCGGCCCCTACCTCTCCTCCTTCCTCCACCAGAGCACTCTCCCGACCTCCATCAAGCCCTCACCGCAACCACCTGCTCCTCTGGTGACCCGTGCACCATTACCAACTTCGGCCAACGCCGCTGTCCGCCTCGGTCGGTGTTGTGCTCACTCCGGTGCACCCTGGCGAGAGAGAAGAGTCCAGGCCAGAGCGCCTCTTCGTCCCGAGCTTCCCGTTGTGTGGAGCGTCGCCGGAGACTGCTCAGGTCGCCGGAGCGGCCGCCCGCAGCGCGCCCTACCTCTGGCTCGCGGGCGAGCAGGAGGTGGAAGAAGAAGACCCTCCAGGCGGCTCCACCCCACGCGGCCCCACCTGTCGGCGAGCAGGCGTTGACCCCGCCTTGCAACGTCACTTAAGTGGAGGCGTATTCCGTGGACTACGCCTTCCCCTCTCTGTAAGGGCACTTTGCCTCTGTTACGGGCTGAAATACGCTTTCACTGCTCTGAAAACGTATTCCTTGAAAGGCGCCTTCTCTTTTTCTGCTCAGCCGGCCGAAGTGGTTATATTGTGAATGTTCACTGTTTAGCCCCTTTTCTGTCTAAAAAGTGAACGGCCGCAACTTTTCACTCGTAACTTCGATTGAGGTGATTCCAAAGCCTACTTCTTCGTCTCGTCGAGCCCGCTCTGTTCAAATCATTTTCACTATGGTTTGACATACTGGAAATGACCAATTTTCCCTTGCCCCTAATCATCCCCCTTCGAGGGAGAACCCTTTCTGGCGTTTCCTTCCGCGATCGTTCCGCACCCCTCCCCGGTGCATTCTTCACCCCCACGCAAGCCACAACACCCACTTGCATCACGGCCATGCAGTAGCCATGGTTTTTGACTTGAATATTTAATAAATATCTGCTTGTTTTGATACGGTTATCATTGTTTCGGTGATGCTTATGGATTTGTGTTCACTTTCATGCTATGTTTTTATGCACCTGGTTATCATGTACTAGTTGCTAGTATTTCTATCATATGCCTTCCTTAGTAGTAGTAGTACATGTTGGTGTTGGTGATGGCCTTCGGTGCATGACTATCGTCTGTTCCGAGTACCGTTGTTATGCATGTTCTTTCATCTAGTTGGTTAAATGCTTGCATGGTAGTATTATTGTTATGTTATTGCATCGTATTTATTCTCGATGCTAGTGGTCATGATATGTTGCCGTGTAGTGTTATACTCAAGATATTCATGCTTGTCTGTATGCCATGCTCATCTGGATAAATGATTTAATGTTGTTGATATGCTTGATGATTACGTTACTCATCATGCTTAGGTTGATATCATGCCCATGCATTATAGTTGCATCATGTTATTTCAATATGGCTCAGCTTATTGCACTCAAGTTTAATCGGATAATAATGAACTTGAACAACTATTGGCTGAGTCTGCCACCAAATCGAGCTGACCAGTGCAGCCACACTTACCTTATGGGGGGGTCCTAACTAGGTCTATTGTCATACCTCTCGCCGGTGCCTCCAATGAGGGAAGGTTATTCGCGGGCGCTACCTTGGCCGGGTAGGACGGCATAAGCCTTGTGTGCCCGCGGTTGGTTTTGAGCTCATGTGCCCGTTTGGAACTGTTTATTGTTTGCCACGACGGTGGTCATTGAATGTCTTTGATAGACATCATGGCCACCCATGACTTAGCCCAGAGGGGAGTTTGTCGGATTGGCTGGGAGAGTGTCATTACAGTAGATCGGTTTTGTTGGAACGCCATTGGTCCACCTGAATGGGAATGCGCGGCCATGGGTTCCGTGGTGTGGGTATAGTACGCTAACCTCTGGAGAGTGTGTATTAAATCTATCGATAGCCGCGCCCGCGGATATGGGCCCAGTTCGTGGTCAGTCACACTATGGGTCAACAATAATAATAATGTGCTTAATAACAACCCTGGTTCGATGATGAGAGAAGTTGGTTGGTCTTTATGTGATCGTGAGAGGATCACCGTGGTATCGAGGATACCGAGTTGTTGGATATTTGTGGTGTTATGCGAGAATCACTGGTAAAGGTCAAGCTCCTTGTGATCATGTACTGATTACTACGGTATTGTAATACCAAGCTTGATTGGATCCTGAGATGATCATGTGATGTCCGTGATGGTAAGCTTATGCATGTGATGGTTACGAGGTAACCCCGAGCAGAGTAAGTTGGTGCATGATAGTGTCATCATGTTGCATGCTAGTATCATCATGTTCATATGTCCATGCCATGCTTGTATTGTTCTAGCAGTATCATGTTCATCTTGTTCATGCTATGATTGATCTGATAAGTATCTTGTTAATCCTTATTAACATGTAATTGCCATGTTATTGTTTGTCTTGATTGCTCTTGGTTGCTCTGAGCTTGCAAGTACATTCAATGTACTGACCTGGCGTGTCATGCCAGTTTGCAGGTCATGCTGAATTTGATTGCTTGTTTGGGAGGCGGGAGCAGGCGGAGCAGACGGGGTGGTTTGGTTTGGGCGGCTAGAGGAAGAATAAGACAAGAGATAGAAGATACACGACAGATGTTGGATGTCAATCCAACGGCTGGTAGGCAGAATCGTTTGTTGACTGGCTAGTAAGTCGACATCACCTTGGATAGGCTATTTCCTCGCGGGTCCCAAATGTCAGAATCCAAATCTGTCACGGTCATGCAGCCTTTCCTATGAAAATTTACAGCCCATTTGATGTGCTAGTTCGAAATAAGTTTGTGGGTGCTGGTGGGGGCTAATCACTTGGCTTCTGTAATGCACAGTGAGCTCAAGTAGCCGGCGAGAGTGATGTTATTTCCCTTGGTTGGGATTTGTTACAATATTTCACTCTAAATTAAATGAATGGCAAGCCATTTGCCTTGTTTCAAAGAAAATATTACAGTCACAGCCGAGTTGAAAAGGGCAGGAACATCTAACTCCAGCTTACAAACTGTACAAAAGCACGAGGGTTAATTGTTCATCAGGTTTACAAAAAAACCAGATTGAAAAGGGCAACAACATCTAACTCCAGCACTATTTTCGGCAGTCACAGTCAAATGGATCGGTCAGGTCCATAGAATGAACATCCTGGGTCGTAAAATTTACTGGATTATGACCACAATATGTTGTAAATAGAAGCCCGGCACATTCAGAAGCTCTTTTGCCCACCTGAAACTCCTTTTTTTGCTCTTTGACATACCCATCCGTCAAAACCATGCTGCAGATAAACTTAAGCCTGATGGACAATAGTAACCTCGCATTCAGCAGGAAGAATGTGACAAATGTTGTGTTTGCACGGTTGGCTACATATTGTTCTAGCGTTATTGTCTTCAATCGAATCTCATGAGAAGTGAGAAAATCCCGATGCTTACGAATCCACCGATTGGTTATAACTTTCTTACCCCGTCCTGTTGCCTAAATAGACATGAAGATTGAAAACAATTAAGGTCTAAAAGAAGAGTGTTGAAAGAGCAACAGCTGAACGGTTAATTCTAGTACACTATATGCGGGCTTCCAATGTGCGTGAAATTATCACCTTTATATACAACTTCTCCAGACATGGAAAGCATTGCAGCAAGCCAATAATCTTGTTCAGATCAAAACTATTCATTTGGATATATAAGATCTTGACAGAATCCAGCACCATTGATAGGCCATCCATGGAGAAACTCTTCATTGAGCATAGAACATAATATTAGTACAAAATGTGTACTCCAAGATGATATATAAATTATGCGCAGAAATTTAAAATGCAGCTTATGGTTACAAGTGTAGATGATAATATAAAGTACCTGAAGAACTTTGGAGCCAAACACCATATTGAAATGAGCACAGAGATCATGTATTACACCCAAGGTCTCCAGTTTAGGCGCAGAGAGGACGGTTATTTGCAACGGTGAATAACTAGAATCAAGGATCAACCTTTGAAGTGAAGGGGCATCTTGGATGATGAGCTGCCTTCCGTCAAAAGAAATTCCAATTCTTACAAGGTTAGGCGACTTTATTTGGAGACAACCGATTCTAACTGTGAAAACAAGCACCAAGCACTCCAGCGCAGGGCAACTGGAGTGGATGATGCTGTGCAATGAGGCCTCCGATATACGAACCCGCACAAGTGAAAGTTTCTTGAGAAATGGGAGTCGAAGGTTTAGTACCAGATTGTCTGGTAGGTAGCACAGCGCAAAGGTTGCGATGTGGAGAGAGGACAAAAACCGCGAGATGGACATCGGTGCTGAGGGCACAAGTTCATGGCGTTCGGTATGTGGTATGTGATTTCCAGGGGAATAGTAGAACTCAAGCAGCTATAGTTCTGTGAATTCAGTGGATTTCAGCCAGGCGTCCACCATGCAGGGCATGGTATGCTTGCTCAGGTAGCATGAAGGGATGCAGAGGCTTTGAACGGAGCCCTGGTGGGAGGAGATGATGGCTCTGGGGATTTCAAAATCATTGAAGAGAGATAGCTGACGACAGTCGAGATTAAGGGGCACGGCGCACCATAGAGGGCGCCACCGAATTGAGAGGACTTGGGTGCGGCAGCAATCCTTGGTGGGGAGAAGCGAGATGATCTCCCCAAGGACGGTGTCCGGGAGATCGCTGATGCGGTCCACCCGAGATTCTACGGGTTCCTAGGATCCGGTGGGGGCGGGGTCGCCGCTTCTCCCCGCGCTGCCGGGTGCGGAATCTACAACAGGCGTCGCCGCTGGCGGGAGCCTCATCTTCTTGGCGCTGGGGTCAACCGACTCCATTTTCCTCGAGGGCGTCGCGTCGCGCTCACGGATTTGAGTAGAGTAACGAATGACGAGCCTAGTTGTAGTGCGCGCGAAGAAGAAGGGGAGCCGGGGGTTTTCTGTAGGAGTGAGGAAGAAGGGGAGCTGGGGTTTTCTGTAGGAGTGAGTTGAGGAATTTGGGGGTACGAGTGGAGCGAGCTGACGTGAGGTGGGTGGGAGCAAGGAGGAAGAAGAGCACCCAGTGTGGATGGGCTTTTGAATTGATTTTACTATTTACTAGTGTGGATGGGTTGTTTTGTCTTGTGTCCAGAGAAACCATTACTACTAGTACAGTGGAAACACTCTACAGCTACCCAGAAAAACAATTACTACTAGCACAGTGGAGACACTCTACCGCTCCTGGCTCCTCCTAGGTCATTGAAACGTCTCCCTCTACTAAATGCCGTTATACTTTTGTTCACCGACATGCAGGCCATGCAGCGTGCGGGCCCAAATGCCATCCACCAAATTAGAAGGCAGTATGCAGGCGGACAGTCACCCCGGTCGTAGCGCGGCAGTAACGAGCCGTCATATCACAAAACCCCACCTCCCCGCAGTCTAAGTTTGACGGACGAAGCAACCATCATTTCACTCTTCGCTGAATCCCCTTCTCCCTCGGACTATCCTTCTCCCTCACTGTCTTCAAGAAAGGCAACACTCGCATCTGCCACTGTTCTTCTCTCCGAATGAAGGGAAGGTAAGCGGATCCGTGATGTTGGTATATTTTCGTTCAGAGAAAAAAAAGAACTTTTGCAAAGCAGTAACCGATCCTCACTCTCTTTTTTGTTTCATTGTCATTGCGATTGTGTTTTCCTTTCAGTGGTCTCCTAGTATTCATCAGTTTCATGATGGACCAAGGAGAACCAAGCAAAGATCTACTGATATTGGAGCAGACGCGGGAGGCTGATCCCCACGAGACAGAGAGCTCCAAGAAGATGGAGGCAACCACCGAGCTGACCCCAGATACGCTCACGGCCACTACTGAGATGGTCAACGCCCCGTTTGAGGTTACAGCCCCCGTGGCACTGCAGGAGCAGTTTTCCCCATTCGAGGATGTGTCCCCCCCCCCCCCCCCCCGCTGAGCTGCCCAAGGTGATTTCCTTCTTTGCCGATCTCGATTGTGGTTTTTCATCTAAGTATGTGGTGATTTTTTTAGAAAAGGAAGTATGTGGTGATTAATAATGCAAAATTTTATTAGCTTCGATGCCATGCTATACATAGTGGTTTAAATAACTTGTGTTTCTTATACTGAAAAGTAATTCAGAATTTGTTTCTGTTTCAATTAGAGCCCTGATGCAGACAAGGATTGTGTGGTTGTACATGTCACTCGCTATGAGGCGGACGACCTGAATATACGCACTGGGAAAACAGAGTTCTTAGGCTGTTGGATCCTGGAAGCCATTTGCGGTTATACCAATGAAGAGTTGTATTCCAGCCTCAGTGTTGTCAGGCGTGTTGTCCAGGGTGTACTGAAGCATAAGAAGTTCAAAGCTACTCCTTCGTTTGTGAGGCATACTGTTCTTGTCAAGCTTACGCAGGAAGATGATGTGGCATGCCTCCACAAACAAGTTTATCAGTGGCAAGGCCACAAGGTTGTCTTCATGAAGGTTCACAGGATTGAGCTGCTGCGGGACGTCGTCGATGATGTTCATGGCAAGGTCCGTCTTGTGTCCAGCCCAAATTAGATCGAGGCATGAAATAGTTGCCCCAGCTAGTGTTTAATAGTAGTTTGGATTGTGTCTAATTATCCGAACCTTGCCTGTTATCGACCCCTCTGGGGCTAGTACTCTGTTTGAATCCGTCTATGGGAACTGCTGCTATGTTTGTGTGCCCATGAATCATGTGAGAACCATTGTAATTGTTGCCGAAACAGATGCGTCCTCACTAGTTTTTTCATGAATATGGCATGGTAAGACATAAGTTGTCAGGGTTTATCATACGAGCAGTGTGTGTTTTGATGAAATAGAGCACTCGTTCGAGAACCGTGCGCCGACGTATACATAAGTACTTGTAAACACTGTTGGTGCTACCCCACTTGTAAGCAGTTGTGCAAAACACGGCACATTGGCTCAGCTCGCTTGAACACTAGGCTATCGACCAGCTAATAATCAACAATCTGATGTCTGACATATAATCAACTATGTATCTTGTTACAGTGGTTCATGCAGTTAATTGAGGCCACAATGTAATAAATTCCAAACGTTCACACGCTAGTCCAGCGCTCATGTGGAACACTCACATTAAACTCGTCTTCATAAAAAACTTGAAAAGCATAAGTTAAGCAATTTTATACATCTCAATGATTCATAGAACATAACAAACATATACTAGTTCACAGCAAAAGACAAAGTTGTGAGAAGGTTTGCAAATCAGGAAAAAAAGCAAGGCTTCTCTGAGCAAAGGGCCTCCCGGCAGGCTTACATTTCCTGGAGTTCACTCTGGTTTTTTCTTGTTGCCACCATTCAGGGTTAGGTTCTCTCATTCCAGAATAACCAATTATAATTGTGGTCTCAGCTGGAATGCTGAACTGAACCATGCAGTGTACTGACCAGCTGAAATGCTTGTGCATTCCACTAAATTTAAGCACCGCTATTTGCAGAAATAAGCAGACCACAATGCCTCTTGTCTGCGCACCTGTCCAAAAAACCGCCGTGCAGCCGTGCCAGCTAGTCCTCGGTCCATGGATGAACTGGTAGAAAGTGCATTCCGGACTAGGATGCAGTTGTTTTCGCTCGTCCCTGCACTGCAATCAGGAAGTAAAACGTACGAATCAGCTTCTTTTAGATTGCGTTTGTCATTCTACCTTAGTTACTAGTACCAATGTAGGGATACCTTGAAGATGGGAGGTTAGACCATGGCAACGAGGGATAGCCATCTCATTTTGCGCAGTTGTACTAAAACTGAGGTGTGTGCTTTTGATTGCGCGGATAGAAATGATACTGACACAGACATCCCTGTTTGCGCAAATACGAAATACGGTTATTTAAAGAGTGACAGATATTACTACTTTCCCCCGTTTCCTCTTAGAACCAAGTCCTAGATTCATGCTATAGCTTTCCCACTTTCTTCCCTGTTTGAACCAACGCTTTGAGTCGACTGTATGAACTATCTTTACTTCTAATAATAGTAGAATCTAGGTGGCTTTGGAACAGCGGACGAAAGTAGAAAAGATCCACACGAAGGGAGCTGGGGTAGTAGAGCAAGGCAGGTTTCGAAGGAATATATACCTGAGGGTCGTCGGCATGTGGCAAAGACGGTGTCGGGAGGCCGCATCTTGGCCACAATACCGCAGGGAGGAAGAAGGGGTCGGAGGCCCTCCTGAGCCGGCGCTCTCTCGGAGAGAACGGCATGGCCGCCGATTGGGATGCCCGGGCAGCCGTTGGTCTCCTCCCTCGCCGCCGACGACAGCGTGAACGGTGCACCTACACCCCTACCCCGGTCGAGGTTGTCCGGCAGGATTTGTGACCAGCCGTGAGCTGAGAGAGAGTGTGGCTGCCTATGTGTTGCTTAGATCTGGAGAGCATGAGAGAGTGAACGAGAGAAACTGTAGTAAAGCAAGCGCTAAGGCTCCTGCTTTTATATATAGTGGAGTGATTTTGTTGTACCAGCTTCAAAAAAATGCGCTCCTACGTGTACCCGCGAGTGGGTGTGAGAAAACTAGTGCGTGCGTGCACCGCTTCTCTTCGTGAGAGTACAATATATACTATGCCCAAAGAACGTTCGCCGCAAGAGTAATAGTATAAGTGTGTGACGTGTGAGCTAAAATAAAATGTGCGCGCTATCTTTTGTTTTTTAGAAGTTCTGAGGGTAGGGTGTGAAGAGCACATATGTGCGTGACGTCTACCTGCAGATAGACGGCGGGTGCGATGTGCGAGTCTGCGAGAGGACTCGGGAGAGTCGTGACTCGTGAGGGTGCGTGTGCGTGAGAGAGAGGGGGGCACGTATCAATGCAATGCATGTGTCCGTAAATCGTTATCCGACAAACGTTCGCCACAAGCCTTTTCCTGACGAACGCCGTAAGAACCGTTAGATCGGCATCCGACAGTGTCAGTTTTGCCATGTCATTTAACAGAACAGCCACTCCTCCTACACACAAATCTTCCACGTGAGTGTTAGCAACTGCCGTATGCTCCCTCGGTTCCGAAATGCAGTGCATATAGCTTTATTGAAAATTCAAACCTCGCAAACTTTTACCGAGTTTTCGTGTACCAAATTGCACATGTAGAATACCATGTATATATCATTTCATTCATCTTCGAGAGGTAACTATAAAGATGGGTGAGGAGTCTACAAAGAAAGACCATCGTATCACCCGCAGCAATTTCAAGCATCCTTTAGTGTCGAGGAATATCATAGGAACTCTATATGATATGATTTTATAGGATTTTTTCCTTTAGAGCCAATTGGTTCATAGGAATAGATTCATATACTCCACATTTCAAGGAAATAAACATGATATCATTTCTATAGCTTTAGAGCAACTTGGTTCATAGGAATGGATTCCTATACTCCCTTAATTTCAAAGGAAAATAAACATTAGCGTATATTAAATAGAAAAGTTCCTATGATATGAACCAAATTACATCTCTTTTCTAATCCCTCCTCATAGGAATTGGGATACATGTCATCTCTATATTCAATAGAAAAGTTCCTATGATGTGAACCAAATGAAATCTCTTTTCCAATCCCTACTCATAGGAATTGAGATGCTCCATGTCATCTCTTTCCCTACAACTTCCATGTATACATCTTCTATTCCTAAATAGATAGTACAACCCACTAGTAGCTTTTTTCCAAAACATGCAACTATGGCACAAGAACTATATAGTGTGCCAATAACTTTGAAAGATGGTCGCTGGATGAAGCTAAGCCGACAGTGCAGAGATAGGCAAATCCGAGCACTACTGGCCGTTGGATATCATCAACATTCCACCAGATCTGCCACATGTACAATTTAGAAGACTCCATGGTTGAACTTAAGCATAATGCACAAACCAAAAAACACAAGCACTTCTCCTTTGTTCTAGAATCTTCTGTATCATAATTGATTATTTTTTTCTAAATGAATTGCCATTATTTGTTTTTTACTTTATGATTTACAATGCACAACCCCATGAATCTTAACATTTTTATAAAACTAATTGATTTTGAATGAGATGAACTATAAGAACTAAACGAACATCTACATCATGCATATATGACTCAAAGCTTTACATGCTATAGTGTGTATTTATTCATAATTTGGTTTCGAAATCTCATGTGTTCAATACATGTGTACCTTACTAGTTTTGAGTAGAGTAGCAAATTTCACGCGGCCCTGGGTATATCAAAATGCAGGGCCCATGCATCATTGCCTTTCGGTCGAACCTACGTCCACAATTTTTTGTACGTACTATATCTCCACTGGTCCACGAACCCAAAATGTTGCCTCGTTCCCGTAAAACCAAGCGGCCCACACATATTTAAGGCGTCGACTCGAACCCGTTTACTACGACGTGGCCCCGCACGCCGTAGTACTCCTACAAACCCTACCACCGCAATCATCATCGGTTTTCTTCAAGAGGACGAGAGAGAAGCCGATTTGTAGTGGAGGCGCTTTAAAAAAAAAGGATCTGTAGTGGAGACCCCTACCATAGGGTGCCCTAGGTAGCCGCCGCACGCATCATTGTTTTCTCTTTTCTTTATGCTCTTGCGCCCTAGATTGAAATGATGGTTGCTTCGTCCGTGCAGCTTAATGCGCGAAAGGCGGGGCTTCGTGATTTGACCCCTCATCGCTCATTTTCTACAACTGCGGCGCTACGACTGGGGTGCCTCCAATTCCAACCGCTGCTCCGAACTGTAATATGGTGCATCGCACGTGGAACAAGACGGTGGATGAGCCACATGTCAGCCAAAGGGGTCCTGTTAAGTGTGTCGCCATTTCGTGTGCAGACTGACCCTGCTTGAGTTGCTACGCCAACACGACAGGAGCAGCCTACCACTTGGTTTTGCTCCTTGGTGAATCCCGACTATATTGATCTAAAAAGATAAGTCTGAACTACCCTCTCCGTCTCGGTTTTTTTATTTGTAGGCGTCTCGGTTTATAGGGCCTGTACGTAGTTCTAGGTCATCCATTTGACTAACTAAATATGAGTTACTATGTCACAAAAAGTATATCATTGGATTCTTAAGCGGATGTAGTTGTATTTAAAAGTCGAGGGCGGGGCTTTTCCTGCGCGGTAGGCGGGGCAGTTCCGCCTAGTCAGTTCGACAGAGACGCTAGAAGACGAGGGAGTAGGCTGCTGCAAACGTAGGGCTGTGTGATTTGACAGCGAGTTACTGCTGGACAGGTGGGGCCCCGTGATTTGACTTGCCATTATCATTTTAACTGCGGCGCTACGACCGGCGTGAGTCTCCTGATTCCTGACCACCTCCATACAGGTGCCTCTCCCAATGCTCCACCATGTAGTAGAGGCTGGCTCTTGCATGAGAGCCCACTTCTCCACTTTTTCCTTGCCTCTCTTTCTTCCACATATGCAAAAATGCCATGTAAAGCGCACTATTGTACTTACTTTTACTTGCTCCTACAAGTGCTTAAGCTTGCCACATAGGCATAATGTCTGATGTGGCAAGTTAATCAAGAATAGAGAGACTAGTTTGGTGACCCAAGGAAGAAACGGTGCTAAGCACGTGTGCCTAGGTGAAAAGACAATTTTGAGTCTATAGCTAATTAAATGAAGCAAACTTAGCAACACCATTTATTTGGAAGAGGTCACTCCTTGGCAAATGCAATAAATACTAGTACTCCCTGTGTCCCATAATATAAGAACGTTTTTGGCACTACACTAGTGTCAAAAACGTTCTTATATTATGGGACGGAGGGAGTACGAAGAAAGAGATAGAGAGGAGTAAAAATAATTACACTTATAGCCAACCTTGTTGTAGTATGAGTGACTAAGTGATGACTATGTATGACATGCCAACATCAGATAGCCTAACGCACTGTGTTAAATATCCAAGGGCGCGACCATGTGAGCGACGCGACGGTCGTGGTAGGCGCGACCATGATACGGGCTGCTGGCAGCCCTTGGATCTGAGATCAAACGGTCGCATGCCAAGTTGCTGAAAATTTGCAGAATAACCCTCCAGGATAGGATATTCACCCATAGGTCTAGAATCATGCCATGCAACCGTTCGATCTCATATCCAAGGGCTCTCGGAAGCCCGTATCATGGGAGAATGGAAAGCCACTACCCTGCCGTTCGCACGCTGGCAGTTCGCTCCTACTCGTCCCCGCACGTCCTTCAATACTACGGCGGTTCGCTCCTGGTCGTCCCGTCCATTCACATTACGGTAGTTCCACTAATCCTAACCCTCCTCCCAAATCCATGGTGTCCCAAATCTCCACGATCGGCGGTGAGTACAAGGTTAGAACCATCACCGGCGATGAGTTCGACGTCATCTACACCCGTTCTTCCGCGACGGTGAAAGGATGCCTTTCTAGCTTCAGACGCATGTTCGAAAACTCAGATGATGAGTGGGTCGCTGGGCTAGATGTTGAGTACACCACAGTCCTGGGACGAGAGAAGGATCTAAAGGACGAAGAGAGGAAGAAGCCCGCCGTGATCCAGGTTTGCGTACATATCGTTTGCTTGGTCTACCACATATGCCATGCCGACGTTGAGTGCCAGGATTTTAAGAACTTCCTCAAGGACAAAACAGTGAAATTCGTTACTGTAGACTTTAAGAACGACAAAGAAGTCCTGGGTCGGATAGGCCTCGTTGTAGGAAACCCCTTCGACCTCCAGAAGAATCGGCTGGTGCCCTCTCGTCCGCCTTCAATGCTGACCCTGGCAGGAGCCATGGTTCATCCTTCGTACCGTAAACTGGAGAAACCTCATTACACGTTTCATCGTCATGCATGGCAGCGGAATGTACTAGATATAGACCACATCCACTACGCTGCAAGGGATGGCTACCTTTGTTTCAATATCTACAAGGGTTGGATGAAGAGCAACAGTCAAGTGTGCGGTTCAAGCAAAGAAGTATCGGCCAAGAGGAAGAGGGACATGGACGAAGTCGAGGACGTGGACGAGGACTCCGAGTAAGGTGGTAGTGTCCTTGCTCATGGTGGTTCTAAACTTCTAATGCAGTGTCTACCGGATTAGTTGCATAGTTTAATTTCAGGTGTGCTTAGTTTAATTTGAGGGGTGTGTTGTGCTGAGCCCCCAACAGAACTATGTTATGTTTCTTCTCGTTACTTTAACTCTTCAGTATGTACATACTACTAGTATTTCTTTAATAGAATTTAGCACCCCAATTAAGCACGTACTAGCTTTTTTAATAGTACTATATGCATAATTTGGCGACGAGCGCTCTCTATATGTACCACCTTTTTTTAATTTCAATTTTTGCTCCATGGCGCAATCCATCGATAGTACTACTGTACAAAAGTATACATTTTTAAAAGGCTAGAGTACTGTTCATCACATATATAGCTAGTTAAATTCTCAACCTAGAACGACGTGCATGCCATGTAGTAAACCAATACGGAGGAAGTATAGTAAAAATGAGGTGATTTTACCGAGCGATCAGCGGGGGAGCATGGCCTGTCATGCAGTCCCACGTGTCATGATGTACCAAGGCGATGCGCGTGTCCCTCTTGAGGCAGAAGCAATACTACGTGGTTTGAGATGATGGCGAACCGAAGTGTGAAATAATGGTTGCTTCGTCCGTCTGGGAAGGTGCGGCATTGTGATTTGACGTCTCATTGCTCATTACTACTACTGGGCCGGTACGAGTGGGGTGCGTCCCCCCTGCTGTTCTGCACTGTTATTTGGTGCTTGACACGTGGACCCGGTTGCTATATGTCCCACATGTCGGCGACAGGAAGTACATAATTCATGAAAGGGAACATCGACGGAGGAGTATACTACAAAATTCATGAAAGGGAGCGACTTAGTTTTGGAAAAATCTGTTTTTACGGAGTACGTACCCACTAGGGTTTATAGGGCTCATCTAAAAAACATTCGTTTTTCCGTTTGATAAGTCTCAATTCTACTATACTAGTAGTAGTACCATTACATGTTGGATTTCGAGGTGCGTTAGATCACCCGACGCAAGCAGTGTCAAGAGGAAACTAACCAATGCATGTACAAGTTCATGGAAATTTAGTGGTCATTCATGCATTCGTTCTAATTAATGCCTCGGTAAACATAACTTCTTGAGAAAAACGAGCGTACTAATTACTTGTGCAAACTACGAAATTAATTCGACCACTCACCGTCTACCTTGGTTGGAGAGATTTTGAAATTGAGCCATAAACTGGAAAGGAGGGAGTAGTAACTTTTGTCTCGATTACTATTTGTGGCCTTGTATAGATGCAAAATGTATTTTTTTATAGTGGCCTTGTATAAGTAAATGGAGGTAGTACTAACCAAAGTACGTAGTAGGGACAAGGAGTAAACGGAGGGAGTAGTAATATTTTCTCCTCGTGCTGCGAGCCACCGCGCGCGTGGGCGAGGGAGCGGGCGTAAAGGCGTACAGTAGTAGTAGTAGTAGTACTACTACTACTACTACTCGTAAGCAAGCTTCACCTCATCCTGCGAGCCACCGCGCCCGTGGGCGGGGGAGACGGCGTACTAAGCAAGCTTCTCCTCGTTCTGCGAGTTGACATGACACATCAAAAGTACTCCGGTGTATAGAGCCTTGCCTCTAAGGTAGGCCCCACATGGTTTGCCTCTTTTTTTAATTTAACATAACGCGTCAAGTCGCAATTCGGTTGTTCACCCGTGGTAGACGATCCTCCCTCCACCAAGTGGACAACCAGTACACGTGCCAAATTACCACGTGGGCTGCCTTTTTCGTACAGAAATGAGCTCCACCGTGTACCCGCGCGGGTGTGGTTGGGAAAGAGACGGGAGTACGTGCACCGTGCGTGCACCTCTTCTCTTCGTGCACGTCCCCCACCTACGTGGGTGTGTGTGAGAGAGATACAAACCTAGACATAATGCGTCGTCCATCCCCATGCCTCCGCCCAGTCCGACCACCAGTCACCACCACGCCCCACTCCTCCTCACCTTATCTCTCATCTTTCTCCCTCCATTTTTATATACAAGGGGCCACTATCAAAATTACAATTTGCAGATATACAAGGCCACTAACACTAATCAGTGCAATATTAATGGTGTTTGCCTCGTGGTACTAGCAAAGGAGGACATTAATTATCCCTTGCATGCATGCGGGAGTTTGTAAAAAATGCATCTTGATGTTCCATGCAATGCACGGGCATCTTGCTAGTCCATGAAAACATCACATGGCAAAATTCCACGGCGAACGAGGGATTTGAATCTGTTGGGAGGGGCTGTTTGGATCTTGCCCGGGGTAGCCAAAATATTGGCGACCCTTTTGTCCACCGGTGCCTTTGCCACCGATGAACGAGGAATGGCTCGGGTGCTCATGCTGTCATGCATCCTCCAGCGCGCATGTTGGAGACGAGCTCGCACGAGCTGTGTTTTTTTGTCCCACCATGCTGCCTGAGCCGCCCGTAGACCGACCGGCGACCCGCAAATTACGCCATCCAACCGTAGCCGCACACATCATGACAGCAACTCAACCAACCGGACGAAATTCACGCAAACACGTAGACAAACTGATATTTCATATAAACAACGACGGAAATCATATAAAATACCGGATTTTCATACAAACATGACGGATTTCATTACAATCAAATGAACTACGCGGTGCTAGTTCTGGACAGCACAGGTATATAATACCTGGCCTAAATGGTCGCCCGCCGATCGATTTGTGTTCCTCATGTCCGGCAGCACGATCACCAGACTGCCGGGAGCCTCGGAGGTATATGCTTCAGTGCAAAGGACGGCTCGCTTCCCCACTGCCCAACTGATATCATTGGCTAGTGCCGAAGATGATGGTGGCCGGCACCGGTTCGAGTTCATCACCGGCCACTACTTCGCCCTGGCCGGCACCGGCTCGAGTTCATCCTAACATTCCCCTCTTCCGTGGAGCCCATGCGGGGTCGACGAAGGTCCTCGCAACAAAAGGATCCGGCAAGACACTTGCTGTGTACGCCGGTGTCGCCTCCGCGGTGGCCTTCATGGGACCCAGGCGGCGGCGGCCTCCCGTGTTCTACTTCTCCTCGATGATGGCGGCGGACGCGGAGGCGCTGGCCACCGAGTCGTCGCTCTCCGCGCACCCGGCTTCTGTCACTACTTGCATGGCGCGGCCGCCGGCATGGGAGTCTCGGCCACAGAAACGGGAGACGCGGTACGAGGCGGCGGCGTGGACGGCAGCAACGACGCCCGTGCGCCGCTCCTCGTCGAGCTGGCCTAGAGCGGCGAGTTGCTGAACCGCGCGCCGGCTTGGGGCGGCAACTGGCTCCGTCGGGCGAGGGGAGGGAGGTGGATCAGCGAGCTGCATAGCTCGTATCCGGCGGGCTACCCAGTCGGCTTGGATGCGGAATAACTACTCTTCGTAAGCCATTGTAAGAGTGGACAAAATGGTGGAGGAGATAGGGGACCGGCGGAGGTGTGCGATTCTTGGCCGGCGTTTGGCCTCATTTAAATAGGAGATTAAATAGACGGCAGACGGGAGGAGCTCGGCCGGCGTTGCATTTAACGCCGGCCCGGTCATGAACGGACGTGTGTCCAGAGTGGGTTTCTCGGCTTCCACACGGGCGGGTTTCATGGAGGCGTTTGAATGCGGCACGGAGGCGTGTTCAGCCGGGCATGCCGCGAGTGGCGCCCTCGACTCTGACCTAGGACACCGTGTCATTCTTCCACTGACGTGTGGGCTCTTTGGGTGCATAGCCTGCAAGTGAGTGACCCAACGCAGGCAAAGCACAGCAGAGGAACCTTTGGTGGGCCAGGGCGGTCAGAAGCGGGCATTTCATAAACCGATGATTGTTCATTGAGTGTGACGTCATCTTTTTAATGTAGATAAGCCTACTATGATGATAGCCCATTCGATACGTTGTGATTCATAAAGACCGTTGCAAACATGAATGTTCTGCTTATCACAGATAAGATTGATTAATACCCGTAACAATCCATGTCCTTAACAAAGGGTGCATGCACGTATAGGTTGAGCGTGTGTCTTGCGTCGTGTGCTGTGTGCATGCACGCGTGCGAGTGTTGCGTGCGTGCAAGGGTACGTTTCAGTGTTGCATGCATGGGTGCGTACGTGCGTGTGTTCGTGAGTGCATGTGTATGTGTCAGTGTTGCACGCCAGCATGCGTGCGTGTGTACGTGTCAGTGTTGCGCGCCTACATGCGTGCGTGCATGTGTACGTGCGGGGTGAGGCTACACGTCAGTCGGCTGACTTTTTCATCTCTGGTCATTAGATTTTCTAGCCGTTGGATACGAAATCAAGGGCCTCCAGTTTATCATCAAACTCCACCCCCCTGAGCCGCCAGCCACCACCGGCCGAACCGCCAGCCCCCGCCGCCCGCGGCCGGCCCGCCCTCCCCGAAACCACTCCCCACCGCCGGTCCGCCGCCCCACCGGCCATCCCTCTAGCCCCCCCCCCCCCCCCCCCCCCCCGCCGAGCTTTTTCTCTGGGGATCCCCACCCCACCGCCCAATGAACGCCCCCCAACCGGCGGTGACTGCCAACCAGAGGTCTCACGACTTCGAATACCCACCGACAACTAATTTATTACCATTTCTGTCCTTCATATACGCGCTGACGGGTGGGCCCTATGGTCATGTGCGCTGCTGAATGTGGACTGTTTGACTGGTCAATTGATCGTGTTTTCAACAAATTACGGAGCTGTATGGTGAGCCAGTGACCGTATGATCACCCTAAAATGTACTCCTATTTTATTAACACAGTATAGACTCAAACTACCATTTCTTTCTTTCATATACGGGCTGACAGGTGGGCCCCACGGTTACGCGCCCCGATGGTGCAACACTAGTTGCGCCGCGTGGAACGTTTGACTGGTCAATTGATTGTGTCATCAACAAAATACGGAGTTGTACGGGTGAGCCAGTGACCGTATAATCATGATATGTATTTGTTTAACACGGTACAGACGCAAGGGCTCATATATACGCGCAAGCACTCACCACTATAAGCGCACACACGCGAACTCTACCCCTATGAGCACCTTCGAGAGAGTGGGCCAGCATATATGATCTTGAGATTTTACAAAGTCACCATAGGTGCCTCGTAGTCGAGTGGAACGTCTCCTCCCACTGAACGTACATCGCCGGAAAATACTGAAATTAACACAAGATAAATGCGAGCACCGGGACTTTAACCTTGGTGGGCTCGAGAAACCACTGTCCTCTAACCATCCAACCACATGTTGGTTAGCACGACAAAAACGTATGTGGTGACCGTGATGAGCTTATTCTAAAGTCCAATGACCATATCATGCTTTCGCTTCAAATACAATGACCGTAAGTGTCGTCAACAAAATACGGAGCACGCATCAAATGCAAAGTCCGTCAGTGTCATCAACAAAATATGGAGACGTATCGTGAGCTAGATACCGTTGTACTATTGTATATGCTTATTTTCTTAGTGGCTGATTGCGTGTGTGGTGTGGTGGGCACATCATTTCTAGTTGTGGTGGGTCAACATGAAGACTCATGGGTCGATTCCATCCTGCGCCACATATAGGTTGGACCGAGACGTGTTATACGAAGACCCATGTGGAGGACTCGGCGTACAACACGAAGCTACCAGAGTCGCGGAGGACTCTATCCCCACTGGTGATAAGCCGACTATATATGATTTGTAACCCTAGGCCCTTAGTATGTTATACAAGCTTGGGGGCTAGTTCGTCGATAGTATACACACACTCACAATGCCTGGTATTCACGTGTACTTTGTACACACCCCTATCACTAATATACAGTACCAGGAGTAGGCTCATTCTTCAACTGCAAGGGTCCGATCCGAACTAGGGTAAAACTTTGCCTCGTATTACCATCCAGCCTAACAGCCAGGGGTATCCTACCGAATGATATGATGAAATCATATCTTCCAACTACTAAGAGAGAGGTGTGTCGGGGGGCAATGTGTGCGAGAGAGGCCTAAAGATAATGTGCGTGCGGGAGACACGTAGGCACATATATGTGCGTATAGAGGGCTAGTAGAGACCGTGCATGTGTATATATGCATGTGAGAGAAATAGTGTTTTCCAACTGAGATTAGTGAAAAGAGTGGTACATAGTAGTCAGAAAGAGAGAGAGAGAGAAACAGAGAGAGCATGTGCGTGAGACACCCCGACACCCTGAGAGAGATTGTGAGCATGTGTGAAAGAGAAATGCCGATGCATATAAAGTGTGTGCACTTATGCGTTAGATAGAGAGATATATAACGCGTTTGTGAGAATGGGGCGAGGCATAGTGCATCTATGTGTAAAAGGCGGTTCTATGCATTAAAATAAAATATAAATGGCATTATTATTTTTGGATGAGATCATGAATTTTGCAAATTGCATATCGACGAAAATCGGTCTATCAGACACCCATACTCTATTGAAAGCATGTGCATGTTTTTATTTCATATTATCGATCCATAGAGTGAGACCGGTTTGAAATACACGCAATGGATGCTTTTGCAATTCATATATAAACATTAATTAGTGCACTCCATGTTGTTAGTGTGAAGCACTTTATACATTTGTCACTTGCATGGATACATTCCAAATTGTTAGCTACGAAATAGAATACATGTCGAATTCAACATAAAGGGGCTTTCGAAGATTCGAATTCATAGGAAGTGCATTCATCTATTTGAACCCGAGATAATGGCATTTGTAAATCAGATGTAAAAGGGGCATCAATCTTTGTTGTGAGTTTGGACATGCTATATATATTCATACGCATATCTAACTTTTTTTCGCAACCAAGGAGATTATATCTGGAACCATGCATGAACTGAGGTAAGTTGCATATTTTTTAATATATACTCGTGTACAATGTATATTCAAATGTACCCCTCCATTCCAAAATAATCGTAGCTTTAGGATTTTCAAGAGTAAAGATTTGTGAAGTTTGACAAATCCTGAAAGTTCAATTCAAGAGAACCGAAAACGTTAATGCTTCTGCTTCCAAATATTGAACGAAGCGCCAAATAGGCCTCTGGTCACCCAAAACCGCGCGAGACTAATGTTTTGGTGGTAGGAAATTACTGTCCTGCGTGTAGCCTGTCGGCCCGATGTCCAAAGGTCTAAACCGGGGTAGGGTTGTAACTTCACCAAGACGCCAGTCTCAACCGCCTCCGAGAAGCATTCATACGCCGTGGGCGCCTACCCATGCGCTCGGCCGAAATATATCCCGCCCACATTTGGGACACCTGACATGACTGCCCTATCACCAACCCGCAATATGTCCGAAATTTTAGATGGGGGCAAAGTTTGTAACTTTCCCCAAATTTCAAACAAGCGTGTCTCAAACCGAAACATTGTTCCCCCTTAGTTCCCCGCCTCCCTCCGTTTCCCCTTTCATACTCCGTGGGCGCGAAAACACCCTCTCCACCAGCCGCGAAACCCCAGCCTCCTCCGTCCTCCACCCCATAGCGGCCAATCCACCGCCACCCTCCTCCATCACGCCGGAGCTGGTACCCCGACGTCGTCGTCCAACGCAACCGCAACCGCAACGCCCTCAAGGACTTAGCAGCTGAAGCCGAGGCAGAGCTGCCTCCACGACGCCGACGCTGACGTGCACCGTATCAGAACCACTCCGACCACGCCGTCTTGCGCCTCACTGTTGCGGCTCCACTCTCGCAACCGTCCACCGCACTGGAGCTGTTCCCGCTACGCCGTCGTTCGCCGCCTCGGATCTGCTTCCCCGCCGCCGACAGACGGCCACCACACCACACTCAACAACTTGGCCATGGGTTCGTCCAAGGCTGCACCGTCCTCCACAACTTCTGGTTTCCGGCGAACAACAAGAAGATCGTCAGAAAAACAGAAGGAGGACACAACACTGCCAGCAGAAAGAGGTACTCCTCTTCCCTTATTCATGCAAATCTTACGTCTCCGCTCACACCGTATTCATCCCACGAAAGAAACTAGTTGAGCGCTTCTTACTGCATCTTCTTCGTGATACTAAATGCACAATGTTTCCTCCCTTTTACTATTTCACCTTTGCTAGAGGTCAGTAGCCCGCCTGGATTTCAATTCACGGTTAGTCAAACCGCAATTAAAAGAAGCAGCACCCGCTTAGGCGCGCGGAGCATCGGTGTCTATCATAGGGGTGTGGGGCGCAGGAGCTGCTTGCGCCCGATCTGGAGGTCGGCGGGGCTTGAATGGATGGCCGGGGGTGGTGCCAAGCACGGCGGTGCGGTGAGGTTGAGGGGAGGGCGTAGGCAGGGGAGGAATAATGGGCCGGTGGTCGCTGGCGTTTCGAGGAAGATCGTCAACACTGACTGGCTGGAGGTAGATGAAGGCGATCTGCCCGTTCTTTGTACATCAGACGGTGCAGAAAAAATGGACTGACCTATTTGCTTTCAGTCGACTGTTATTTTCATAGAATCATGTAGTAATTTAGTGTGCCATGCATGTTGTAGAGCTGTCATATGTCTCCCGTCATTTATTTCTCACCGACCTGCTATCTGCTACCTTTACACTGTACTAATTGTGCACAAACTTCACCCATACTCACACTATTGTTTTTTTATGCATGGGTATTTCAGACTCTAACGCAGTGTTGATGAATGCAGAAAAGAAAAGACAGAAGTCGCTCCAGTGTAATTCGAAGATAAGCACTAAGCGTTTCAGCGCTCTAATGGGTGCAGTGTCAGCAGTTGGAGACAGTAAACGTAGCTCTGCAGTTGATGATCTCAATTGCCACACACAACCATCCCAGGTGCTTGCTTTAACTTCGCGCTGTCAAATGTGGTTGCATGTTGCATATGGTGTCTAGCTTGTATTGATTCCAATTCGGTTAAATTGCATCTGCTTACTTTACACATTATACCTTTGATAATGACATGCCTTCCTATTTTGGATACATACTACATATGTCTATTAACCATATTCGTACATCAAACTAATGCTCTTTTGTATCACTCGTCAATCACTTATGATGAGACAGTCACCCGAGTGGGTTACTGTGAGAAGCCCTACTCATTTAAAGAGTGCAGTGTCATCCTCCCCACATGATTCTCAAGAAACAGCAAGGCTAAATGAAGATAGTCAACGTAGCTCTCTAGTTGATCACCGCAATTCCCCCACACCACCATCGCAGGTGCTTGCTCTTACTTGGCAGTGTGATATGTGGTTGCATGTTGCATATGGTGTCTACCTTGTAATGCTTCTAATTAGGGTAAATTGCATCTGCTTAGTTAACACATTATACCTGTGAATATGACCTGCCTTCCTGTTTTTGGTACACACTACGTCTTTCTATTAACCATGTTCTTACATCAAACTACTTTTCTTGTGTATCCCTCATCAATGCTACTAATTTGTTAAATTGCATCTCCTTAGCTTACACATTATACATGTGAATATGACATGCCTTCCTGTTTTTGGTACATACTACATCTGCCTATCACACCATGTTCTTACATCAAACTACTGTTCTTGTGTATCCTGCGTCTATCGCTTATGATGAGACAGTCGCGCGCGTGGGTTAGTATGAGACGCAATACTCTTATAAAGAATGCAATTTCATCCTCTCCACATGATTCTCAAGAAACAACAAGCCTAAATGAAGATATTGAACGTAGCTCTGTACCTGAAGACCGCACTTCCCCTACACCACCATCACAGGTGCTTGCTCTAACTTCGCAGTGTGATATGTGGTTGCATGTTGCATATGGTGTCTAGCTTGTAATGCTTCTAATTAGGGTAAATTGCATCTGCTTAGTTTACACACTATACCTGTGAATATGACATGCCTTCCTATTTTTGGTACACACTACATCTATGTGTTAACCTTGTTCTTACATGAAACTACCTCTCTTCTGTATCCTGCATCAATCACTTACGATGAGTCACCTTTATTCGTTGCATATTGCATATTATTTCTAGCATATTGCCATGTATTGCTTCTAATTTGGTCAAATACATTTGTTAGGGCACCCTTTTAATTTGGCAGAGTGATATTGGTTTCATCTTTCATATGGTTTCTAGCTTGCATCAATTCTAACAAGTTCAAGCACCTTGTGCTTAGTTTACACTTTATACATCATACATGTCAATATGTCACGCCGTCCTGTTTTTCATACATATTCCATCCTCCTATCATGCGGCTGCCTTACATGAAAGTAGTGTTCATCAGTATCATGCATCAATGAGTTCTGAAGAGCAAATTTTATTCCTTTTTCTTGTGGGTTTGACTTGACAAGGCAAAATCAAGAAAGAGGAAGGAAAAGAGTAAGGAAGGCGATGATGGTGGTCCTCGGTAGCAACGTAAACGGAGCATCTGTACCGATTCTCCTTGTACTGATAGTGCATTACAAGGTCCAAGTCTCCGCTCCCCTACTCCACCATCCAAGGTGCTTGCTCTAACTGGGCAGTGTGATATCTGGTTGCATGTTGCATATGGTGTCTAGCTCGTATTGCTCCTAATTAGTGTAAACTGCATCTGCTTAGCTCACACATGATACATGTGAATATGACACGCTTTCCTGTTTTTGGTACATACTATATCTGTCTATCACACCATGTTCTTACATGAAACTACTCTTCTTGTGTATCCTGCATCAGTCACTTATGATGGGACACCTTTAAGTTGGCAGTGTGATATTGGTTTGCGTCTTGAATATGATTTCTAGCATGTATTGCTTCTACTTTGATGAACGCCACCTATGACGAGACAGTTTTAACTTGGCAGAGTGATATTGATTGCACCTTCCATATGGTGTCTTGCAGTGTTTATAATTTGTTGAAGTGCCTTCTGCTTAGTTACCACATCATAGGTGTGAATATGTCAAGCCGTCCATTTTTTCGTACATATTCCATCCTCGTATCATGACTTTGCCTTTCATCAGAGTAGTGTTCATCAGTATCATGCATGAATGAGTTCTGAAGAGCGAATGATATTCCTTTTTCTTGTTGGTATGACCTCACAATGCAAAATCAATAAAGCTGAAGGAAATTGGCAAGGCATTGGATGATGGTGGTCCTTCCGAGCAATTGAAACGGAGGTTCTCTATAGATTCTACTCCGCCATCCTCCCAACAAGATTCGCAAGACAACGCAAGGCTAGACAGTCAACGTAGCTATGTAGATGATGAGCACATCTCCCCTACTCCACCATCACAGGTGCTTGCTCTAACTTGGCACTATTGTATGTGGTTGCATGTTGCGTATGATGTCTAGCTTGTATTGCTTCTAACTTTGTTGAATTGCATCTGCTTACTTTACACATAATGCCTGTGAATATGACATGTGTTCCTGTTTCTACATCACACTACTATTCTTGCATATCCCGCATCAGTCACTTGTGATAAGGCACCTTTAAGTCGCCACTGTGATATTGGTTGTGTCTTGCATATGATTTCTAGCATGTACTGCTTCTAATTTGTTGAAACGCCATACAGTTTGAACTTGGCAGAGTGATATTGGTTGCATCTTTCATATGGTGTCTAGCTTGCAGTGCTTCTAATTTGTTGAAATGCCTTCTGCTTAGTTACCACGTCATAGGTGTGAATATGTCACACCATCCTGTTTTTCATACATATTCAATCCTCGCATCTTGTGTTTGCCTTTCATCCGAGTAGTGTTCGTCAGTATCGTGCATGAATGAGTTCTGAAGAGCGAATTTTATTCCTTTTTCTTATCGGTTTGACTTCACAATGCAAAATCATTACAACTGAAGGAAATTAGTCCGGCAGTGGATGATGGTGGTCCTTCGGAGCAACTCAAACAGGGGGTCTCTACAGATTCTACTCCGCCATCCTCCCAACAAGATTCACAAGACAACACAAGGATGGACAGTCAACGTAGCTGTGTAGATGATGAGCACATCTCCCCTACTCCACCATCACAGGTGCTTGCTCTAACTTGACACTATTATATGTGGTTGCATGTTGCGTATGATGTCTAGCTTGTATTGCTTCTAACTTGAATTGCATCTGCTTACTTTACACATAATGCCTGTGAATATGACATGTGTTCCTGTTTCTAGAACATACGTGTACATGATGAGCACATCTCCCCTACTCCACCATCACAGGTGCTTGCTCTTACTTGGAACTGTTATACGTGGTTGTGTTTTCTGTATGATGTCTAGTTTGTATTGCTTCTGATTATGTTGAATTGCATCTGCGTAGCTTACAACTTATACCTGCAACGATCACTTACCCATAAGAAACATTTAACCTGGGACTGTGATGTAGGTTGCATCTTGCATTGTCTTCTAGCTTGTACTGCTTCTAATTTCTTGAAATGGCACTTACGACGAGACACTTTTTACCTGATAGAGTGATATTGGTTGCATGTTCATATGGTGCCTAGCTTTCATTTCTTCTAATTTTGTTGAAATGCCTTCCGCTTACTGTTTTTTCATACATATTCCATCCTCCTATCGTACGTGTGAATATGAAATGCTTTCTTTTTTTGTATATATTCCATCCTCCTATCCTGCGCTTGCCTTACATCAAAGTAGTGTTCGTCTGTATCATCCATCAACCAGTTATGCAGAGCTAATTTTATTCATCTTCTTGTGGTTTTGACTTCATAAGGCAATATCAGAAAATAGGAAGGAAAAGATTAAGTTAGGGGATGTTGGTGGTCCTCCGGACCGACGCAAACAGAGACTCTCTAGATTTTCCACTGCTACTGCTAATGAAGTTGAAGTCCCAAGTCTACATGATGAGTTCATCTCCCATACTCCACCATCGCAGGTGCTTGCTCTAAGTTGACAGTGTGATAATTGGTTTCATGTTGCATATGTTGTCTAGCCTGTATTTCTTCTATTTTGATTAAGTTGCACGTGCTGAGTTCATACGTTATACATGTGCATATGACATGGCTTTCTGTGTCTAGAATACACTGCATCTATCTATCATACCATGTTCTTACATCAAAGTACTGTTGTTGTGTATCCCGCATCAGTCACTCATGATTGGACGCTTTTAACATGGCAGTTTGATAGTGGTTGCATCTTGCATTGATTTCTATGTTGTACTACTTCTAATTTTTTGAATTGCCACTTATGACAAGACACGTTTAACTTGGCAGAGTAATATTGGTTGCATCTTTCATATGGTGTCTAGCTTGCATTACTTCTATTTTCTTGAAAATCCTTCTGCTTAGTTTGCACATCGTAGCTGTGAATATGTCATGCCGTCCTGTTTTTCTTACATATTCCATCCTCATACGGTTGTCTTACATCAAAGTATTGCTTGTCTGTATCATGCATCAATGAGTTCTGAAGAGTGATTTTATTCTTTTCTGTTGTGGGTACAACTTGACATGGCAAAGTCAAAAAAGAGCAAGGAAAATAATATAGTAGGGAGTGCTGTTACTCATCGGGTGAAACGGAAAAGGTTCTGTCTTCGAGATTCTGCTGGTACTTATAGTGCAGTAGAAGGTCCAAGTCCACCGGCTAAATCTACAAACACAGTATCACCTGCTCCACCAGCTGCAGCATCCGCTTCAACTGTACCAGCATCTCAACCAGTTACTCGTTCGTTTGCTCCGGAACTGGCCAGTTCCCAAGCTGCCTTCACACCTAACACTACTTCCGAAGCACTGCTGACACAACAAGACTTGGCAAGATCAGATGAACCTCATGAGCATCAACACCAAGACGGTACCTGACCGAGTCAAGTTGAAGTTGCATGCTCCTTTATATGTACTCTCACAGTTTGATGTACACCAACACTTTCCATACTTGTTGTTGAACTAGCACCACGGCGCAAGCGGAAACAGACATCAGGGATAATGCTTGACAGATTAACAAAATCTAAAGGAGGAAGAATGGAGATCCATTTTGAGGCAGGTTTAAAAAGTTCACGTGATGCTACAGAGTTAGCCAAGTTAGTATCAGAGGCAGCCGTTGCCGTTAGGTGTCATGCACGTATCCTCCCAATGTGGATCCAGTACAGGAATGAGAAAGACAATACCCAGTTTAACACCTTCCTTGACCATTTACCCGTAAGTAATGTTATTCATCACAATTAGTAATATTTTCTTGCTCTGTCCCATACTTTCTAGCTTCCTCCTAATAAGACTCACATTCTTTTTTCAACAGATGAGGTTCAAGTTGGATCCGAAAGATGATGCAACTAAACAAGCATGCACTCATGTTTTTCAGTCTGCTCTGCGACAGTATCGGTACCACCTTAGAAAATCTCACTTTGAAGGAAAGGCTAACAATGAAATCACCCAAACATCTCCAGTGGAATATATTACAGATGAAGACCGGACAGACCTCGTTAAACACTGGTCTGATCCAAAGTATCAGGTAGGCTATATGTATTTGATCAGACCACATATTGAACTTGTATTTATGTATGTGCCTTACAAGTGTATCTTCTTCTAGGCTAACTATTTGAAGAACAAAACCAACCGTTCTAAAGTGAAATTCCAACAGACAACAGGATCTCATAGTTATATTGCACACTGCGAGGCTCTTGTAAATAGCTGCTACTTCCTTCTTTTTTTGTGCCATATTATCGTATCTATATTGACTTGTTCCAAATACAGAGGAAAGCCCGTGCGGACCAAAAAGAACCTGAACCGAATGCGGTGCAAATCTTCAAGGATTGCCACACCAGCAAGATGAAGGGCATGAGCACACCAGTTCAAGCCGCTGTTGTAAGTCCTTACTCATCCTACCTTGAACTGATTGGTAATGTGATGTGTTCATTTAACTACTTGGTTTCAAGCCAATGTCAGTTACTCTGTTCACTTTTATTCACAGTTGTCTTAACGTATCATTTCACCTTACATGGTTTAAAAGAGATGAAGGATATTCTTTTGGTCTTGATCTGTAATCTAGTTGTTATGTTCACGTGTGCACACAATGATAAAATAGCCTGTTTGTTTTATATCTGTTTGCCCATGCTATGAATGATGTCATACTATGTTAATCCTACTTTAAACCATGTCTCTTTATCCTTATATGTCAATGAAGTGAGGAAATAGACAATAGAGTAGGCATGCTACATGGACATATGTTCCGAAAGTGATTTTATTATGTAGTTGGCACTACAATACATGTTAATGTATTACAGTAGTTCACCAAAATAAGTTATGTATAAACGTTTAACCTACTTTGTTTGTTTTTGTCTCATTAGTAACTTATCTGGTACACTAATCTACAAGTTCAAACTTTCAGGAAGCTATGGAACAAATGATTGAACAGCCACAACCACCTGAAGGTGACGAGGCTACTACAGGCACAATGTCACCTCTTGCTGCAGTGCGTCAGTATCTTTCCACTAACAGTGCAAAAAGCACCTTCCTGCGTAATTCTGGGTTGGTTGTCAAGGTAACCTCGTCCAAATCGCCTACTGAACAAAATCTTCCTGCTAGACAGAGTGATATATCTGTGCTCCAGACACAAGTCCAATCCCTAATGGACGTTGTTTCGGAAACAAGAATAGCGGTTGAGAAATGTCGTCAAGATATGAATGGTTTGAAACCAGACTATCAGACGTTCGCTTCATTGTTCAAGAGCAATGGCGGAAAAAGGTGGAGATCGTGCTGCTCCATCAGATTCTACATCCTGAAACATTAGCACTCAGGTCAAATGATCTGTGCTTCTATACATCTGATGGTGCTTTTATCTGGAAGGACTGTAAACTTTATGCCAACAGGCCTTTTGTTGTATGGTTGGAATTTATTTTGTTGCGATACAACATTTATGATGCTGCCTCAGGCTGCAGTAATTACGACGCTATTTTGTATAGTGTAGGTTTATCTTAGTAATGTATTCGGCCGAAAGCTTCGTAGGAGCCCAACATGCCAACATTCGTCGGGCCCATTCCAATTGGGCTAAAAACGATTACGGGCCAAAATTGGCATGTAGCCCACTAAAAATATCTGGGCCTAAATCAGCATAAGCTTTCATATTTTTCGGGTAGGCCTGTGCCCATAGTGGGCCTTTAACAGGCCTAAACATAATTTGGGCCCTCAGTAAAAATAGGCCGTTTACAGGTGTAAATATCTCGAGCCCATAATAAACATGGGCCTTTAATAGACCGAAAGTGAGATTGGGCCCTGATTGTGCCAAATAACCCACTGGACTTAGCAAGCCGAAATGGTGGCCCATTTACGATGCGGATCTTTGACAGGCCGAAATTCGGACGGGCCGTAAATGCGCCGACCTAATGCACGGGCCTTTAACAGGGCGGAACTTCAGTCGGGCTAGATTATCGTCATTTTTATATGGGCCGTCAATGGGCCCGATATGACGTTGGGCCACATATGGCCCATGGTTTACGTCCGGCGTTAACAGGCCGAAAATGACAACAGGCCGAAAGTGGCCCAAAGCTATAGTGGGCCTCTAACAGGCCGAATGTCAGACATGGCCGAATATGACCCAAATCCTTCACGGTCGTTTATGGGCCGAAAGTTTCGATGGCCTGTAAATGGGCCCAAATGAAGCCGGACCTTTAACAGGCCAGAAATACACCGGGCCGTAATTCGGCCCAATTACTTAGCGGACTGTTAACGAGCCAGAAGTGACCATGGGCCGCGTTGATGACAAGTTTAGGACACACCGTTGACGGGCTGATTTGACAGAGAATGTTGGGCCTTTAGCTGGGCTGGCCCATTATGGTCTGCAGAATCTTGTGGGCCTTTAGCTGGGCCGGCCTATTGTGGTCCGCAAAATCTTGTGGGCCTTTAGCTGGGCCGGCCCATTATGGTCTGCAAAATCGTGTGGGCCTTTAGCTGGGCCGGCCCATTATGGTCCGCTAAATTTTGTGGGCCTTTAGCTGGGCCGGCCCATTATGGTCTGCTAAATCTTATGGGCCTTCGGTTGGGCCGGCCCATTTAAACTTTGTGGGCCACTTTTGGGCCGGTCCACGTGTCAACATATCATAGGCCCATCTCGACCATTGGATGAGTGACACCTGTGCCAACATGGAGCTGACGCGTGGATCCGTCAGCCAATGAGAATTTTACACGTGGAAAATCGGCACTGGTCGTGGCTGTTAACGGGTTATCGGATCCAAAATCCAACCCGATAGCTTAACGGCGTTCCGTTACAGTGGATGCCACGTGTCGGTCACCCTTGACGAAAGCACTTCTGTGACGCGCGATTTATCGTCATGGAAGTGGACACTTCCGTGATGATAATTTTGGCAATGTCATGGAACACTTCTACGACAACACATGTATGACTATCTTGATTCTGTCATAAATTTGTCATGGATGTACATGCATGACAAAAAACGTGACCTACTGTGACAAACACGTATCATCACAGAAGTGTATTTTTTTGTAGTGCTAGCCTCCACCTGCCCATCGCGCTGGAGGTCGCAGCCGTAGCGACAACGCCCGCTCAGGTGCGAGTCATGACCGATAGTTGTCCCTGTCACAGGCGCAGCTACGGGGCACGCACCTTCCCATGGGCAGGGTAAGCAAGACGAAGCGCCGAACAGGGTCGTTAACCCCCAGGCGCATCCTTCTCGCCATCGTACCGCCATAGCGACTGGTTCGCGGTGACGATAACACGGCGCCGCCACCATCGGTACCGTCAGGAGTCGAGCGACGTGTCGTGGGAAACCACGACCAGCTATGGGGCCAAGAGCCCCTTTCTGGTACGGCGGGGGGATGGCACATTGCACAAAGAGCAGAGGAGTGTGGAACAGCACGACAGAGAACATACGGGCAGTTTTTACCCAGGTTCGGGCCGCCGCGAGGTGTAAAACCCTACTCCTGCTTTGGTGGATTGATGGTGGAAAATGGTGGTGAGCGCAACATGCTTTCCCGGCAGGGTTGCCTCGGGGCCAAAACGGCTACGCGCGTATTGGTGTGTGTGGGGATGGATTAGTCAACCCTTTCTACAGTTGTCTTGGGCCTTCTTTTATAGATAAAGGGGTCACCACAGTGGCAAAGTAGTCATTATGCACTGATTAGATAGAAAACAATGCTTTCATACCTAACTCTGCAGGCTGACAGAGCGCATTAAATGCGCCGCTCAATGTCACATCACAGCTTGCCCGGCAGGCCCTACCGAGCTGTTTTGCCAGCTTCGCGCCTGCTCGCTTGACACGTCGCAAGACAGGTGTCGCTTGGGAGCATTTTCTGTAGGAAGTGGCTGCCATGTGGCAAATAGCAGCCACTTAGTCACTTTGGAGCTTGACACCACATTGATCGACGACGTGCATCGTGATGAGGTGGTGCGGTGAGGTGGTTCTGCCTCCACAAGCCCCGGCATGCCTGTCGGGACAAGCCGAAGGCTTGCTTCCGGGGGTAACTCCATCCTTGCCAGGCTCGCCTACCTGGCATGGGAGGTTTTTCCCTTGGCAATACCTTGCTCTTCCGGCTAGTCTTGGTCTTCTTGTGCTGGACGTTGGTCTTTTGAAGGGCTGGTCCCTTGCGCTCCAATCTGACCTTGGTGCTGCGATCTTGATCCCGTGCCTGTGCACAGTCTGGGCAATGGACCCAGGGTTTATTGCACCGACAGAAGCCCCCAGGCCTGGCCCAAACGTGCTGTCGGGTGTCGTCCTGGTAGGCCCTAATAAGTGCACAGGCAGGGGCATGGAAGTGGCTGCCCCCTTGAGATCTTCCTTGCTTCTGTTGGGGAATGTAGTAATTTCAAAAAAATTCCTATGCACACGCAAGATCATGGTGATGCATAGCAACGAGAGGTGAGAGTGTGTCCACGTACCCTTGCAGACCGAAAGCGGAAGCGTTAGAACAACACGGTTGATGTAGTCGTACGTCTTCACGATCCGACCGATCAAGTACCGAACGCACGGCACCTCCGAGTTCTGCACACGTTCAACTCGATGACGTCACTCGAACTACGATCCAGCCAAGCTTTGAGGGAGAGTTCCGTCAGCACGACGGCGTGGTGACGATGATGATGTTCTACCGACGCAGGGCTTCGCCTAAGCACCGCTACGATATTATCGAGGTGGATTATGGTGGAGGGATGCACCGCACACGGCTAAGAGATCAATTGTTGTGTCTATGGGGTGCCGCCTGCCCCCGTATATAAAGGAGCAAGGGAGGAGGAGGCCGGCCCTAGGAGGGGCGCGCCAAGGGAGTAGGATTCCTACTCCTAGTTGGAGTAGGTTTCCTCCTTTCCTAGTCCAACTAGGAGAAGGGGGGAAAGGGGGGAAGAGGAGAAGGAAGGGAGAGGGGGGCCGCGCCCCAAACCCCTTGTCCAATTCGGACTGGGCATGGGAGGGGCGTGCGCCACCTCCTGGCTACTGCCTCTCCTTCCCACTAAGGCCCATTAAGGCCCAATACTTCTTTCCCGTATTCCCGTAACTCCCCGGTACTCCGAAAAATACCCGAATCACTCGGAACCTTTCCGATGTCCGAATATAGTCGTCCAATATATCGATCTTTACATCTCGATCATTTCGAGACTCCTCGTCATGTCCCCGATCTCATCCGGGACTCCGAACTACCTTTGGTACATCAAAACACAAAAACTCATAATATAACCGTCATCGAACTTTAAGCGTGCGGACCCTACGGGTTCGAGAACTATGTAGACATGACCGAGACACGTCTCTGGTCAATAACCAATAGCGGAACCTGGATGCTCATATTGGCTCCCACAAATTCTACGAAGATCTTTATTGGTCAGACCGCATAACAACATACGTTGTTCCCTTTGTCATCCGTATGTTACTTGCCCGAGATTCGATCGTCGGTATCTCAATACCTAGTTCAATCTCGTTACCAGCAAGTCTCTTTACTCGTTCTATAATACATCATCCGCAACTAACTCATTAGTTGCAATGCTTGCAAGGCTTAAGTGATGTGCATTACCGAGTGGGCCCAGAGATACCTCTCCGACAATCGGAGTGACAAATCCTAATCTCGAAATACGCCAACCCAACAAGTACCTTCGGAGACACTTGTAGAGCACCTTTATAATCACCCAGTTACGTTGTGACGTTTGGTAGCACCCAAAGTGTTCCTCTGGTAAACTGGAGTTGCATAATCTCATAGTCATAGGAACATGTATAAGTCATGAAGAAAGCAATAGCAACATACTAAACGATCGAGTGCTAAGCTAACGGAATGGGTCAAGTCAATCATATCATTCTCCTAATGATGTGATCCCGTTAATCAAATGGCAACTCATGTCTATGGCTAGGAAACTCAACCATCTTTGATTAATGAGCTAGTCAAGTAGAGGCATACTAGTGACACTATGTTTGTCTATGTATTCACACATGTATCAAGTTTCCGGTTAATACAATTCTAGCATGAATAATAAACATTTATCATGAAATAAGGAAATAAATAATAACTTTATTATTGCCTCTAGGGCATATTTCCTTCAGTCTCCCACTTGCACTAGAGCCAATAATCTAGTTCACATCGCCATGTGATTTAACATCAATAGTTCACATCACCATGTGATTAACACCCATAGTTCACATCGTCATGTGACCAACACCCAAAGGGTTTACTAGAGTCAATAATCTAGTTCACATCGCTATGTGATCAACACCTAAAGAGTACTAAGGTGTGATCATGTTTTGCTTGTGAGATAATTTTAGTCAACGGGTCTGTCACATTCAGATCCGTAAGTATTTTGCAAATTTCTATGTCTACAATGCTCTGCACGGAGCTACTCTAGCTAATTGCTCCCACTTTCAAAATGTATCTAGCTCGAGACTTAGAGTCATCCAGATCTGTGTCAAAACTTGCATCGACGTAACTCTTTATGACGAACCTTTTGTCACCTCCATAACCGAGAAATATTTCCTTATTCCACTAAGGATAATTTTGACCGCTGTCCAGTGATCTACTCCTATATCACTATTGTACCTTCTTGCCAAAATCATGGTGAGGTACACAATAGGTCTGGTACACAGCATAGCATACTTTATAGAACCTATGACTGAGGCATAGGAAATGACTTTCATTCTCTTTTCTATTTTCTGCTGTGGTCGGGTTTTGAGTCTTTACTCAACTTTATACTTTGTAATACAGGCAAGAACTCTTTCTTTGACTGTTCCATTTTGAACTACTTCAAAATCTTGTCAAGGTATGTACTCATTGAAAAAACTTATCAAGAGTCTTGATTTATCTCTATAAATCTTGATGCTCAATATGTAAGCAGCTTCACCGAGGTCTTTCTTCGAAAAACTCCTTTCAAACACTCCTTTATGCTTTGCAGAATAATTCTACATTATTTTCGATCAACAATATGTCATTCACATATACTTATCAGAAATGCTGTAGTGCTCCCACTCACTTTCTTGTAAATACAGGCTTCACCGCAAGTCTGTATAAAACTATATGCTTTGATCAACTTATCAAAGCGTATATTCCAACTCCGAGATGCTTGCACCAGTCATAGATGGATCACTGGAGCTTGCATATTTTGTTAGCACTTTTAGGATTGACAAAACCTTCTGGTTGCATCATATACAACTCTTCTTTAATAAATCCATTAAAGAATGCAGTTTTGTTTATCCATTTGCCAGATTTCATAAAATGCAGCAATTGCTAACATGATTCGGACAGACTTAACCATAGATACGAGTGAGAAACTCTCATCGTAGTCAACACCTTGAACTTCTCAAAAACCTTTTGCGACAATTCTAGCTTTGTAGATAGTAACACTACTATCAGCGTCCGTCTTCCTCTTGAAGATCCATTTAATCTCAATGGCTCGCCGATCATTGGGCAACTCAATCAAAGTGCATACTTTGTTCTCATACATGGATCCCTTCTCAGATTTCATGGCCTCAAGCCACTTTGCGGAATCTGGGCTCACCATCGCTTCTTCATAGTTCGTAGGTTCGTCATGGTCAAGTAACATGACCTCCAGAACAGGATTACCGTACCACTCTGGTGCGGATCTCACTCTCGTTGACCTACGAGGTTCGGTAGTAACTTGATCTGAAGTTACATGATCATCATCATTAGCTTCCTTACTAATTGGTGTAGGAGTCACAGGAACAGATTTATGTGGTGAACTACTTTCCAATAAGGGAGCAGGTACAGTTACCTCATCAAGTTCTACTTTCCTCCCACTCACTTCTTTCGAGAGAAACTCCTTCTCTAGAAAGGATCCATTCTTAGCAACGAATGTCTTGCCTTCGGATCTGTGATAGAAGGTGTACCCAACTGTCTCCTTTGGGTATCCTATGAAGACACATTTCTCCGATTTGGGTTTGAGCTTATCAGGATGAAACTTTTTCACATAAGCATCGCAACCCCAAACTTTAAGAAATGACAACTTTGGTTTCTTGCCAAACCACAGTTCATATGGTTGTCATCTCAACGGATTTAGATGGTGCCCTATTAATCGTGAATGCAACTGTCTCTAATGCATAACCCCAAAACGATAGTGGTAAATCGGTAAGAGACATCATAGATTGCACCATATCTAATAAAGTACGGTTATGATGTTCGGACACACCATTACGCTGTGGTGTTCCAGGTGGCGTGAGTTGCGAAACTATTCCGCATTGTTTCAAATGAAGACCAAACTTGTAACTCAAATATTCTCCTCCACGATCAGATCGTAGAAACTTTATTTTCTTGTTACGATGATTTTCCACTTCACTCTGAACTTATATGAACTTTTCAAATGTTTCAGACTTATGTTTCATCAAGTAGATATACCCATATCTGCTCAAATCATCTGTGAAGGTCAGAAAATAACGATACCCGCCGCGAGCCTCAACACTCATCGGATCGCATACATCAGTATGTATTACTTCCAATAAGTCAGTTGCTTGCTCCATTTTTCCGGAGAACGGAGTTTTAGTCATCTTGCCCATAAGGCATGGTTCGCAAGCATCAAGTGATTCATAATCAAGTGATTCCAAAATCCCATCAGCATGGAGTTTCTTCATGCGCTTTACACCAATATGACCTAAACGGCAGTGCCACAAACAAGTTGCACTATCATTATTAACTTTGCATCTTTTGGCTTCAATATTATGAATATGTGTATCACTATGATCGAGATCTAATAAACCATTTTCGTTGGTGTGTATGACCATAGAAGGTTTTATTCATGTAAACAGAACAACAATTATTCTCTAACTTACATGAATAACCTTATTGCAATAAACATGATCCAATCATATTCATGCTCAACGCAAACACTAAATAACATTTATTTTAGGTTCAACACTAATCCCGAAAGTATAGGGAGTGTGCGATGATGATCATATCAATCTTGGAACCATTTCCAATACACATCGTCACTTCACCCTTAACTAGTCTCTGTTCATTCTGCAACTCCCGTTTCGAGTTACTATCCTTAGCAACTGAACTAGTATCAAATACTGAGGGGTTGCTATAAACACTAGTAAAGTACACATCAATAACATGTTTATCAAATATACCTATGTTCACTTTGCCATCTTTCTTATCCGCCAATTACTTGGGGTAGTTCCGCTTCCAGTGACCAGTCCCTTTGCAGTAGAAGCACTCAGTTTCAGGCGTAGGTCTATACTTGGGCTTTTTCACTTGAGCAGCAACTTGCTTGCCGTTCTTCTTGAAGTTCCCCTTTCTTCCCTTTGTCCCTTTACTTGAAACTAGTGGTTTTTGTTTACCATCAACACTTGATGCTTTTCTTGATTTCTACCTTCGTCGATTTCAGCATCACGAAGAGCTTGGGAATCATTTCCGTTATCCCTTGCATATTATAGTTCATCATGAAGTTCTACTAACTTGGTGATGGTGACTAGAGAATTCTGTCAATCACTATTTTATTTGGAAGATTAACTCCAACTTGATTCAAGCGATTGTAGTACCCAGACAATCTGAGCACATGCTCACTGCTTGAGCTATTCTCCTCCATCTTTTAGCTATAGAACTTGTTGGAGACTTCATATCTCTCAACTCGGGTATTTGCTTGAAATATTAACTTCAACTCCTGGAACATCTCATATGGTCCATGAGGTTCAAAACGTCTTTGAAGTCCCGATTCTAAGCCGTTTAAGCATGGTGCACTAAACTATCAAGTAGTCATCATATTGAGCTAGCCAAACGTTCATAACATCTGTATCTACTCCTGCAATAGGTTTGTCACCTAGCGGTGCATCTAGGACATAATTCTTCTGTGCAGCCATGAGGATAAACCTCAGATCACGGATCCAATCCGCATCATTGCTACTAACATCTTTCAACTAAGTTTTCTCTAGGAACATATCAAAAGTAAAACAGGGAAGCTAAACGCGAGTTATTGATCTATAACATAGATATGCTAATACTACTAGGACTAAGTTCATGATATATTTAAGTTCAATTAATCATATTACTTAAGAACTCCCACTTAGATAGACATCCCTCCAATCCTCTAAGTGATCACGTGATCCATATCAACTAAACCATGTCCGATCATCACGT
Source organism: Aegilops tauschii subsp. strangulata (assembly GCF_002575655.3). Lineage (NCBI taxonomy): Eukaryota > Viridiplantae > Streptophyta > Magnoliopsida > Poales > Poaceae > Aegilops > Aegilops tauschii. The sequence continues at coordinate 318,070,503 of NC_053041.3, forward strand.
GAGATGGAGTAGTTTCAATGGTGAACATCACTATGTTGATCATGTCTACTAGATGATTCACGCTCGACCTTTCGGTCTCAGTGTTCCGAGGCCATATCTATTATATGCTAGGCTCGTCAAGTTTAACTTGAGTATTCCGCGTGTGCAACTGTTTTGCACCCGTTGTATTTGAACGTAGAGCCTATCACACCCGTTCATCACGTGGTGTCTCAGCACGAAGAACTTTCGCAACGGTGCATACTCAGGGAGAACACTTATACCTTGATAATTTAGTGAGAGATCATCTTATAAAGCAACCGTCGAACTAAGCAAAATAAGATGTATAAAAGATAAACATCACATGCAATCAAAATATGTGACATGATATGGCCATCATCATCTGGTGCCTTTGATCTCCATCTCCAAAGCATCGTCATGATTTCCATCGTCACCGGCATGACACCATGATCTCCATCATCTTGATCTATATCAATGTGTCATCACATGGTCGTCTCGCCAACTATTGCTCTTGCAACTATTGCTATCGCATAGCGATAAAGTAAAGCAATTATTTGGCGCTTGCATCTTATTCAATAAAGAGACAACCATAAGGCTTCTGTAGTTGCCGGTAACTTCAACAAAACATGATCATCTTATACAACAACTTATATCTCATCACGTCTTGACCATATCACATCACAACATGCTCTGCAAAAACAAGTTAGACGTCCTCTACTTTGTTGTTGCAAGTTTTACGTGGCTGCTACGGGCTGAGCAAGAACCGTTCTTACCTACGCATCAAAACCACAATGATAGTTTGTCAAGTTGGTGCTGTTTTAACCTTCGCAAGGACCGGGCGTAGCCACACTCGATTCAACTAAAGTTGGAGAAACTGACACCCGCCAGCCACCTGTGTGCAAAGCATGTCGGTAGAACTAGTCTCGCGTAAGCGTACGCGTAATGTCGGTCCGGGCCGCTTCATCCAACAATACCGCCGAACCAAAGTATGACATGCTGGTAAGCAGTATGACTTATATCGCCCACAACTCACTTGTGTTCTACTCGTGCATATAACATCTACGCATAAAACCAGGCTCGGATGCCACTGTTGGGGAACGTAGTAATTTCAAAAAAATTCCTACGCACACGCAAGATCATGGTGATGCATAGCAACGCGAGGGGAGAGTGTGTCCGTGTACCCTCATAGACCGAAAGCAGAAGCGTTAGCACAACGCGGTTGATGTAGTCGTACGTCTTCACGATCCGACCGATCAAGTACCGAACGCACATCACCTCCGAGTTCTGCACACGTTCAACTCGATGACGTCCCTCGAACTCCGATCTAGCTGAGCTTTGAGGGAGAGTTCCGTCAGCACGATGACGTGGTGACGATGATGATGTTCTACCGACGCAGGGCTTCGCCTAAGCACCGCTATGATATTATCGAGGTGGATTATGGTGGAAGGGGCACCGCACACGGCTACGAGATCAAGAGATCAATTGTTGTGTCTATGGGGTGCCCCCTGCCCCCGTATATAAAGGAGCAAGGGAGGAGGAGGCCGGCCCTAGGATGGGCGCACCAAGGGAGTAGGATTCCTACTCCTAGTTGGAGTAGGTTTCCTCCTTTCCTAGTCCAACTAGGAGAAGGGGGAAAGGGGGAAAGGGGGAAAGGGGGGAAGAGGAGAAGGAAGGGAGAGGGGGGCCGCGCCCCAAACCCCTTGTCCAATTCGGACTGGGCTTGGGAGGGGCGCGCGCCACCTCCTGGCTGCTGCCTCTCCTTCCCACTAAGGCCCATTAAGGCCCAATACTTCTTTCCCGTATCCCCGTAACTCCACGGTACTCCGAAAAATACCCGAATCACTCGGAACCTTTCCGATGTCCGAATATAGTCGTCCAATATATCGATCTTTACGTCTCGATCATTTCGAGACTCCTCGTCATGTCCCCGATCTCATCCGGGACTCCGAACTACCTTCAGTACATCAAAACACATAAACTCATAATATAACCGTCATCGAACTTTAAGCGTGCGGACCCTACGGGTTCGAGAACTATGTAGACATGACCGAGACACGTCTCCGGTCAATAACCAATAGCGGAACCTGGATGCTCATATTGGCTCCCACATATTCTACAAAGATCTTTATCGGTCAGACCGCATAACAACATACGTTGTTCCCTTTGTCATCGGTATGTTACTTGCCCGAGATTCGATCGTCGGTATCTCAATACCTAGTCCAATCTCGTTACCGGCAAGTCTCTTTACTCGTTCTGTAATACATCATCCACAACTAACTCATTAGTTGCAATGCTTGCAAGGCTTAAGTGATGTGCATTACCGAGTTGGCCCAGAGATACCTCTCCAACAATCGGAGTGACAAATCCTAATCTCGAAATACGCCAACCCAACAAGTACCTTCGGAGACACCTGTAGAGCACCTTTATAATCACCCAGTTATGTTGTGACATTTGGTAGCACACAAAGTGTTCCTCTGGTAAATGGGAGTTGCATAATCTCATAGTCATAGGAACATGTATAAGTCATGAAGAAAGCAATAGCAACATACTAAATGATCAAGTGCTAAGCTAACAGAATGGGTCAAGTCAATCATATCATTCTCCTAATGATGTGATCCCGTTAATCAAATGACAACTCATGTCTATGGCTAGGAAACTCAACCATCTTTGATTAACGAGCTAGTCAAGTAAAGGCATACTAGTGACACTATGTTTGTCTATGTATTCACACATGTATCAAGTTTCCGATTAATACAATTCTAGCATGAATAATAAACATTTATCATGAAATAAGGAAATAAATAATAACTTTATTATTGCCTCTAGGGCATATTTCCTTCAGCTTCTTCATTAACTTGCATCCGGGCCAGTTTCCGGTTTTCTGGCGCGTCGTGTGAAGCCAATCATGTTGGGGCCACTCGCATAATGGCCCGTGAATGACTTTAACGCACGCGGGAGAAATTGCCAATTCACTCTTCCCATCACGCCCTTATCCTTAGCCACGTATGCTGCATGCATCGCGCGGGGTAGGTAACGAAGGCGCGTGGCGTGGGAGAGCATCAAGGAAGGGGCCCGGTCTTCTTGAATTGGTGGAGCAGGGCGGCGGTTACCCGTTGAGGGATCAACTCTCTTCCCCGACCCGCCTATAAAAGGAGGGGCGGGGGAGGAGCGGAGGCATTCATCCTCGCATCCCTTCTCCTCCATCCTTTGCTTTCTGCTAGTTATGCTGAGAAGGAGAACCGGGGCCAGGGGGTGCTCGGGCAGCGCGGCGATAGCACGGGAGGTGGCGACTCTGGTGCGCTCGTAGCCGGGTCACCTGTAGCTTCAAATCTAGCGAGAGGCGAGACAAATGACACCATGCCGCGACCCATAATGGACACGGGACGTGGTAGTCGGTCGCGGGCCATTCCTCCTTCTCTCGCGGCATCGGAGAGGGGTCGCAGAATGGGTTCGCCATCAGCAAAGGAGAACCTGACCTTCCTGGGCATCGTCTGCTTGTCGTGCAGGAGGGCCCTTTGCTCCCAAACACGTGTCCTAGACGTGCGGTGGTTTCTGATGTCAGGGTTGTTGGCGATGACCATGCTCTTTGTGGGATTACCCGGAGAGCATGGTGCCCGACGTGGCTGTCGTGTGGTGGTCTTCGGATGGCCGTGATACGGAAGGCGGCGGCAACCCATGATGCGTCAAGAACGGGGACGACCGTTCCAATGAGTCGTGTTTGCCGGTGACTCCGTCTCTCCTATATGGGCCTCCGCCAGCGTCACCATCCGCACCTACCCTCCGGTTTCTTCCTCCTAGCTGGGGAGCGGCACCATCCTGATCCTAGGGAGGCGTCGAATCCCAGCCAGGCCCGCCTCCTACCTCTTTGGTCCTGGGGAGGCATCACGGGGCACTTATCTTTTTTCAATCTTAAACTTGTAGGCACTTGCCAGATTTTAGTTCAAATAATGTAATCTCTTGAGTCCATGTATGTGTCCTGTAAGGTCTGTACTTGTTTAATCAGCATATTAATAAAAAGATGAACCTTGCCGGGGACCCATGCATGTCTACGTCCATGCAGAGGTGGAATGCCTCTATATTTTTAAATAAATGAGTTTCCCTCGGCAGGCTATCCTACTGGTACCCTCTATTTTGTTGCCGCGGAACTAAGCCTACCGGGCACAAATTGTAATGAGGGACCAGCCCCCCGCCAATCGTTTTTTAGAGAAGGCCACCACGACCATCCTGACTGAAGCAATGTTCGAGTCGAGGGATGGGAGCACCAAAGTTGCAAAAATTGGTGATGTTCTCTTATGCACAAGTTTTTGCTTACAGAACAGATATGGACAAGAGATAGAACTTATCTATTTGGCTTGCCAGAGATCGTAGTGTTGGTTCATCTTTCCAGCTTCCCTTAGAAGCCAAATTCCGGGCAGGAACCTGCAGTTTTATGCAGATGGAAATGATGCCAGATGCGATCTTATCTACATGAGTATGCGATGCTCATGAAATGCTTATGCATGCATGCAACTTGTCGGGGGCCCCAACGCTTCATTTATTTCTCTGTTGCTCAGGGTCTGCGCTTGGCTTTGTACAAGGGGTTACATGCAACTAAGGCAAGGCCTATACAAAAGGGTGGCTGCTAGGCAGGGCCCGATAGCCGTTCCTTACAGGTAGAACTCGTGGAGATTCTCAATATTCCATGAGTTTTGCAATTGAATGCCATCTCTGGTCTCCAGACAGACTGCGCCAGGTCTGGTGACTCGAACTACCCGGTAAGGGCCTTCCCACTTTGGTGTCAACTTGTTTGTACGCTTGGCGGACTGAACGCACCTAAGGACAAGGTCGCCTTTCTCAAAACACCGGGCATGAACCCTACGATTGTGATAGTGACGTAGGGCTTGCTGATAGCATGCAACATGCATAGCAGCCCGGAGATGGTTCTCCTTGAGAAGCATAGTGTCGTCACGCCGGTGCTGATCCTGCGCTACTTCATCGTAGGCAAGCACTCAAGGTGACCCATAAATGAGTTCCATGGGGATAACTGCTTCTACCCCATAAACTACGGAGAAGGGAGTCTACCCATTAGCCCGATTTGGTGTCGTTCTGAGGGACTAGAGGACTATCGGCAGCTCATCGATCCATTGCCTGCCGCACTTCTGCAGCGTATCAAATGTTCTCGTCTTTAGTCCTCGCAACACTTCAATGTTCGCCTTCTCAGCTTATTCATTGCTTCTGGGATGTGCAACAGAGGCAAATAGATCTTGCTTCCGAGGGCATGAATGTATTGCACGAAGGCGCGGGTCGTGAACTGGGTGCCGTTGTCGGTGATGATCCGGGCAGGGAACCCGAAACGGCACGCCAATCCTTTCAAGAACTTGATAGCTGAATGAGCAGTCACCTTTCTCACGGCATCTACTTCCGGCCCCTTTGTGAACTTGTCGATGGCAACGAAGAAGAATTCAAAGCCCCCGGCAGCTCGGGGGAAAGGGCCGAGGATATCGAGCCCCCAGACCGAAAACGACCATGACAAAGGGACTGTCTTAAGAGCTTGTGCAGGCAGATGGATGTTCTTGGAATGGAACTGGCAGGCTTCACACTTGGTTACTAGCTCGACCACATCTTGGAGGGCTGTGGGCCAATAGAATCCCTGCCCAAATGCTTTCCCAAGTAATGCCCTTGATCCAATGTGGGAGCCGCACATGCCTATGAGTATTTCCGCCAGGAGTTCCTTTCCTTCTTCCCGGCAGATGCACTTCAATTTCACACAATTGTGCCTTCTTCTGTATAGAGTGTCATCGATAAACTAATACATACTGGCCCTCCGGGCTACTCTTTCAGCTTCCTCTTGCTCATCGGGAAGTTCTCCAGTTTGGAGGAAATGGACTATGTGCCTTGCCCAAGTTGGAGCCTGGGGCTCGGCAACAAGGACTAGGTGCACCTCCTCATCTGTGGGAGCACGTTTCTCGACCGCGCAGACCAGTGGCCCGGCAGGAGAGTGCAGCCCGGCAGACGATGTGGAGTTGTTTTCGGCAGGGTCCGTACCAGGAGCCCCGGAAGGCTCTACCGGGAGAGGCTTACCGGAGTCCAAATTCCACCTCTTCCTAGCCATTGTTGCCAGGGATACGGAGGGCTCAGTAAGATGGAGAACAAAAGTTCCTGGTTCCATAGGAAGTTTTTGTGCAGCACACTTTGACAGATGATCCGCTATGCTGTTTTCCGCACGGGGTACGTGCTCTGTTTGCAATCCGTCAAAGCGCTCCTCCAATCTTCTCACTTCCTCAGCCTATGCCTCCATCAATGGACTTTGGTAATCCTTGTTCACTTGTCTTACCACAAGTTGAGAGTCTACTCAAATGATCAGCTTCTTAATTCCCAATTCTATGGCAATCCTGAGCCTGGCAAGGAGCCCTTCATACTCTGTTGTATTGTTGGTTGCTTCCTCCCTGGGAAAATTCATTTGGACGACATACTTCAAGTGCTCTCCCGTGGGAGCAACGAGAAGCAAGCTAGCCCCTGCACCTTGGAGGGAGAATGCACCATCGAAATACATGATCCGTTCTTGGGGTGCCTCCTTGCCGGGGGTAATTGTTTCCAGTACTTCTTCATCAGGGGTTGGTGCCCATTCTGCAATAAACTCTGCCAATGCCCTGCTCTGAATTGTTGATGTGCTCCCAAATTTCATGCCAAAGATGGATAACTCCAAAGCCCACTCCACTATTCTGCCTGTAGCCTCAGGGTTCCGGAGTATCCTTTGCAACATAAGGCGGGTGACAACCGTGATCTCATGGGCTTGGAAGTAGTGGCGCAGTTTCCTTGAGACCATGATGAGGCCAAAAATCAACTTTTACACACCAGAGTACCTCGATCTAGCCCCATGTAGTAGGGAACAAACGAAGTACAATGGGCGCTGCACCACTATCTTCCTTGCCGCGTCCTTGGGGTTCCCCTGCTGTCGTGCTCTTCTCTGCCCTGATCCTCATCTGGTCCTACCAGGCTTTGCTCACTCTCTATTTCCTCTGCTTCCCGCTGTGCCACCAGTGCTGCACTAACCACTTGATTAGTTGTCATTAAGTAGAGCAGCAACGGCTCTTGTGGTTCAGGGGCAACCAAAGTGGTCACAGAGGACAAGTAGGACTTCCAATCTTGTAAAGCTGCGTCTGCTTTCGGAGTCCAGTTCATGGGCCCTGCCTTCTTCAAAATTTTGAATAAAGGCAGGGTGCCCCCGGCAGACTTGAAGATGAATCTGCTAAGTGTGGCAACGCACCCTGTCAGACGCCTCACATCTTTGACTGTCCTGGGTGCTTGGATCTGCTTGATAGCCTTGATCTTGTCGAGGTTGGCTTCGATCCCACGATGGGACATGTAGAACCCAAGTAGCTTGCCAGAGGGAACAACAAACACATACTTCTCCAGATTTAGCTTCAAGTTGATCTTGCGCAGATTAGCAAATGTCTCCTCCAAATCCTGGATAAGGATTTATCTGTCCTTGGTCTTGACCACAATATCATCCATATAAGCCTCAATGTTTCTGTGCAACTGTGGTTCAAAACCAATCTGGACTGCTCTTGCAAAAGTCGACCCGACACTCTTTAACCCGAAAGGCATGCGCACAAAGCAGTACGTACCACATGCGGTGATGAATGAGGTCTTCTCTTCGTCTTCCTCGGACATGAAGATCTGATGATACCCAGAGTACGCATCCAGAAAGGAGAGCAAATCACAACCTGAAGTGGAGTCCACAATCTTATTCGTTGCGCAGCACGGGAAATGGATCCTTCGAGCAAGCTTTGTTGAGATCTGTGAAATCAATGCAAAGCCTCCATTTCCCGTTAGCCTTGCACACGACCACTAGGTTTGCTAACCTGTTGGATGCAGTACTCCTCTGACCAGACCAGCTGCCTCAAGCTTCTTAATCTCTTCGACGATGAACTGATGCCTCTCCAAGGCCTGCTTTCGAACCTTCTGCTTGACGGGTCAGGCATGTGGGCATACAGCAAGGTGGTGCTCCATTACCTCCCTGGGAACACTGGGGATATTAGATGGTTGCCAGGCAAACACATCGACATTCGCTCGCAGGAAGGCAACGAGCGCGCTTTCCTATTTGTCATCAAGGGTGGCGCTCATAGTGAAGGTACCATCAACACCAGCTAGCCCTGCCGGGACCTTCTTCACATGTGGTGGAGCGACCTTGGATCTCTTGTTGTGGGAACTCTCTGGCAAGTCATCAATAGGTGCAGTGCACTCCAAAGAGGTACGCTTCTCGGATTCCTTGCTGGTGTCCCTGCTGTCCTTCTTCTTTCCTTTGTTTTCCTTGGCAGGGACTGCTACTGCCGTGGCCTCTGCCGCGACTATGTCTCGGTACATCTTATCCACGCAAATGATTGCGTCTTTCTCATCTGACAGAATGGAAATGACTCCTACCGGCCCTGGCATCATCAAAGTGTTGTATGCATAGTAGGATGCCGCCATGAATTTTGCCAGAGCTGGGCGTCCAAGAATCCCATTGTACGGTAGGGGGAAGTCGACCACATCAAACACAACCTTCTCAGTCCGATAATTCAATTCTTCCCCAAATGTCACTGGCAACGTGATCTTTCCCTTAGGATGACTCTTGTTGGGATTAACTCCTTGAAACGTGCCCGTGACCTTTAGCTCTTCCTCTGATATCTGAAGCTTGCTGATAACCTTTGGGGAAACCAGATTCAACATGCCCCGCCATCAACCAACATCTTTGTGACCTTGAGGTTGCGAATCGTTGGAGAGACCAATAACGACAAACATCCTACCGGGGTGGTGCGGTCAGGATGGTCCTCTTCGTCAAAGATGATGGGCGTGCGTGACCATTTGAGCGGCTTCCAAGACTCTGCTGCTGGCTCCACGACATTGACCTCACGCGCCCACCATTTAAGTTGGCAGTGAGAGGAGTGCAAAGAGGCACCCCCGTCCATGCACAGGGCGTCAGTGGCCTTCTGGAATTCCTCCTCGCTGGTTTCCTCTTCATCCACTTCATCACTCTCCTCATTGCAAACTTCCTTCTCTCGGCCCCTTGAGGGTTTTCCTTGGTTCCAAAAAGCCTTGCCGGGCCGATTTGCTTCACCACCTCGGCCCTTCCTGCCAGTGCCATTCTGACCTTTTTCCTTATCACGCTTCTCATATTCAGTCCACTGCCTCTTGACGAGCTGCTCAACCTGATGACACTCTTGGAGATCGTGGCCTTTGGTCCGATAATCTTGCAGTACGGCCCATCGCATTTCCCAGCCTTCTCGGCAGCCACAGCCTCCCGGCAGTCAGCGCACGCGGCAGCTTCCTTGCCAGGGGCTTCGGCCTTAGCCTTCTTGCTGGTACTAAGCGTGCCCGATCCTTCAACGATCATCACTGCCTTATCCTTGCACCTCTTGGTGTGCTTCTTGCTCTTCTTCTGGTTGGTGGATTCATCATCATCCTCTGAGTCGATGTCTATGCAATCTTCCTCTTCTGGGAGTATTCTTCCCTCCGCCATCCGAGCGCACTTGTCCACCAAGGTGTAAAGCTCCTTCGCAGTCTTGGGCAACCGCATGTCCATCTTGGAATGTATCCTGCGGTTGCGCACATTGGATTGGAAGGCAGCTATCACAGCTGCCGGGTGGATATTTGGGACATTCCTATGGACTATGCTGAATCTCTGCAAATACTTGCGGAGAGTCTCTCCTTCTTTCTGTTGGAGAAGCTGCAAGTCACTGGGCCGTCCTGGTTCTTGGTGGCTAGCCGTGAAGGCGCCAATGAACTCATGGCACAGGTCAGCCCATGACGAAATTGAGTTCTTCGGCAGGTGCATCAGCCAAGACCTCACATTGGCCTTGAGCGCCAAAGGGAAGTAGTTGGCAAACACCTTCTCATCTCTTCCTCCGGCAGCTTGAACAGCGATGGTGTAAATGCTCAAGAACTCTGCCAGGTTCAGCCTTCCATCATACTTCTCGGGTATCTCTAGCTTCAACGCGCGAGCGGATGGCCAACGCACTTGCCGCATCTCACGAGTAAAGGCAGGGCATCCAACCTCGAAAGGCAGGCACCCGCTTGTCGGATTACGGGTTCCGGCAAACCCTAGAAGTTCAAACACTGGGGTGCGCATGAAGATCTCTCTCCCCTAGATCACACTCTCGCAACAATCTCAAAGCCAAGCTCGCCGAACCCAAAGAACAAGGGACACAAGAGTTTATACTGGTTCGGGCCACCGATGTGGTGTAATACCCTACTCCAGTGTGGTGTGGTCGATTGCCTTGTAGGCTGGGGACGAACAAGTACAAGGGAAGAACAGCCTCCTGAGGAGAGGTGTTCTTGACCTCGAGGAGCTTGTGCGTGTCAAGATGGTCTGGGTGATCCAAGATCAGTTGCCTCCTACGGTGGTGGCTGGTCCTATTTATAGAGGCCCCGGTCCTCTTCCCAAATGTTTAGGCGGGAAGGGATCCCACAACGGCCAATTTGAAGGGGGACAGCTAGTACAAGCTATCCTGACAAAAGGTTGTCTTCACCTGCCAAAGGCTCTGGTGGTGATGCCGTCATTGGCTCCACGATGAACTCCGTCATGTCGTCCTGCTGGTCTTGGCCTCGTTGCACTGATATGGAAACCTTTGCGTGATGCCTCAGGACTCCTCGCCTGCACCTGCCCCTTTAGCACCAAAGAGGAAACTAGTACTCTGCACTTGCTGGCGCCCGTCTGGCGCCTGCCTGGCCTTGGTCGTCATGGCTCACATCACGGGAACCTCACGAGGTGCCCCTCGCCTTGATCTCTCCGCTCCTCGCGAGCCAGCCTAGGGAGGCTGCCCCTGAGGAGGTCTTGTGTCATCCGCCTCGCGAGGCTTGGCCCCTCATGGGGGTCTTGTGTGTTTGCTTACGAAGATGGGCCGTACCAGGCCGTTAGAGAAGCCACGCCCTGGGCTGCAGGCAGGCAAGTCTGGGTACCCCTGTTCCCAGGACGCCGACAGTAGCCCCCGGGCCCAAGGCACGCTCAGACCTGGCTTCGAGGTGAATCCAAGGGTCAAGTGCGGAGCGCCGCGGGCCCGAATAGACCGTGGCCTTGATTGACGCATGGCAGTTGACGGGACATGGGCGTCTCTGCTTCCCCATGCTGCCTCGGCAACTACCTGACTTGACGAGTCCCTGGTGCATGCAGAAAAGCCATCATTACCTACGATCGTGGGGGTCGCGTGTTGGCCTTCTCCTAGCTATAAATGGGGAGGGGGCGGAGCCCCCGTCGCTCATCTCTTCCTCCATTCCGCCTGCTTCTTCTTCCTTGCTTCACTACTTGCAGCGACACCCATGGCACCGACGAGGAGGTTCTCGGCCGCGAAGAAGGGGAAGGCTCGCCAAGAGGGGCCTGGCTCTCCCTGCCTAAGAGGGGGCGCGATCGCCCTCGCAAGCACGCCGTGACCCCTATCGCGGTTCCTCGTGGGCGAGGGCGAGTCTCTTCGGGGTCCGGTGCCACTCCGGGCGTCCGAGGCGGCATTTCTCCGCCTGGTGGGAGTCGCCTGAGACGTGGCGGTCCCGTCGACGAGGGGAGGCGCGCCAGGGTCGCTAGGCCTCCCCGGCCATGCTTCCACTTAGCGGAGGTGTTGCCGGAGTTCGTCGTGTGGTCGGAGAACCCGACCGGTACCTAGCTCCAGCTTCCGTGGTTCCTTGCTGGTGAGCTGGCGACCACGGGTCCCGGCGGCCTCTGGCTGTAGGCGGACGGCTGCAGCAGCAAGGCCTCGTGGGTCGCGGTGGAGATCTCTGTCGCGGGCAATGTAGCCCTGGCCCGCGACTGGCAGACGTTTGCCCGCGCGCGTGGTCTGGGTAGGCGGTGCACCCTCCACTTCAAGTACGACGGTGTCGCGACCCTCTTCATGAGGGTGTTCGGAGAAGACGGTCGCCACGCTGGGTGCTGCCCTGAAGCCAGCGACGGTGATGAAGTGCTCAGCCTTGGGGATGGCCGCGATGATGATGAGGGCGAGCTCGCCCTCGGTGATGGCCGCGGCTCGTCCGGCAGCGACGGCTCCTCCTTCGGCGAAAGCTCCAGCAGCGGAGGCTACAACCAACCACCCCATCGCCAGGCTCGCTTCGAGGACGGTGGCGGGTCATCCCGTCGTCACGCCCAGTGAAGCGCGAGGAGGGCGCTAGCTGAGTTTGGAGGAGCATTGGGAGCTGATTCTTGGGACTAGCCGTGGGCGTAAGGGCCGCTTTTGCCTGTTTTTCTCTCTTTTCTTCCTATATCACAAGCAACAAGTATGGGGCCCCACGGGGGGCGTATGATGAACTGTAACGCTTTTCTACCTTATGCCATGTTTATCGCTTCTGAGTTGTGTTGCGGTATCAGTGCTTTGCGTAGGCATGTAAGGATAACTTAGCTCGATGTGTCTGAAGTAGCTTCCTCCTCGTGTGGCGCGCATCTCCCAGCACCTGATGAGGCCTCACTACCGCAGACTCGAGGTACTGCAAAAATTCGTTCGGAAACCCTTATTCTACCTTGCTCGAGGCCCGAGGCGTGGCCGGTCACGGCCTAGCGCACCACATCGCGGTCCCCGTGGGGCACGGACTAAAGGGGGTGCACCAGTCGCGAGCTCGAACGAGGGTGCCTCATGGAGACCAGGGCACCTGTCCAGCCCGCTCGCGAGGCGTGCGAGAGAGAGTTTCGGGCAAAACAGAGAACCGAAGAAAAAACAGAGAGAAAAGGGAATCAAACCAAGCCATCGAGAAACACAAAAATTCAAATTTCCATTAAAGAGGGGCAAGCCAACTACGGAAAGCAAATGAACAGCCGAGTCCGGCACCTAGTCTAGTCTGTCGTGGTTCTAAGACTGACAGTAGAATGGGGGGTAGGTATGAGGAGGCAAGATCCTAGCTATGGCGAAGTTGTACACACAAGGTTTACGAGTTCAGGCCCTTCACGGTGGAAGTAATAGCCCTACGTCTTGGTGCCCGGAGGCGGTCGACTGAATTATATGTGTGTGGAGTTACAGGGGGTGCGAACCCTTGTCCCTGAGGAGGGGGTGGCTTATACAGAGTTCGCCAGGCCCCTCCCGCCCTCAGTTACACAGGGTTTAAGGTACATACAGATGGGGCGTTTCTAGTAACGCCAGTAATAAAGTGACATAAATGACCATTAAGTCTACAGAGTAAACGCTCGACCGTTGCTATTCAGAGTGGCTTTAGATCTTCTGTCCGTCGAGTGATTCTTGTTACGGTCGAGTGAACTTGAATCTTCCAAGTGGAATACTTCTGGTCGAGTGGATGATGGTATCCCTTGAATGCTTCTAACTTTAGGGTGATTTCCTAGGGGAGGGTGTCTAGGTCAGGCATATGACCCTACCCTAGGTACATAGCTTCATCATTAGCCCCCGAATGATTCAGGGTTCGAGTGGAGAAGGAGTTGAAAAAATAATTCCGACTCAATTTTTGCGCTTCGGAAGCGTCTTGCTGGGATCAATGAACAACATGATGACTTCAACTTCTTTTTTAGTCGCCTTGATCCATTCTTAGTTTGTCGAGTGAACTTTGCTGCTAAGTTTCGAGCATTGATATGGAAAAATCTTCAGTCTGACAGGTTTCTCTGCTGCTCGCGGATCTCGCGGGACTCGAATTTTCGGGAAGCGCGCGGGGCGGAGGAGGCCGCGGTAATTGGAGAAGGTTAGGCTGGGGCATCTCGATATCTGCGCCACCTTTTTCGCCACGTACTGCGTGCGCGACTGTTGCGGGATTTGATAGGATTGCCTGGGCCCACGGGTCAGCCACTCGGAAATGACTCCATATAAGGCGTTGGATTGGGGAATTCTTCACAGTGCACCTCAATTCTTCCTTCTTCCTCCTCTATTTCTCCGCCGCTACCGCTTCCGCTCTCAATGCTGCAACCCACCCTGCGCCCCTCACAGTGATGGCGAAGGACAAGACGGCGGCGCTGGAGCGTGCAAAGAAGGGGCGGCGAAGGGGATGGGGAAGAAGACCGGCAGGAGCGGGTCGTCGTCGAGATCCAGCTTGCCGCGTGGCTGGGTCCAAGGCGACTGGATCCAGTCCACAATCGAGCTGGACGATTTGTGAGATCTGGCCGAGAGTGGGCTGATCGAGAACGATTCCTAGAGGCTCCCGGGGGACGAAACTGAGCCGAGCCTCAAGAGGGCGAGTGCGTTTTGCTCGCGACCCATGTCGACTGCAGTTTTTCCTTGCCTCCACATCCCTTTTTCCGTGCTTTTCTGAACTTCTTCGGAGCTCAACTCCACCATTTCTCTCCCAACACTATCACATACCTTGCTGCCTTTGCCTCTTTGTGTGAAAATTTCCTGGGTGCCGACCGCACTGGGGTCTGTTTAAGCACATCTTCACGTGCCGCTCGCAGACCGTGAAAAAAGCTAGTCCGAGTGACGAGCAAACCCAGGTGATCCAGATGTGTGGGGGTTTAGGTATCCAGATGCAGGGGAAGAGTGCCTTTCCAGCGATGACCCTCCCTGACTCGGTTAGAGGGTGGCAGTCGACTTGGTTTTATTGCAAAGACAAGTCGACTCCTGGTCATTCGACTGGTCTCCCTCCCTTTTCTTTGGCGCGAGTCCAGAAACCCACTACCTTGAAAGTGACTCCAGCAGAGAAGGTGGAGGTGGCCATGTTGATGGAGCGAGTGTTTCAGCGGATTCATGAGGGTGTGACTGGTATGTATTTGCTCGAGGTATTTCTAAGTCGACGTATCCAGCCTCTCCAGGCTCGTGATCACTCGATGTGGATGTACTCGGGGATTGAAGATTCCACTCAGATCCACCTGGAGGACGTTGATGAGAAGACGGCGGCGCAGTGGGTGCAAGGCGTCATAGGAAACAGGGACAACCCTAGGGGGTCCCGAAGAGTTTTGCTATTCGACAGCAACAACCAACCAGACAAGGTCTACTCTTCATTTCTGAGTGTTTTTCATTCTAACTTGCAATTGTTTACTGAGTCGACCATCCTTTGTTCACCTCTTTTGCTTCGCAGATCTATACGGATACATACTCCATGCCAAACGGGAAGCAAGAGCAGTACCAGGAAGGAGAAGAAAGCGGAGGCGAAAGCATGGATTATCAGTCTGATGGAGGAGAAGAGGAGGAGGAAAGCGAGGACTCGAGCAGCAGCGAGGAGGTCGAGTCACCACGTCACAACGAAAGGCGTTCCAAGAATAAGAACGGCCCATCAAGTGTCCGTGGCAAAGTAGCTCCGACTGGACATTCTTCCAAGAGCACTCGGACTTCTTCCCCAGCACCGAGTGGAAAGGCTCCAAAGCATCCCAAAGTTGCGGCATCCAAGTCTCGGAAGACCCTGCCTAGAATCAAGATCAATGTTCCCGTCGCTTATGTGTAAGTGTCTTGCCTTCATTTTTTGCTCAAGGACCTATGCTGTCGACTCTCTTCTTGATTTAACCGAGTGAATCTTGAAACTAGTAGTGCTGCTACCTCTGGGACTTTTGCTTATAAAGACGGTGACGAGGAAATGGGAGACGCGGTCACTTCCAACCCAGGTATGATTTTTGCAATCTTATCTTTACTTTCTCAGCCATTTTACTGGTCGACTGAATTCTGGCGATTGATTCTTTTGCAGCTCCTCCCAATGTCATTGATCGTCCAGATGACGACGAGGATGTGCCGCTGAGGCCTATGGGAAGGAGAAGCAGGAAGACGTCAACTGGCAAGGCGCCTCAGTTGACGCCGGTGACGGTATCGGTAATCCAGAAGGCCGGCGATGCCAATCGGACTTCTGTGACTTTCGCCGTACCATTGTCGAGTGCCCAGCCTTCAGCGTCGACTGTCGTGGTATTCTCACGGGGGGGTGTGAGGCGACAGATGCCACAAGCACTTTGTGTGAGGGTAAGACTGCTGCTGATAGGCCCGGGAGCGGGTATGCGAGTAGCACGCGCTAGTTTACCCAGGTTCGGGGCTCTCCGGAGAGTATATATATCTAGGGGCAGTGCCGAGTGCATCTGATCTGGTATCTGTGTAAATATATGTGCCCAAGAGTATGTGGCGTGGTGCACTTGGCACTAGTGGCCGTGGGTGGAGCTTGTGGCCGTATGGGTGTGTGTCCATACGTGAGCATGTATGCATGTGTGTGTGAGTCCATACGTGAGCATGTATGCATGTGTGTGTGAGTCCATGCATGGATGGATGGATGTGTGCCTCCTTTTATAGTGTGGAGCTAGCTTACTCTCTAAGCTATGTGGTGGTATGGGAGCAAGGCATGGTGCATGTCATGCTTGTCCCCTGGGTCACTTCATAAATAGTGCCAGGGGACATGTGACACTATACATGATGGCTGGGGTGACACGTGAATAGTGCTCAGGTACGGCCGTCTCGTCGGTGTCTTGTCGATGTCGGGTCGGGCTGCAGTCGACAGCCGGCTGGTTGGCGCAGTCGGCAGCCGGCAGCCGCCCGGGCGTGGCAGTCGGACGGGGAGCCGGCAGGAGCAGCCGGGTAGTCGGACTGAGGGGCTTTGCTAGCCCCGATGTCTTGAAATATTGTCTTGCCGTCTTCGGGATACCCGTGTCCAATTACTCCGACAGTCGACTGCGCAGACTCCAGCTGATCCATCTTCACTCTTTACTTCACATCACGTCCTAGAGGACCAAGTGGGTGCTGCCAAGGAGGCTATACGCCAGGCGGGCATCATGATGGAGCAGATGAGGTGGTTCAGGAGGCCAGCCAAGCTGCTTACGACGCCAGCTCGGCTCTCCAGAGCAACGTCTAGGTTGGTTGATCACCGGCTGACCCTTTAGCTTGTCGCTTGTTCTATTAGGATATGCTACCTGAAAACTTTCCTTGAGGGATCTTTCCATCAGCCTGCGTTTTGCATTACTACACCCACTAGGTGTTTTGACTTGCCACTGAGTAATTTTGTATCTTGAGTCAACTAAGTTGTGTCGATTGAGTCTTCGAACCAGTGGGGGGCACGCTAAGTGCACCCACTGGGTGTAGTCCCCGAGACCATAGTTGACTGTGGGCAGTCGGCTATGGTTTGAGAATCAGAACTTTCTCACTCGGCCTGGACGGACCATGTCGAGTGGAAACCGGACCAGTGGGGGCACGCTAAGTGCACCCACTGGGTGTAGTCCCCGAGACCGTAGTTGACTACGGGCAATCGACTGTGGTCTGAGAACAACTTTCCTCTTTTCTTTTTTTATTTACACTCGGCCTGGACAGACCATGTCGAGTGGAAACTGGGCCAGTGGGGGCACGCTAAGTGCACCCACTGGGTGTAGTCCCCGAGACTACTGTTGGATGTTTGATTCGGCAGTAGTCTTAGAACTTGTTGAATTTTCCACACTATTGCTCTGAAGTAACCAATCTTTTCATATGTCGACTGACTGTCCTGTGATTACAGAAATCCTGTGAACTTGGAGCTCGCTTTGCTGACCTGGAGCAGAAGCAGATTCAGCTCAATCTCGACCTGGAGCTAGCCAAGACAAACTTGCACAAGGCCAAGGACGAAGCCACTGCTACGAAAAACTTGTCGACTGATTTGCTTCTGAACTGGGTGTTATTTTGTTTTTCTGAACCAAACGTTATTTCTTTCAGAAACAATGAACCAGGCTCTGGCGAAGAAGGATCTGGACCTTGATACGTCTCCGTCGTATCTATAATTTTTGATTGTTCCATGCCAATATTATACAACTTTCATATACTTTTGGCAACTTTTTATACTATTTTTGGGACTAACATATTGATCCGGTGCCCAGTGCCAGTTCCTGTTTGTTGCATGTTTTATGTTTCGCAGAAACCCCATATCAAACGGAGTCCAAACGGGATAAAAATAGACAGAGAATATTTTTGGAATATTTTGGAAATATGAGAAGAAGAATCAACGCGAGACGGTGCCCGAGGTGGCCACGAGGCAGGGGCGCGCCCCCCTGACCCTTGTGGGCCCCCGGTAAGGCGGTTGCTGCTCTTCTTTGGCCGCAAGAAAGCTAATTTTTGGAGAAAAATCTGTGCGAAGGTTTCGATCCAATCGGAGTTACGGATCTCCGGTTATAAAAGAAACGGTGAAAGGGCAGAATCCAGAACGCAGAAACATAGAGAGACAGAGAGACAGATCCAATCTCGGAGGGGCTCTCGCCCCTCCCATGCCATGGAGACCAAGGACCAGAGGGGAAACCCTCCTCCCATCTAGGGATAAGGTCAAGGAAGAGGAAGAAGAATGGGGGCTCTCTCCCCCTCTCTTCTGGTGGCACCGGAACACCGCCGCGGCCATCATCATCATCGCCATCTTCACCAACACCTCCGCCATCTTCACCAACACCTCCGCCATCTTCACCAACATCTCCATCACCTTCCCCCCTCTGTCTACAGCGGTCCACTCTCCCGCATCCCGTTGTACCCTCTACTTGAACATGATGCTTTATGCTTCATATTATTATCCAATGATGTGTTGCCATCCTATGATGTCTGAGTAGATTTTCGTCGTCCTTTCAGTGATTGATGAATTCCTATGATTGGTTTAATTTGCTTGTGGTTATGTTGCTGTCCTTTGGTGCCCATCATATGAGCGCGCGCGTGGATCACACCATAGGGTTAGTTGTATGTTGATGGGACTATGTATTGGAGGGCAAGAGTGACAGAAGCTTTTACCTAGCATAGAAATTGATGCATAAGGGATTGAAGGGGGACCAATTTATCTTAATGCTATGGTTGGGTTTTACCTTAATGAACATTAGTAGTTGCAGACGCTTGCTAATAGTTCCAATCATAAGTGCATAGAATTCCAAGTCAGGGATGACATGCTAGTAGTGGCCTCTCCCACATAAAACTTGCTATTGGTCTAGTAAAGTAGTCAATTGCTTAGGGACAATTTCGCAACTCCTACCACCACTTTCCGACACTCGCTATACTAACTTTATTGCTTCTTTATCTAAACAGCCCCTACTTTTTATTTACATGCTCTTTATTATCTTGCAAACCTATCCCGTTACACCTACAAAGTATTTTTAGTTTCATACTTGTTCTAGGTAAAGCGAACGTAAAGCATGCATAGAGTTGTATCGGTGGTCAATAGAACTTGAGGGAATATTTGTTCTACCTTTAGCTCCTCATTCGGTTCGACACTCTTACTTATCGAAAGAGGCTACAATTGATCCCCTATACTTGTGGGTTATCAAGACCTTTTTCTGGCGTCGTTGCCGGGGAATCATAGCGTGGGGTGAATATTCTCGTGTGTGCTTGTTTGCTTTATCACTAAGTAATTTTTATTTGCTGTTCTTACTTGTTCTCTATCTTTAGTTATGGATATGGAACACGAAATACCAAAAAAATTAGGTGTACTTGCTACGAATGGAGATTGGGAACCTCCTAAAACCCTCGATGCTCGTTATGTGATAGATATTATGTACTACTTTGATAATCCTGAGAAAACCCCATTCAATCTGGTAATGGGAGACACGTTGGATCAACGTGAATACTTTAGGGATTATCGCTTGACTCAAAAAGGGAAACTATTATGGGATCAAATTTATATGTTGAAGTCATATGCTCGGCAAGTATGCTTGAGTTATGATTATACTTGTTTCTCTAGGATGAAGGCTCCACACCTTCCCTTTTTATGCAAATTTAATGATAATAAAACCTTGGCTTCTTATGCTAATGGTATATATGATTACTATGATGTGGAACAAATAGAAGAATTTGTTGCTTTTATGGGTGCTTATGAAATTGAATCTTTGTTCAAAGAGTGTGAAAATCTTTATGATGTTGTTTATAGACCTGAAAATTTAGCTATCCTTAAATATTGCTATGAGAATTATGAAGTCGATTCTGACATTGATGAATTTATTGAGAAAGTCTCCGCTGTCCAAGAAGAGACTAATATTTTGCAGGAATCTATGGAAGAAGAAATTGATGAAACTGTGAGCTCATTGGATGAAAAAAATGAGGAGGAGAGCAAAGAACAAAAGGAGGAAGAGCGGATTGATCACCCGTGCCCACCTTCTAATGAGAGTAACTCTTCAACTCATACATTGTTTCATTTCCCTTCGTGCTTACCGAAAGATGATTGCTATGATGACTGTTACGATCCCGTTGATTCTTTTGAAATATCCCTTTTTGATGATGCTTGCTATGCTTGTGGCCAACATGCCAATATGAATTATGCTTATGGAGATGAACTTGCTATAGTTCCTTATGTTAAACATGAAATTGTTGCTATTTCACCCACGCATGATAGTCCTATTATATTTTTGAATTCTCCCAGCTCGGAGAAGTTTACCCTTATTAAGGATTATATTGATGGGTTGCCTTTTACCACTACACATGATGATTTTGATAGATATAATATGCATGTGCTTGCTGCTCCTACTTGCAATTATTATGAGAGAGGAACTATATCTCCACCTCTCTATGTTTCCAACACGAAAAAATTGCAAGAAACTGTTTATACTATGCATTGGCCTTTACTTTGTCTGCATGAATTGTTCTTTTATGACATGCCGATGCATAGGAAGAGAGTTAGACTTCGTTGTTACATGATATATGTTACTTTGTGCTCACTACTAAATTACAAATCATTGTTAATTAAAATTGCCTTTGATATACCTTGGGATCCAGGTGGATCCATTACTTGAGCACTATATGGCTAGCTTAATGGCTTTACAGAAAGCGCTGCCAGGGAGACAACCCGGAAGTTTTAGAGAGACATTTATTTCTGTTGAGTGCTTTTATAAAGTTTAAAAATAAAAAATAAAGAGGGGAACCTAAAACTTTTTCAAAAAGGAAAGTGAAAGTGAGAGAGACAAGCATTGTTGAAGTGGGAGAGCTCCTTGAACTTTGTTCATGCTCACGGAAACTTTGTGAATCTTAATTACAGAAAATTTTCAATAAAAATAATTATCCCCTTGTACAATTCCTTGGTATTATAAAAATAATGTTCCAAGGTTTGCCTTTAGGATGTTTACAATGCTTGTTGGTTTGTGCGGTGCAGGGCAGAAACTTTAGCTGTAGTGCGCGATTTTACATTTTTTATTGGAACGTCAAATGGTTCTGAAACTTTTTGCACTGTCTTTCTATACAAATTGTTTATTTTTCCTAATTTTGGTACAACTTTTGAAGTACCAGAGGTATGGTCAATGTTCAGATTATTACATACTTTTCTGTTTTAGACAGTTGATTCATAGTTTGCTTGTTTTGATGAAACTATGTACTGGAGGGCAAGAGTGACAGAAGCTTCTACCTAGCATAGAAATTGATGCATACGGGATTGAAGGGGGGCCAATTTATCTTAATGCTATGGTTGGGTTTTACCTTAATGAACGTTAGTAGTTGCGAACGCTTGCTAATAGTTCCAACCATAAGTGCATAGAATTCCAATTCAGGGATGACATGCTAGCAGTGGCCTCTCCCACATAAAACTTGCTATCGGTCTAGTAAAGTAGTCAATTGCTTAGGGACAATTTTGCAACTCCTACCACCACTTTTCCACACTCGCTATACTAACTTTATTGCTTCTTTATCTAAACAGCCCCTACTTTTTATTTACACGCTCTTTATTATCTTGCAAACCTATCCCGTTACACCTACAAAGTATTTTTAGTTTCATACTTGTTCTAGGTGAAGCGAATGTAAAGCGTGCGTAGAGTTGTATCGGTGGTCGATAGAACTTGAGGGAATCTTTGTTCTACCTTTAGATCCTCGTTGGGTTCGACACTCTGACTTATCGAAAGAGGCTACAATTGCTCCCCTATACTTGTGGGTTATCAGACCTTGCAGCCACACAGAAAGCGGCCGAAGAGAAAACTGCACTCGCCGACCAGAAGCTGGCTTCAGTCGGCAAACTAGAGGAAGAGAACGCCGAGCTGAAGACTGCCCTGGAAGAAGCCAACAAGGAGGCGACTCGTCCGAAGAAGGACAAGAGGGCCCTGACCGACAAGGTGGAAGACATGGCCCACAAGAGAGATGACTTGGAGAATTATCTGGGAGGTCTTGCCAATAAGCTGTTCGTCATGCTTCAAGGTGCTTTCCTTTGTCCGACTGACTTGTTGATGTCGACTCGATACATAACCATTGACTCATCGTTGTATTGCATGTGCAAAATTTTGCCAGAACTTCAAGGAAGAGACTGGGCGGTTTGAGACAAGCTTGGACCCCATCCTCTCTCCTGTGAAGGATGAAGCTGCCATGAATGTGCTCTGACTGGAATCCCGTGTTGTTGGTGTTGTCGACTACCTTGCAGGTCTGAAAGTTGCGGTGTCGCGAATCGACACATCACTCTGGCCAAGGGCGACGCTCCAAAATGACCTCGAGTCTCTGATGGCTCGACTCAACGAGGTTCCTGGTCGGGTGCAGGGATGGAAGAAGTCTTCTGCTCGCTACGGTGCTGACGTGGCTTTGTCTCTGGTTCGTGTCCACTACAAGGAAGCGCGAGAAGAGAAGCTAGCAGCAATCAAGGTTGCCAATACCAAAAAGCACGACTTCCAATCCTTCATGGAAACTTTCATTGTTGCTGCCACTCGGATCGCTGACGGTATCGACCAGGACGAGTTCGTCAAGCCAGCTAGCCCTCCTCCTGCAGAGTGAACAAACTTTATGCCTCACTTTAAATTTGCCTTGGAATGCCGAGTGATTTTGTAACCGTTAAACTCCTTCGGGCCTGATGCCCGAGTACTTTAATCCGTGGTCTGGAACCTTAGGATTTATCAGAACTCCGTTTATCTCTGAATCTTCTGGTGTTTACCTTTGAGTGCAACTCGTTTCTTCACATGGATTAGTCTTTGCACTTGTGATGCAGCTCTGAGGATAAGGTAACAGTCGACCTGCACCTCGTCGTCCTTGCGGATCAGGATGGAGCGCACATTGTACTTATGGCGCAACTCTGAGGAGAAGGTCGCTGTCGACCTACACCTCGTCGTCCTTGCGGATCGGGACGTGTCTTAAACTTAAGCGAGTACTGGACTGCAGCTAAGTCCCCGAGTGAGAGGATTTCTCTTCACTCGGTGGGATTTTTTGAAACTTAGGCGAGTACTGGATTGCAGCTAAGCCCCCGAGTGAGAGGCTTGCTCTTCACTCGGTGGGATTTTGTGGAACATAGGCGAGTACTGGACTGCAGCTAAGCCCTCGAGTGAGAGGCTTGCTCACCACTCGGTAGGATTTTTGAAACTTAGGCGAGTACTTGGACTGTAGCTAAGCCCCTGAGTGAGAGGCTTGCTCACCACTCGGTAGGATTTTGTGAAACTTAGGCGAGTACTGGACTGCAACTAAGCCCCCGAGTGAGAGGATTGCTCTTCACTCAGTGGGATTTTGTGAAACTTAGGTGAGTACTAGACTGCAACTAAGCCCCGAGTGAGAGGCTTGCTCACCACTCGATAGGATTTTGTGAAACTTAGGCGAGTACTGGACTGCACCTAAGCCCCCGAGTGAGAGGATTGCTCTTCACTCGGTGGGATTTTGTGAAACATAGGCGCGTACTGGACTGCAACTAAGCCCCCGAGTGAGAGGCTTGCTCACCACTCGGTAGGATTTTGTGAAACTTAGGCGAGTACTGGACTACAGCTAAGCCCCCGAGTGAGAGGATTTCTCTTCAATCGGTGGGATTTTGTGAAACTTAGGCGAGTACTGGACTGCAGCTAAGGCCCCGAGTGAGAGGATTGCTCTTCACTCGGTGGGTTTTTGTGAAACTTAGGCGAGTACTAGATTGTAGCTAAGCCCCCGAGTGAGAGGCTTGCTCACCACACGGTAGGATTTTTCAAACTTAAGCGAAACGGATTCACAGCTAAGCCCCCGAGTGAGAGGATTGCTCTTCACTCGGTGGGATTTTGTGAAACTTAGGCGAGTACTAGACTGCAGCTAAGCCCCCGAGTGAGAGGATTGCTCTTCACTCTGTGGGATTTTGTGAAACTTAGGCGAGTACTGCACTGCAGCTAAGCCCCCAAGTGAGAGGCTTGCTCACCACTCGGTAGGATTTTGTGAAACTTAGGCGAGTACTGGACTGCAGCTAAGCCCCCGAGTGAGAGGGTTGCTCTTCACTCGGTTGGATTTTTTGAAACTTAGGCGAGTACGGACTGCAGCTAAGCCCCCGAGTGAGAGGCTTGCTCACCACTCGGTAGGATTTTTCAAACTTAGACGAAACGGATTAGCAGCTAAGCCCCCCGAGGGAGAGGCTTGCTCAAGACTCGGTAGGATTTTTCGAACTTAGGCGAAGCGGATTTGCAGCTAAGCTACCCACTGGGGGATTTAGAACACATAAAAAAGAAACAACAATCATTTAGGAGACTGTAAAACTGTGTCTTTGATAATCAAACTAGAAAGTATTTCTTATTACATCTCAACAGTCTGAATGCTTAAGTATAAAAGGGGCGGAGTAGCTCCGCATTCCAAGCGCGTGGCTCGTCTTTATTGTGCTCCACATTGTAGAGTCGATAAGCTCCGTTGTGAAGCACTTTGGTGATGATGAAGGGGCCTTCCCAAGCAGGAGCGAGCTTGTGTGGTCGCTGCTGATCCACTCGAAGAACCAAGTCCCCCACTTGAAATGCTCGACCTCTCACGTTTCTGGCGTGGAATCGACGCAGGTCTTGCTGATAAATGGTCGACCGGATCAGAGCCATCTCTCTTTCCTCTTCTAGGGGATCAACTTCATCTTGTCGAGCCTGTTCTGCTTCATCTTCTAATAAAAGCTCGACTCGTGGCGCATTGCGAAGCAAGTCACTCGGAAGCATGTTACCTCTTGAGCACTGCGTTGGTTTTCCCTTGAAGAGGAAAGGGTGATGCAGCAAAGTAGCGTAAGTATTTCCCTCGGTTTTTGAGAACCAAGGTATCAATCCAGTAGGAGGCTACGCGCGAGTCCCTCGTACCTACACAATACAAATAAATCCTCGCAACCAACGCGATAAGGGGTTGTCAATCCCTTCACGGTCACTTACGAGAGTGAGATCTGATAGATATGATAGGATAATATTTTTGGTATTTTTGTGATAAAGATGCCAAGTAAAATAGAAGCGAAGTAAAAAAGCAAAGGAAATAACTAAGTGTTGGAAGATTAATATGATGAAGATAGACCCGGGGGCCACAGGTTTCACTAGTGGCTTCTCTCAAGAGCATAAGTATTTTACGGTGGGTGAACGAATTACCGTTGAGCAATTGACAGAATTGAGCATAGTTATGAGAATATCTAGGTATGATCATGTATATAGGCATCACGTCTGAGACAAGTAGACCGACTCCTGCCTACATCTACTACTATTACTCCACTCATCGACCGCTATCCAGCATGCATCTAGAGTATTAAGTTCATGAATAGAGTAACGCCTTAAGCAAGATGACATGATGTGGAGGGATAAATTCATGCAATATGATAAAAAAACCATCTTGTTATCCTCGATGGCAACAATACAATATGTGCCTTGCTGCCCCTACTGTCACTGGGAAAGGACACCGCAAGATTGAACCCAAAGCTAAGCACTTCTCCCATTGCAAGAAAGATCAATCTAGTAGGCCAAACCAAACTGATAATTCGAAGAGACTTGCAAAGATAACCAATCATACATAAAAGAATTCAGAGAAGATTCAAATATTGTTCATAGATAATCTTGATCATAAACCCACAATTCATCGGTCTCAACAAACACACCGCAAAAAGAAGATTACATCGAATAGATCTCCACGAGAGAGGGGGAGAACATTGTATTGAGATCCAAAAAGAGAGAACAAGCCATCTAGCTACTAACTATGGACCCAAAGGTCTGACGTAAACTACTCACACTTTATCGGAGAGGCTATGGTGTTGATGTAGAAGACCTCCGTGATGGATGCCCTCTCTGGCGGAGCTCCGGAACAGGCCCCAAGATGGGATCTCGTGGGTACAGAAGGTTGCGGCGGTGGAATTAGGTTTTTGGATCCGTCTTTGATCTTTTGGGGATACGTAGGTATATATAGGAGGAAGGAGTACGTCGGTGGAGCAACAGGGGGCCCACGAGGATGGAGGGCGCGCCCTGGGGGGGTGGGCACGCCCCCTACCTCGTGGCTTCCTCTTTTGTTTCTTGACGTAGGGTCCAAGTCTACGGGATCATAATCTTCCTAAAAATCACGTTCCCGAAGGTTTCATTCCGTTTGGACTCCGTTTGATATTCCTTTTCTCCGAAACTCCGAAATAGGCAAAAAACAGCAATTCTGGGCTGGCCTCCGGTTAATAGGTTAGTCCCAAAAATAATATAAAAGTGAATAATAAAGCCCAATAATGTCCAAAACAGTAGATAATATAGCATGGAGCAATCAAAAATTATAGATACGTTGGAGACGTATCAAGCATCCCCAAGCTTAATTTCTGCTCGTCCTCGAGTAGGTAAATGATCAAAAAGATAATTTTTGATGTGGAGTGCTACTTGGCATAATTTCAATGTAATTCTTCTTAATTGTGGTATGAATATTCAGATCCGAAAGATTCAAGATAAAAGTTCATACTGACATAAAAATAATAACACTTCAAGCATACTAACTAAGCAATTATGTCTTCTCAAAATAACATGGCCAAAGAAAGTTCATCCCTACAAAAATCATAAAGGTTAGTCATGCTCCATTTTCGTCACACAAGAATGCTCTCATCATGCAGCCCCGATGACAAGCCAAGCAATTGTTTCATACTTTAGAAATCTCAAACCTATAAACTTTCACGCAATATATGAGCGCGAGCCATGGACATAGCACTATGGGTGGAATAGAATATGATGATGGGGGTTATGTGGAGAAGACAAAAAAGGAGAAAGTCTCACATCAACGAGGCTAATCAATGAGCTATGGAGATGCCCATCGATTGATGTTAATGCAAGGAGTAGGGATTGCCATGCAACGGATGCACTAGAGCTATAAATGTATGAAAGCTCAACAAAAGAAACTAAGTGGGTGTGCATCCAACTTGCTTGCTCATGAATACCTAGGGCACTTGAGGAGGCCCATTGTTGGAATATACAAGCCAAGTTCTATAATGAAAAATTCCCACTAGTATATGAAAGTGACAAAACAAGAGACTCCTTATCATGAAGATTATGGTGCTACTTTGAAGCACAAGTGTGGCAAAGGATAGTACCATTGTCCCTTCTCTCTTTTTCTCTCATTTTTTGGGCCTTCTCTTTTTTTATGGCCTTTCTCTTTTTTTATTCCTCACTTGGGACAATGCTCTAGAAAATGATGATCATCACACTTCTATTTATATACAACTCAATGATTACAACTCGATACTAGAACAAAGTATGACTCTATATGAATGCCTCCGGCGGTGTACCGGGATATGCAATGAACCAAGAGTGACATGTATGAAAGAATTATGAACGGTGGCTTTGCCACAAATACTATGTCGACTACATGATCATGCTAGCAATATGACAATGATGAACGTGTCATGATAAACGGAATGGTGGAAAGTTGCATGGCAATATATCTCGGAATGGCTATGGAAATGCCATCATAGGTAGGTATGGTGGCTGTTTTGAGGAAGATATAAGGAGGTTTATGTGTGAAAGAGCGTATCATATCACGGGGTTTGGATGCACCGGCGAAGTTTGCACCAACTCTCAATGTGAGAAAGGGCAATGCACGGTACCGAAGAGGCTAGCAATGATGGAAGGGTGAGAGTGCGTATAATCCATGGACTCAACATTAGTCAATAAGAACTCACATACTTATTGCAAAAATCTACAAGTCATCAAAAACCAAGCACTACGCGCATGCTCCTAGGGGGATAGATTGGTAGGAAAAGACCATCGCTCGTCCCCGACCGCCACTCATAAGGAGGACAATCAAAGAACACCTCATGTTTCAAATTTGTTACATAACGTTTACCATACGTGCATGCTACGGGACTTGCAAACTTCAACACAAGCATTTCTCAAATTCACAACTACTCAACTAGCACGACTTTGATATTATTACCTCCATATCTGAAAACAATCATCAAGCATCAAACTTCTCTTAGTATTCAATACACTCATAAGAAAGTTTTTACTATTCTTGAATACCTAGCATATTAAGATTATTTGAGCAAATTACCATGCTATTTGAGACTCTCAAAATAATCTAAGTGAATCATGAGAGATCAATAGTTTCTATATGTGACGCCCCCGATTCAATCGTACACTAATCATGCACGCAAATGTGTACGATCAAGATCAGGGACTCACGGGAAGATATCACAACACAACTCTACAACATAAATAAGTCATACAAGCATCATAATACAAGCCAGGGGCCTCGAGGGCTCGAATACAAGTGCTCGATCATAGACGAGTCAGCGGAAGCAACAATATCTGAGTACAGACATAAGTTAAACAAGTTTTCCTTAAGAAGGCTAGCACAAACTGGGATACAGATCGAAAGAGGCGCAGGCCTCCTGCCTGGGATCCTCCTAAACTACTCCTCGAAGCCGAACTCCATGTAGAATCATCCTCGGGATCTCTAGCTCCTGGACTCCAGCATCTGGTTGCGACAACCAGGTATAGAAAGGGGAAAAGAGGGAGAAAAGCAACCGTGTGTACTCATCCAAAGTACTCGCAAGCAAGGAGCTACACTACATATGCATGGGTATATGTGTAAAGGGCCATATCGGTGGACTGAACTGCAGAATGCCAGAATAAGAGGGGATAGCTAATCCTGTCGAAGACTACGCTTCTGGCAGCCTCCATCTTGCAGCACGTAGAAGAGAGTAGATTGAAGTCCTCCAAGTAGCATCGCGTAGCATAATCCTACCCGGTGATCCCCTCATCGTCGCCCTGTTAGAGAGCAATCACCGGGTTATATCTGGCACTTGGAAGGGTGTGTTTTATTAAGTATACAGTTCTAGTTGTCATAAGGTCAAGGTACAACTCCGGGTCGTCCTTTTACCGAGGGACACGGTTATTCGAATAGATAAACTTCCCTGCAGGGGTGCACCACATAACCCAACACGCTCGATCCCATTTGGCCGGACACACTTTCCTGGGTCATGCCCGGCCTCGGAAGATCAACACGTCGCAGCCCCACCTAGGCTCAACAGAGAGGTCAGCACACCGGTATAAATCCTATGCGCGCAGGGGTCTGGGCCCATCGCCCATTGCACACCTGCACGTTGCGTACGCGGCCGGAAGCAGACCTAGCCCCCTTAATACAAGCGCGAGCTTACGGTCCAATGCGGCGCGTGCCACTCAGTCGCTAACGTCAAAAAGAGCTTCGGCTGATACCACGACGCCGAGTGCCCATAACTGTTCCCGCGTAGTTGGTTAGTGCGTATAGACCAAATGGCCAGACTCCGATCAAATACCAAGATCTCGTTAAGCGTGTTAAGTATCCGCGAACGCCGACCAGGGCCAGGCCCACCTCTCTCCTAGGTGGTCTCAACCTGCCCTGTCGCTCCGCCACAAAGTAACAGTCGGGGGCCGTCAGGAACCCAGGCCCACCTCTACCGGGATGGAGCCACCTGTCCTTTCAGCCCCCTCATCAGAATCACTTGCGGGTACTCAACGAGCCGACCCGACTTTAGTCACCACATGTGTCATGTATATAAAGTATATAGTATATACTCGTGATCACCTCCCGAAGTGATCACGGCCCAGTAGTATAGCATGGCAGACAGACAAGAGTGTAGGGCCACTGATGGAACACTAGCATCCTATACTAAGCAGTAGGATAGCAGGTAAGGGTAACAACTGTAGCAACAATGACAGGCTATGCAACAGAATAAGATTAACCGAAATCAGTAACATGCTACACTACTCTAATGCAAGCAGTATAGAGAAGAATAGGCGATATCTGGTGATCAAGGGGGGGGGGGCTTGCCTGGTTGCTCTGGCAAGAAGGAGGGGTCGTCAACACCGTAGTCGTACTGGGTAGCAGCGGCGTCGGTCTCGGTGTCTAACGAGAGAAGAGGGGGAAGAAACAATAAATATAATGCAAACATAAGCATGACGATGGAAGACATGACAATGCGTGGTGCTAGGTGTGCCCTAACGCGGTAGGAGATGGTACCGGGGAAGGGGGGAAACATCCGGGAAAGTATTCCCGGTGTTTCATGTTTTCGGACAGATGAACCGGAGGGGGGAAAGTTGCGTGTTTGCTATGCTAGGGATGTGCGGCGGATGAACAGGCTGCATATCCGGATTCGTCTCGTCGTTCTGAGCAACTTTCATGTACAAAGTATTTTCATCCGAGTTACGGATTATTTTCTATGATTTATCAAAGTTTTATGCATTTTTGAAATTTATTTTATTATTTAAATCAAACATTATCCAGAACAGTGTAAGGTGATGTCAGCATGACATCACCATGACGTCAGCAGGTCAAAACCCAGCTGACCAGAGTCAAAGTTGGACTGTGGGTCCAGTGGGACCCACCTGTCATAGACTAACATATTAATTAGGGTTTAATTAAGCAGGATTAATTAAGTTTAATTAATTGGTTAGGTTAATTAAACACAATAAATTATGTTAATTAATTTAGTTAATTAATTAATTAATTAATTAATACTTGTATTTATTATTATTATTTTTTTTCTTTTCTTTTTAATGTTCCAGGGGCTGGGCCCCACATGTCATTGGGCCAGGCGGGCCATAGTGGGTTCGGCGTTAGCGGGCGCCCGGGTGTGGTGCGCGTGCCCGAGGCCGTAGCCTGCCCGGGCGAACGGGGGGCCGGGCGTGAGCAGAGGCGCGGGCGAGCGTGGGGAGCGGTAGCAACGGCGGCCGGCGTGGAGCTCCGGCGGGAGGCAGAGGCGGTAACCAGCGACGACGCGGGGAGCACGGGCTGGGGACCCCCAGGGCACGCACGGGGTGGCCGGTGCATGGGCACGGACGCGGCTGAACGTGGCGACGGCGTGGGGCACGACGCGCGCAGAACCCTGGTGAGCCTGAGGCGCGGACGCGGGAGGGCTACGGTGGCGCGGTGAGCGTGTGTGCGCGGCGAAGAGAGGAGGGAGGGGAGGTGGAGGCTCACGGGGGCTGTAGGGTACGAGGCAGTGGGGGTCAAGGGGGAAGTCGGAGACGAGGCGACGAAGAGGAGGCAGTCCGGTGGGGGTTGAGGAAGCAGGCCGGCGAGGGAGAGGACGGGGCGGACGACGGCGAGCTCCGCGCGGCGGTGTCGTCAGGGCCGAGCCCGAGTTCCAGATCGGGGGCGGAGGGGATGGGGCGGTGCGGACGGGCGTCGGGGCCGGCTCGGGGCTGCCGAGGTGCAGAGGGGGCAACGGCGAAGGCATCACCGGCGTCGGGGCCAACCACCCTGATCCAGATCCGATCGGGGGGGGGGGGGGGGGGCAGAGAGGAGAGGTGGGGGTCGTGGGGGAAGTGGGGAGGAGATCGCTAGGGTTCGGTCGCCCCAGGGGGCTGTAGGCGCTGGCTGGGCCGGTTTGACCGGGCCGGCGGAAGTGGCCAGCTGGGCCGGTTGGCCCAGTTGGGCCAGGGGCACTTTTCCTTCTCTTTTTCTTGTTGTTTTAGTTTTCTGTTTTCCATTTAATTCTTTTCTGCTTTATCCTATTTTCCAATTTACCTTAATTTTGTAAACTATATAATTAGTATCTAAATTAGTTCTTTCTAAATATACTATTGCCACCAAAAGTTTGGTACCCAATTAATTTTAGTTAAAATATATTTACTATTTTAAAAGAATTAAAATAATAGTCTAAGCCATAGTTTATTTATTTTAGAGCATTTAGCTACTTTATAAAAGTGTGATTTCTCCACCAATATTACCCATGATTTATTTGCTACCTTTTGAACATTTTATTTTTTTATTATTTGAAAACTTTTATTGTTTGCTTAATTTAGAATT
The DNA here is from genome assembly GCF_002575655.3 of Aegilops tauschii subsp. strangulata. Taxonomy (NCBI): domain Eukaryota; kingdom Viridiplantae; phylum Streptophyta; class Magnoliopsida; order Poales; family Poaceae; genus Aegilops; species Aegilops tauschii. Next base: position 318,102,197 of record NC_053041.3, read on the forward strand.
TGAATTCGAATCAGTTTCGAACTAACGCGGGATTAGTAACAGTAACAGAGGTGACGTGGCATCTTTAGCAGAGGTTTACTGTAGCTTGATTATCCGGGCGTCACACTATAAAACAAATCCACCACCGTGCTCTAAAAGATATAAGTGAAGCACTAGAGCAAACCTATATAACTCAAAAGATATAAGTGAAGCACATAGAGTATTCTAATAATTTCCAAATCATGTATGGCTCTCTCAAAAGAAGTGTACAGCAAGGATGACTGTGGTAGACTAAAAAGAAAAGACTCAAACCATACAAGACGCTCCAAGCAAAACACATATCATGTGGTGAATAAAAATATAGCTCCACGTAAAGTTTCCGATGGAAGTAGACGAAAGAGGGGATGCCTTCCGGGGCATCCCCAAGCTTTGGCTTTTTGGTGTCCTTAGATTATCTTGGGGGTGCCATGGGCATCCCCAAGCTTAGGCTCTTGCCACTCCTTGTTCCATAATCCATCAAAAATCTTTCACCCAAAACTTGTAAACTTCACAACACAAAACTCAACAGAAATCTCGTGAGCTCCGTTAGCGAAAGAAAACAAAAGACCACTTCAAGGTACTGTAATGAACTCATTATTTATTTATATTGGTGTTAAACCTACTGTATTCCAACTTCTCTATGGTTTATAAACTATTTTATTAGCCATAGATTCATCAAAATAAGCAAACAACACACGAAAAACAGAATCTGTCAAAAACAGAACAGTCTGTAGTAATCTGGAACTAACGCAAACTTCTGGAACTCCAAAAAAATCATCCAAAATAGAAAGACCTAGGAAATTTGTTTATTGATCAGCAGCAATTGGAATCACTATTTTACCACGTTCTGGTGATTTTTAACAATTGTGTTCGTGAACAGAAAGTTTCTGGAAATTACAGCAAGATCAAATAACTATCACCCAAGAAGATCCTATAGGATTAACTTGGCACAAACACTAACTAAAACATAAAAACAAATCTAACCAGAGGCTAGAACGAATATTTATTCCTAAACAGAAGCAAAAAGCAAAAAACTAAAATAAAATTGGGTTGCCTCCCAACAAGCGCTATCGTTTAACGCCCCTAGCTAGGCATAAAAGCAAGGATAGATCTAGGTATTGTCATCTTTGGTAGGCAATCCATAAGTGGCTCTCCTGATAGATTCATATGGTAGTTTTATTTTCTTCCTAGGGAAGTGTTCCATGCCTTTCTTGAATGGAAATTGGAATCTAATATTCCCTTCCTTCATATCAATAATTGCACCAATCATTCTAAGGAAAGGTCTACCGAGAATAATAGGACATGAAGGATTGCAATCTATATCAAGAACGATAAAATCTACGGGCACATAATTCCTGTTTGCAACAATAAGAACATCATTAATTCTTCCCATAGGTTTCTTAATAGTGGAATCTACAAGGTGCAAGTTTAGAGAGCAATCATCAAAATCACGGAATTCTAGCAAATCGCACAAAGTTTTGGGAATAGTGGAGACACTAGCACCCAAATCACATAAAGCATAGAACTCATGATCCTTAATCTTAATTTTAATAGTAGGTTCCCACTCATCATAAAGTTTTATAGGGATAGAAACTTCCAACTCAAGCTTTTCTTCATAAGATTGCATCAAGGCATCAACGATGTGTTTAGTAAATGCTTTATTTTGACTATAAGCATGAGGAGAATTTAACACGGATTGCAACAAGGAAATACAGTCTATCAAAGAGCAATTTTCATAATTAAATTCCCTGAAATCCAAAATAGTGGGTTTAGCAACATCTAGGGTTTTAATCTCTTCAATCCCACTTTTATCAATTTTAGCATCAAGATCTAAAAACTCCGAATTTTTGGAACGCCTTCTAGGTAAAGGTGGATCATATTCAATCCCATCATTATCAAGATTCATATTGCAAAACAAAGATTTAATAGGGGACACATCAATAACTTTTAGGTCTTCATCTTTATTTTCATAGAAATTTGAAGAACACGTTTTCATAAAGCAATCTTTCTTAGCACGCATCCTAGAAGTTCTTTGTTTGCACTCATCAATGGAAATTCTCATGGCTTTGAGAGACTCATTGATATAATGCTTAGGAGGAATAGATCTAAGCTTTAAAGAATCAACATCAAGAGAAATTCTATCAATGTTAATAGCCAATTCATCAACTTTAAGCAATTTTTCCTCAAGCAAAGCATTGAAATTCTTTTGTGAATTCATAAACTCTTTAACACTAGTCTCAAATTCAGAGGGCATCTTATTAAAATTTCCATAAGAGTTGTTGTAGGAATTACGATAATTATTAGAGGAATTACTAGGATAAGGCCTAGGATTAAAGTTTCCTCTATACGCGTTGTTACCAAAATTATTCCTACCAACAAAATTCACATCCATAGATTCATTATTATTCTCAATCAAAGTAGACAAGCGCATATCATTAGGATCAGAAGAAACACTCTTAGTAGCAAATAATTTCATAAGTTCATCCATCTTTCCACTCAAAACATTAATTTCTTCTATCGCATGCACTTTTTTATTAGTAGATCTTTCAGTGTGCCATTGAGAATAATTAACCATAATATTATCTAGGAGCTTAGTAGCTTCTCCTAAAGTGATTTCCATAAAAGTGCCTTCCGTAGGCGAATCTAAAAGATTTCTAGAAGCAAAATTCAATCCGGCATAAAAATTTTGTATAATCATCCACAAATTCAAACCATGAGTGGGGCAATTACGTATCATTAATTTCATCCTCTCCCAAGCTTGTGCAACATGTTCAAGATCAAGTTGCTTAAAATTCATAATATCGTTTCTAAGAGAGATGATCTTAGCAGGAGGAAAGTACTTAGACATAAAAGCATCTTTGCACTTGTTCCAAGAATCAATACTATTTTTAGGCAAAGATGAAAACCTAGCTTTAGCACGATCTCTAAGCGAAAAAGGAAATAGCTTCAATTTAACAATATCACTATCAATATCTTTCTTCTTTTGCATATCACACAAATCAACGAAGCTATTTAGATGAGTAGCGGCATCTTCACTAGGAAGGCCGGCGAATTGATCTTTCATGACAAGATTCAGCAAAGCAGCATTGGTTTCACAAGATTCAGTATCAGTAAGAGGAGCAATCGGAGTGCTAAGGAAATCATTATTGTTGGTATTGGTAAAGTCACATAATTTGGTATTATCTTGAGCCATCGTGACAAGCAAGCAATCCAACACACGAGCAAACAAAAAGCAAGCAAAAAAAAAGGCGAACGGAAAAGAGAGGGCGAATAAAACGGCAAGGGTGAAGTGGGGGAGAGGAAAATGAGAGGCAAATGGCAAATAATGTAATGCGGGAGATAAGGGATTGTGATGGGTGCTTGGTATGTTGACTTTTGCGTAGACCTCCCCGGCAATGGCGCCAGAAATCCTTCTTGCTACCTCTTGAGCACTGCGTTGGTTTTCCCTTGAAGAGGAAAGGGTGATGCAGCAAAGTAGCGTAAGTATTTCCCTCAGTTTTTGAGAACCAAGGTATCAATCCAGAAGGAGGCTACGCGCGAGTCCCTCGTACCTGCACAATACAAATAAATCCTCGCAACCAACGCGATAAGGGGTTGTCAATCCCTTCACGGTCACTTACGAGAGTGAGATATGATAGGATAATATTTTTGGTATTTTTGTGATAAAGATGCAAAGTAAAATAGAAGCAAAGTAAAAAGCAAAGGAAATAACTAAGTGTTGGAAGATTAATATGATGAAGATAGACCCGGTGGCCATAGGTTTCACTAGTGGCTTCTCTCAAGAGCATAAGTATTTTACGGTGGTTGAACGAATTACTGTTGAGCAACTGATAGAATTGAGCATAGTTATGAGAATATCTAGGTATGATCATGTATATAGGCATCACGTCCGAGACAAGTAGACCGACTCCTGCCTGCATCTACTACTATTACTCCACTCATCGACCGCTATCCAGCATGCATCTAGAGTATTAAGTTCATGAAAACAGAGTAACGCCTTAAGCAACATGACATGATGTAGAGGGATAAATTCATGCATTATGATAAAAAAAACCATCTTGTTATCCTCGATGGCAACAATACAATACGCGCCTTGCTGCCCCTACTGTCACTGGGAAAGGACACTGCAAGATTGAACCCAAAGCTAAGCAGTTCTCCCATTGCAAGAAAGATCAATCTAGTAGGCCAAACCAAACTGATAATTCGAAGAGACTTGCAAAGATAACCAATCATACATAAAAGAATTCAGAGAAGATTCAAATATTGTTCATAGATAATCTTGATCATAAACCCATAATTCATCGGTCTCAACAAACACACCGCAAAAAGAAGATTACATTCAATAGATCTCCACGAGAGAGGGGGAGAACATTGTATTGAGATCCAAAAAGAGAGAAGAAGCCATCTAGCTACTAACTATGGACCCGAAGGTCTGAGGTAACCTACTCACACTTCATCGGAGAGGCTATGGTGTTGATGTAGAAGCCCTCCGTGATGAATGCCCTCTCCTGCGGAGCTCCGGAGCAGGCCCCTAGATGGGATCTCGTGGGTATAGAAGGTTGCGGCGGTGGAATTAGGTTTTTGGCTCCGTCTCCGATCGTTTGGGGTACGTAGGTATATATAGGAGGAAGGAGTACGTCGGTGGAGCAATAGGGGGCCCACGAGGGTGGAGGGCGCGCCCGGGGGGGGGGGGTGGGCGCGCCCCCTACCTCGTGGCTTCCTCTTTTGTTTCTTGACGTAGGGTCCAAGTCTCCCGGATCATAATCTTCCTAAAAATCACGTTCCCAAACGTTTCATTCCGTTTGGACTCCGTTTGATATTTCTTTTCTGCGAAACTCTGAAATAGGCAAAAAACAGCAATTCTGGGCTGGGCCTCCGGTTAATAGGTTAGTCCTAAAAATAATATAAAAGTGATTAATAAAGCCCAATAATGTCCAAAACAGTAGATAATATAGCATGGAGCAATCAAAAATTATAGATACATTGGAGACGTATCAAAGCACAGCTTCAGCCCCATAGACTAAGAAGAATGGAGTTCCGTCGGTCGACCGATTAGGAGTTGTCCTCAATCCGCAAAGCACTGATGGAAGTTCATCGACCCAGGCGCCTGCCGCATGCTTGAGGTAACACATCATTCGGGGTTTCAGTCCTTTGAGAATCAATCCGTTTGCTCTTTCATCTTGTCCATTCGACTTGGGATGGGCGACTGAAACATAGTCGACCCGAGTGCCTTGGGAAGCGGAAAAGGCTCTGAACTCATCAGAATCAAAGTTCGATCCATTATCTGTGATGATGCTGTGTGGGACACCATATCTGAATGTTAACTCTCTGATGAAGCTGACAGCAGTACTTGCTTCGAGGTTTTTGATAGGCTTGGCTTCAATCCATTTGGTGAACTTGTCGACTGCTATGAGCACATGGGTGAAGCCGCTTCTGCCAGTCCTTAGAGGTCCAACCATATCTAATCCCCAAATAGCAAAGGGCCAGACGAGTGGAATGGTCTTCAGGGCTGATGCAGGCTTGGGAGACATGTTGGAGTAGAACTGGCAACCTTCACATTTGTCGACTATGTCTTTTGCCATTTCATTTGCTCGTGGCCAATAAAATCCCGCTCGGTATGCTTTGGCCACAATGGTCCGAGAGGACGCATGGTGACCACAGGTCCCCGAGTGGATGTCGTTGAGGATCACTCGACCTTCTTCCGATGTTATGCACTTCTGAGCGACTCCGGTAACACTTTCTCTGTAAAGTTGTCCACCCATTACTGTGACAGCTTTATATTGATGGACAATCTGATGGGCCTCTTCTTCATCCTCTGGGAGCTCTTTCCTGAGAATATACGCGATGTATGGCACTGTCCAATCGGGTATGACGACCAAAACTTCCATGACCATGTCGACCATGGCTGGGATTTCAACTTCAGTCCGATCAGTAGGGCTCTTAGGTAGTGGGGGCTCCTCCGTGAAGGGATCCTCTTGGACGGAAGGCGTGTGAAGATGCTCCAAGAACACATTACTGGGAATAGGCTCACGCTTAGAGCCTATCTTTGCCAAATCATCAGCTCCTTGATTTTCCAGTCGGGGTATATGATGGAGCTCTAACCCCACAAACTTCTTCTCTAACTTTCTCACTGCATTACAATAGCCAGTCATAGCCGGGCTTCTGACGTCCCACTCCTTCATTACTTGATTGACCACCAAATCTGAGTCGCCGTAGACCATTAGGTGACGGACGCTGAGTGAAATGTCCATACGCAACCCATACAGAAGTGCTTCATATTCAGCTTCGTTGTTGGAGGAATCAGAATGAATCTGAAGAACATAGCTGAGTTTGTCTCCTCGGCGGGATACCAATACCACCCCAGCACCAGAACCATTCAGCATCTTGGATCCATCAAAGAACATGGTCCAATGCTCCGAGTGAATCTGAGTCGGTTGTTGTTGCTCAACCCACTCGGCGAGGAAATCTGCTATTGCTTGGGACTTGATAGCTTTCTTTGCCTCAAACTTGATATCCAAGGGAAGGAGTTCAATCGCCCACTTTGTCACTCGACCAGTTGCATCTCTGTTGTTCAGAATTTCTGACAATGGTGCGTCGCTGACGACTGTAATGGAGTGATCAGAGAAATGATGTGCAACCTTCTTTGTGGTCATGTAAATTCCATAAACAAGCTTCTGATAATGCGGATATTTCTGCTTGGATGGAGTCAAGACTTCAGAAATATAGTACACTGGGCGCTGAACTTTATAGGCTTTTCCTTCTTCTTCCCGCTCGACCGTGAGTACTGTACTGACAACTTGTCCAGTGGCTGCAATATAAAGCAGTAAAGGCTCTTTGCTGATTGGGGCAGCAAGCACTGGCTGGGTGGAAAGCAGGGTTTTGAGCTCTGCAAACGCTGCATCAGCTTCAGAAGTCCACTCGAACTTATCAGATTTCTTCATCAGTCGGTAAAGAGGCAATGCCTTTTCACCGAGGCGAGAGATGAATCGACTCAAGGCGGCCAAACAACAAGTAAGCTTCTGAACGTCATGCACACGCACAGGGCGTTTCATCCGGAGTATGGCCCCAACTTTCTCTGGGTTCGCGTCGATCCCTCGTTCGGAAACGAGGAAACCGAGTAACTTTCCTCCTGGAACTACGAATGTGCATTTCGACAGATTAAGCTTGATATCATACCTTCTCAGGTTGGCACATGTTTCAACGAGGTCAGTCAGCAGGTCGGAACCTTTACGCGACTTGACCACAATGTCATCCATATATGCTTCCACATTCCAACTGATTTGAGTGAGCAGGCACTTCTAAATCATCCTCATAAATGTGGCACCAGCGTTCTTGAGACCGAATGGCATGGTGACATAACAAAAACACCTGAATGGAGTGATGAAAGATGTTTCTATCTCATCGGGTCCATACAGTCGGATCTGATGATACCCGGAATACGCGTCCAGAAAAGACAAACGCTCACACCCCGCGGTTGAGTCGACGGTTTGGTCGATACGGGTGAGAGGGAAATGATCTTTCGGGCAGGCCCGATTGATATGCTTGTCAATCCACAGACGAAGTGAGTCGTCCTTCTTGGGGACCATGACAGCATTGGCGAGCCACTCGGAGTGGTAAATCTCTCGGATGAACTCAGCTGCCAGGAGTCGAGCCACTTCCTTGCCAATTGCCTATCTCTTCTGTACGGCGGACCATCGAAGATGTTCCTTGACTGGTTTTACTTTCGGGTCGACTCGCAGACGGTGCTCAGCCAGTCCCCTGGGTACAGCCGACATGTCAGAAGGTTTCCATGCAAAGATGTCCCAGTTCTCACGGAGGAACTGGATGAGCGCTTCTTCCTATTTGTTGTCGAGTGATGTTGAGATATGAGTAGGAGCAGCATTAGGATCGGTTGGGTGAATATGAATCGGCTTTGTTTCACCAGACGACTGAAATGCAGAATCTGTGGCAGGCTTCTTGGCTCGCAACAAATCACTCGGATCTGCATTTTTCTGATACTCTTCCATTTCAACTGCTGCCATTTGTGCATTGGCAATTTTAGAACCCTTCTGGAAGCATACCTTCGCCTTCTGCCGCTTGCCAGTGACCGTGATCACTCCTCTGGGACCAGGCATTTTCAATTTGAGATAAACGTAACATGGTCGAGCCATAAAGCGTGCATATGCAGGCCTCCCCAACATAGCATGGTAAGCACTCTTGAAATCCACTACTTCAAATGTCAACTTTTCCTTACGGTAATTCTTTGAATCACCAAAAACCATGTCAAGGGTTATCTGGCCGAGTGATTCAGCCTTCTTGCCAGGGATGACGCCGTGAAAGCTCATGTTACTCTCACTAAGTTTGGACATCGGAATGCCCATCCCCTTCAAGGTTTCAGCGTAAAGGATATTCAAACCACTACCACCATCCATCAACACTTTGGTCAATCGAGTGCCCCCAACGACTGGGTCGACCACCAACGCTTGCTTCCCTAGAGTGGCTATGCGAGCAGGATGATCAGACTGGTCGAATGTGATAATTGTTTGTCACCACTTTAGGTATGTTGTCGTTGCCAGGGCAACCATATTCACTTCTCTGTTGATCACTTTCAGTCGACTTTTGCTCTCAACATCAGCAAAAATCACTAGGGTGAAATTGACATTGGGAAAACCATCATCTTCCTCTTTGTCCTCATCCTTGTCTGACTCCTTTTCCTTCTCATTAGGTTGTTTGTCTCAGAATTGCTGGATCAGAACCCGACACTGTCGAGTGGTATGCTTAGGATAAATCAGGTTACCTTCTTCATCCTTCTTGGTGTGAATGTGATATGGCAAATCCAACACATCATTTCCGGCTTGCTCTTTCACTTTCTTGGGGGTCCAGGGCCCCTTAGGTTTCCCTTTAAATTTTCCTTGAATCACTGCCGCAGTTTCACCAGGCCCTGCAGGCTCAGCTTTATGCTTCTGTTTCCGATTGGAATTGCCTCCACCGGTGTCTTGACCGAATGGTTTGCTCTTTCCACTACGGAGTCGATCCTCTTCTTCACCGTTAGCGTACCGAGTGGCTATTTCCATCATCCGAGTCAGAGACATATCTCCCGTTCGACCGAATTTCAGGACCAGCTCTTGATACTTAGCGCCTTCCTTGAAGGCACAAACTGCTTGATGCTGGGACACATTTTCCACTGTGTGATGCAAAGTGGCCCACCTCTGAATGTAATCTCTCAGAGTCTCATTCGGTTTTTGCACGCAATGCTGCAATTCTGTTAATCCTGCTGGCCGCTTGCAAGTACCCTCAAAAGGTCTAACAAACACTCAGGAAAGTTCTTCCCAACTGAATATACTGTCTGGTGTTAACTGAGTCAACCATGCTCTGGCTGAACCTTCCAACATCAGAGGAAGATGCTTCATGGCGACTCCATCATTGCCGCCACAAATCTCCACAGCCACTCGGTAATCCTCAAGCCAAGTGTCAGGCTTGGACTCACCAGTGAACTTGCTGACTGCAGTCGCCAACCTGAAGTTGGGAGGAATCACCGCGGCCCTGATGGCTCTGCTGAAACACTCTGGACCTGAAACATGAACTCTGCTGCCAGTCGGGTGATCTCTATCAAGGCCCTCTCTGTGTGCTCTGTTCCTGTCGGCTAGACCTTGGACGAGAATAGATCTCGCATCCAAGCTTGGCTCCCTTGGGTCGACTGGTATTCTTCGCTCGCCACTGTGAGGGCGTCTGTCATCATATTGCCGAGGCACATATGACTCACTCCTCGGAGGAGGTGTGGGCACTCGACAAAGGTCATCACGGCCGAGTCGGTGATCATACTGCTCGTGGTTCCTATACTGATCCTGCCGGTGCTCACGTCCCTCATGCCGCGAGGGCGATCTTGGGCAGTGGGTCGACTGAACTGTATCTGCCATCACAGATCTGCTATGAATCCTATTCCGCGACTGAGACCTGTGTTCTGCTCTCCTGCTGCCCGGAGTAAGGCCCGGATCTGCATCAAACCTCTGCCAGCCTCCGACTGGGAAGGCTGAATTGACTCTGCTATACGGGCCGCAGCTGTGAGATTTTGAATCGAAGTGCGGTATACCTGAGGTTGAGGCGAAAAAAGCTGTCTTCGACTGGACTCAGGAATCCGCTGCCGAGCACGCTCGTCGAGTGCATGCTGAAGGTTCTCCAGTCGAGTGCGCTCAGCCAAGTTGGCCAGGCGCGCCTCCTCCAAAGCCCGAGCCTCCGAGGTTTCCCCAACAATGGGCGTGTGGAGCGCATCCATGTTGCGGTGGCGAAGCTCTTCCCTATGCTGCGAAGAAAGGGGTTCGGGGCGGTACTCCTCCTGACCGCGTGACGGATCACCGCCACCATCACCGCCATCGTCCCGGCGGAAGCCAGGAGGACTACGTGGTCCGTCGACCATCAAGACTTCAGCCGCAGGATCGCTGCTGTCGCACTCGGATGCGGTGTCAACGGAGCCAGTCGAACAGGCCGTAGAGAGTTTCGTCGGGCTCGATTTCCACGACTTGTGGGGTGGCCGACCGACGAGCCACTGCGTGTTTCACCCACCGCTAAAGTCGCGACCGACCGGATCACTTGCGCCGGCGAACAGCGGGGAGCGGGGACACCACGGGAGCGGACCGATATTGGGTCAACGGCTGCCGGAGAAGGACGTCGCGAACGCACGCGCGAAAGTGCGTCGCCCCGCGGCCGGGAAGCGTCTCGACGTCAAGGGGAGCTTCCTGAAGCAACGAAGACGAGCACGCCGAGACGAATCTCGCGGCCCTCGACCAATCCACCGCCGGACACCATGATGATGGGAATCGGAAAAATCGCAACTTCACCAAAAAGTCGCTAACACGGTGGGCGCCAACTGTCGTGGTTCTAAGACTGACAATAGACTGGGGGGTAGGTATGATGAGGCAAGATCCTGGCTATGGCGCAGTTGTACACACAAGGTTTACGAGTTCAGGCCCTTCACGGTGGAAGTAATAGCCCTACGTCTCGGTGCCCGGAGGCGGTCGACTGAATTATATGTGTGTGGAGTTACAGGGGGTGCGAACCCTTGTCCCTGAGGAGGAGGTGGCTTATATAGAGTTTGCCAGGACCCTCCTGCCCTCAGTTACACAGGGTTTAAGGTACATAAAGATGGGGCGTTTCTAGTAACACTAGTAATAAAGTGACATAAATGACCATTAAGTCTATAGAGTAAACGCTCGACTGTTGCTATTCAGAGTGGCTTTAGATCTTCTGTCTGTCGAGTGATTCTTGTTACGGTCGAGTGAACTTGAATCTTCCGAGTGGAATACTTCTGGTCGAGTGGATGATCGTATCCCTTGAATGCTTTTGACTTTAGGGTGATGTCCTAGGGGAGGGTGTCTAGGTCAGGCCTATGACCCTACCCTAGGTACATAGCTTCATCATAGTCTTCTCACCAGCGTGGAGCTAAGTGCTGCCACTAGGACGTGGGAGGGAGCCCCCGAGGCCCGAGGGCGGCACTCCGGAGACTCAGAGGCGTGTACAACCCCACTCATTATTACATGAGAGTGTCACGAGCGGAGACCTTCATAGGCACTGGGCCTTGCTTCATGGGTAGAACTTTCGGAGGTGCTGGATGTTCCAGGCGTTCTGGATGGGGATCCCGTCCTGCGTCTCCAGGCGCACGGCGCCTGACCTGGAGACGTGGGTAATCCTAAACGGGCCCTCCCACATGGGTGAGAGCTTATGTAGCCCTTCCCTGGAGAGCACCCGCCTTAGGACAAGATCGCCCACCTCGAGCGCCCTGGAGTGGACGCTGCGGCAGCGATACTGTCGCAACGCCTGCTGGTACCTTGCCGCCCGGAGCGAGTCTTGGTGGCGGCGCTCCTCCCCCAGCACGAGGTCCATCCCCCACATGGCATCTTGGTGCGCCTGATCGAACGCTAGGACCCGCGCGGAGCGATGCTTGACCTCGTGAGGGAGGACTGCTTTAGCTTCGTAGACGACGAAGAACGGAGTCTCGCCCGTCGGCTTGGTGGCGGTGGTGCGGATGGACCATAGCACGGACTGGAGCTCGTCGTGCCAGCCCCATCCACAAGCCTCGAGCTTCTTATTGAAGGTCTTGGTCTTGAGGCCCCTCAAGACCTCCGCGTTGGCGCGGTTGGCCTGGCCATTGCTCCTGGGGTGTGCCACTAAGGCGTAGCATATATGCGTTCCAAGGTTAGCACAATATGTCTTGAAGAGATTGCTAGTGAACTGCGAGACATTGTCGGTGATGATGAGGTTAGGGACCCCAAACCGGCTCACGAGGCCCTTGATGAACTTAACTACGGACCCGGCTGGCATGGTGCGGACGGCCTCCACCTCCGCCTATTTGGTGAACTTGTCGATGGCAACGTAGAGGAAGCGGTAGCCCCCGGGTGATAGAGGGAACGGGCCTAGGATATCCAGCCCCCAGACCGCGAACGACCATGAAAGTGGGATAGTCTGGAGGCCCTGGGCTGGCTGGTGGATCTGCTTGGCATGGAATTGGCAGGCCTCGCGGGATTTGAATAGCTCGGTTGCGTCGTTGAGTGCCGTGGGCCAGTAGAACCCGCTGCGGAATGCCTTGCCGACCAGGGTGCGCGACGATGAGTGATGCCCACAATCTCCGCCGTGTATGTCAGCTAGCAGCTCGCCCCCTTGCTTCCTGGAGATGCATCGTAAAGAAACATCATTCGGCCGTTTTCTGTAGAGCTCACCATCTTGGATGCAGTATGTTGTGGCTTGCCAGGCCACACACTCTGCATCCTCCTCCTTCTCCGGCAGCATCCCCCGCACTAGGTACGCCTTGAATTCCTCGGTCCAGCATCCCTCCTGAGGCTCGAGCGTCAGGAGAAGACACGCTCCTGAGGTTGGACCGCAAGCGGGGGCTCCCGAGGTCGGTGTCTGGGGGAGTTCCTCTCGATGTGGCGCAGTCTCCGCGGCCGCGGGGGCCGCTGAAGGCTTGAAAAGTCGCTCCTCGAAGACGCCGGGTTCTTGGGGCTGGCCCCTTGACACCCTCTTGGCGATCTCATCGGCCTCTGTCGGATCACGGGTTCCGGCAAAACCCTTATGGTTCAAACTTTGGGGTGCGCGCGAAGTTATTTCCTCCCTACCGATCTACGCCCTAGCTCTCTAAGATCTCACGGACGAACTCGACGAACTCACAACACAAAGACACGAGATTTATACTGGTTCGGGCCACCGTTGTGGTGTAATACCCTACTCCAGTGTGGTGGTGGTGGATTGCCTCTTGGGTTGATGATGAACAGTACAAAGGGAAGAACAACCTCCTAAGGTCGAGGTGTTCTTGTGCTCTGTGAGCTTGTGGGTGAGGGGATGGAAGATGGAATCGATCCCCTCAGGCTTGCTTGTGGGCTCTCTACTAGATGCCCTCTACGGTGGTGGCTAGTTCTACTTATATAGGACCTGGTCCTCTCCCCAAATATTGAGCGGGAAGGGAGCCAACAACGGCCAATTTGAAAGGGGACAGCTAGTACAGCTTATCTTGACAAAAGCGGTCTTTGCCTGCAAAAGGGTCTAGTGGCGATGCCGTCCCGCTGGTCTTGGTCTCGTTGCACTGATATGGAAACCTTTGCTTGATGCCTCGGTACTCTGCGCCTGCGCTTGCCTCCTTGGCACCAAAGGGGAAACAAGGACACTGCGCGCTGGCGCCCGCCTGGCGCCCGCCCGATCTTGATCATCATGGCTCACGTCATGAGAACCTCGCGAGGTTTGCCTTGCCTTGAACTCTCCGCTCCTCGCGAGGCAACCTGGTGAGGCTACCCCTGAGGAGATCTTCTGTCGTCCGCCTCACGAGGCTTGGCCCCTCGCGAGGGTCTTGAATGCCTTGTTGATGAAGATGAGCCGTACAGGCCCGCTAGCACAGCCACGCCGTGGACCGCACGCAGGCATGTCTGGGGACCCCCGTTCCCAGAACGCCGACAGTAGCCCCCGGGCCCAAGGCGCGCTCGGGCTTGGCTTCGAGGCGAATCCAAAGGTCAAGGGCGGAGCACCGCGGGCCCAAAAGCTTGCGGCCTCAATCGACGCGTGGCGGTTGATTGGACGTGGGTGTCTCCGCTTCCCCACGCTGCCTCGGCAACTGCTTGATTTGACCAGTCCCTGCGACATGCAAGGAAAACCATCATTACCTGTGATCGTGGGAGGTGCCGGTTGGCCTTCTTCTTCTATAAATGGGGAGGGGGCAGAGCCCCCGTCGCCCATCTCTTCCTAGTTTGCTTGCTTCTTCCTCCTTTCTCCTCTGCTAATAGCAATGGCGCCCATCCGAAGGTTTTCCGCTGCGGAGAAAGCAAAGACTCCCCTCGACTTGCCGACAACGCTCCCGCCGAAGAAGAGGTAGGTTCACCGCCGCGACGCGGCGACGATGCAGGTGGTGACGAGGCCTTGATGCGAGCGACCTCCTCCAGGGTATCTGCGGCCCTTGTACGCCCAATCCGAGGGCTCGGGAGGAAGAAGCGGCGAGCGGCGCCGCTCGCGGCGTGACCGCAGTCGCCGCGCGATGGCGATGCGCGCCGTCCCCCCTGGGATCCATGCTGCGGACTCCTCCCGCGAGCTCGTGCTGTGGGAAGCGATGCCCCCAAGCACCTAGATCCGCTTCCCGCGGTTCTTCTCTGACGTGATGCCACCGAGGGGACCCCTTGAGCTCTGGTTGCAGCATGCTGACTGCGACGCCCCAGCGACCGGAGCAGAGGTTGAAGTGCTCTCCTCCGGCAAGATCTTCATGACTCGCGGCTGGGGTGAGGTTGCGCGGATTTGCCGTGCTGAGGGCGCCCTCGCGATCCACTTCGAATATGACGGCGCCTCCACGCTGTTCTTCAAGGTCTTCGACGCGGACGGCCACCGCATGGAGTGCTGCCCTGGAGGGGTGCGCCAGGACGACACACGCCCGGCCTATGGCACCTCCAGCAGCAGTGGCCCTTGGGCGTCCAGCAGTTCTGCTGAGCTCTATGAGACTCCGGAGACGAGCGACAACAGCTACGTGCCCCCGTGCTCCCGCCGCGCCCGGAGCAGGGCTGCGGCGTCGAGCCGCTGCCGTCGTTGATCTGGATGGGGTTGGCGCCGGCCTCCTGTAGCCCACTTTTGATGATGGCATTAGCCACAGGAGGATGTAGATAGGATCCCCCTAAGTTCTCGTCTTTTGTTCCCTGCGAGGAATTGAGAAGTACCCCGCGGGGGCGTGTAAAGGGTCTGTAATGTTTTTTGTTGATGCTATCCTTGTTATGAAGAATTGCGAGTGCATGTCCTATTAAGGCTCGGTCTCCCCTTTCCAACGTCGCGACGGCTTGTTGCTCTGCGCTGACAGGTCCCGGTCCCCAGGCAAGCTGCAGCCGTCGCTGGTATGCCATGTCGCGTGCCGTGGTCAAGGCCAGGAGGTGAGCAGCCCGCGGTCCAGTAAGAGCCCCTGAGGCGCGATGCTCAGGAGGTCCCCTTTAGCGCCCAAGCAGTCGTGTTAAGGTAAGAAAGGGAGGCGAAGTTGCCACAATAGGGCTGCGGCGTGCATGGCCCCTAGACTCCAACGGTTAGTCAATTTGAGTGTGAGACTTATCTTGGTGGTCTGAGGCCGATTCCTTGTGATGCGCCGCGTTAATGCGTAGCTAGGCCAGCCCCATGCGAGCCTGCCGTTCTTCTCCACGCTCTCCTTTACGCTCTACGTCCTCAGGTCCCGGCCCTCGAGCGAGCTCAGCCGCCACTGGTATGCCAGGTCGCGTGCCGTGGTCAAGGCCATGGGTTGAGGGCTGGAGAGCCAGTAAGAGCTCCTGAGTCGCGATGCTCAGGAGCCCCCTTTTTAACGCACAAGCGGATTGCATGGGAGAAGAGGGAGCTCGTGGTGCCGCCTGCTGTCATTCTCATGAGATTCCTGCGAGTCAGCACAAGGAGAAACACGGTTTGCCATTATGGTTGTCAGTCCACCCGGTCGGTCGCGAGGAGACGAAGGCACTGAGGGCCTGGTGAGGTGACGTGCGTGGGGCATGCCGCGAGCCAGAGCTCGACCGCTCAGATTTGTCGACGTTGCAGGGACCGACCCGTGCATAAGCGTTGTGCCAGTGTGAGCAGCCCCCGTGGGAGGCGAGAGTCAAGCAGGTGATAATCATAGGTAGATAAGCATGGAAAGCATAGTGGCTTAGGTAAAAGTAGGGAAGATACACGCCACTGGGTCAGGCCCGAGTGGCTTGGGGATGATGCAGCCCGAGGGGCACCCCCAGCAAGGTAAGCTAAAGACATAAGAAAAAGGGATACATGCCACAGGGACGGACCCAAGCGGCCTGGGAATGATGCAGCCCGAGGGGCGCTCCCAGCTAAATAAACTTCGAAAATGTCACCTGGTTTTGTCGATGAAGGGGTGTCGGAGCAGCTGAAGGTACGCGGCGAAGGAAATGCTCCTCATGAGCCACTAGGGCCTTGAGCCTCGGGAGCCTCTAGGGGTCCAGGTGGTTCCTTGAGGACCGTCTCCATCTCCGTCAGCACAGCGTGGTGCCTGGCCACCTGAGCAGCCAGGATGCGCCGCAAGCTGCACTGGTAAGCGGATGACATGCTCGGTAGGCCAAAAGGCATGCGAACGTAGATGTGCGGTGGACCCTCGCAGCGGCCCACGCACGAAGGCCGGAAGGGCTCCTAAGAAGCGGCCCTGTTAAGCCCTGGGACGTCGATGCAGACGCGCAGCCCAGCATCCTCGCCTGGATGTGGAGCTGCGCTTCATGAGCGGCGGTCGCCGCGCATGGCCCTTGCGTCTTGCAGCTCCTGAGTGGTCCTGGTGATGAACTCCTGAGCGGTGGGCGCTCCTTGCCCTGTGTTCTCCTGAGGGAAACGTGCCATGAAGCACGCCTCCGAGTGGTGCCCGAGCGCCTCCCTCGTGATGTTGGCAAGGTCTGAGGCCCTCCAAAAGAGAGCCCCCGAGCCCTTCCTGAGAAGGGCGCCGGGCGCGCCTTCCTATGCGATGGAGGGAGGTGCCCCTGGTGCGGGCGCTGATCCTGATGAGGTTCCAGTTGTGGCGCCACCCTCCTGAGATCCTGCACAGCGCAGCTGCTTCTTCTTTTTGGCGGTGGCCTCGGGAGGGCACTCGCCCTTGCTGTCGGGGTCGTCGATTGCTGCGGCTTGAAAGGTGCGCTCAAGGGAGCACACCGCATCTCTTTCTTCATGGGGGACCGTGATGATTCTGCCGCTTCCTGGCATCTTGAGAACATTGTAGCCGTGATGGCTCACCGCCATGAACTTGGCCAGCGCTAGGTATCCGAGGATGGCGTTGTACGGCAGACGGATGTACGCGACATCGAAGTCGATGAGTTTGGTGCGGTAATTCTTGCGTTCTCCGAAGGTGACAGGGAGGCGGACTTTCCCTATCGGTGTGGTGGAGCCGTCGGTCACTCCTAAGAATGGCTTGGTAGGCTGAAGCTGATCATATGACACTTGGAGGTTGTCGAACGTGTCGACGGATAGGACGTTGAGCCCTGCGCCGCTGTTGATGAGGGTCTTGGTGACTTGCATGTTGCTGACGACTGGGGAGCAGAGCATCGGGAGGGCACCAGCGGTGGCCGCGCACTTGAGCTGATCCGCCGAGCTAAAGGTGATGGCGCACTTGGACCACCTGAGCGGGCGTGTGGCTTCAAGCTTGGGGAGAACTGCATTCGCTTCACGAGCAAACTGTCTGAAGATACGCTGCGAGGCTGGGGCCTGAGCTCCGCCCAAGATGCAGGCGATAGCACGTGGCTCCTGGAAGCCCCCAGCCCCCTCGTCTTGATGGTGGCCGTCATTCCTTCTTGGTGGTGGCGGTAGTGGAGGAAGGCCTGCGTTGCCCTGAGGACGATCCTCACGAAGCTGATCCTTCCAGGAACCCTCGCGAGGCTGATCCTGCCAGCGGTCCTCACGAGGCTGGTCGCGCCACTCCTGGCGCGGGCCACGGTCGTCCCAGCGTCCGCCACCACGTCCTCCTCCTCGGCCGTAGCCCCGGTCGTTGCGCTCGGGGCGTCGGCCGAAGCGTCCTTCCCGAATGGCTCTGAGCTCTTGACAGTCACTGGTGTTGTGGGTATGCAGGTTGTGGAAGGCGCAGAACAGTCGGCTGCTCTTCGACGACTCGGGCTGATCTCTGCCGCGCTTGATGTCTGGTTCCGCCGCGAGCACGGCTGCTCCCTTGCGCTTGACGTCCTTGGCCTTGGCTTTCTTCTCCTCTATGTCCGCAGCTGGGAGCTCGAGGAGGGAGAGGCACCCCACCTCATCTCTTGCGCACTTGGTCGCCAAGTTGAACAACTCCTGAGAAGTGCACAACTCCTCGTGGATAGCGAGCTCCTCCTTCATCTTGACGTCGCAGATGCCATCGGAGAACGCAGAGAAGATGGCCTCGTCCGTCACCTTAGGGATCTTGAGACGAACGTTTTTGAAGCGCTGGATGTACTTCTGGAGGGTCTCTCCTGGTTGTTGCTTGACGCGACGCAGGTCTCCCGCGGCTAGTGGGCGGTCGCGAGTGCCCTGGAACTTGGCGGCGAAGCGGTCGCGCATCTCGCCCCAGGAGGAGATCGAGCCTGGGGGCAGGTTCAGGAGCCACGAACGGGCGCCGTCTTTGAGCGCCATAGGGAACCAGTTCGCCATAACTTTTTTGTCGCCGTTGGCCGCTTCGATGCTCAGCTCGTTGAGCTGCAGGAACTCCGCGGGGTCGGGGGTGCCGTCGTAGCGAGGAGGCCGATCTGGCTTGAACTTGCCCGGCTAGGTGACGCTACGCAGCTCAGGGGTGAAGGTGCGGCAGCCGGCCGTGGTCGCCGGGGCCCGTCTTGGAGGTGGAGCTTGGTCTTGTCGCCCGCGCGCCGCTACAGCAAGCAGCGCAGGGTCCTTCCGCGGCAGGCGATCCTGGCGTGGCGGTGCGAGGAGTGGTGGAGCGTTCTCTGGCGGTCGAGGGACTTCTTGACAGCTTCTTTCTTCACGCGCGGGCGCCGGGCGCAGCGGGTCGCATTGCGGAAGCGCGCGCCTTGGCGCCAGAGCGCCGTCTTGGGGCAGAGGTGGCAGAGGTGCTCCATGAGCTACGTCGCCTGTAGCCGGCGAAGCGCGAGGGAGTGAGAGGGACGGCGCAGGGGAGCCCCCTGCGGTGCGGACAAGCTCGGCGATGCGGTCGAGCCAGTCCTTGTAGAGGTCGTCGACCGGACGGTAGCGCAGGAGCTCATGCGCCATGAGGAGTGCGGCCCGTGCGTCCATGGGAGCGCGGCGAGCGTGAGACGACGAACTGGCGAGAGTCGGCGATGGAGTGGCGGTGCGGCCGTCCTGCCGCATCGAGGGGTGCAGCGAGGACGCTTGCTGCTCGTTTCCCACCGGGCCGGTTGCAGCGTTGGCTGCAGGCGACGGAGAATGACGAGGTGGCCCTCCAACAGGAGCCGTCTGAGCGACACGGGTGGTGAGGGCAGCCCGGCGCTCAGCACGAGCACGGCGAGCGTCCGCCATGGAGACGACGGGGCAACTGGACGCGGAGCGACGGAAAGGAAGCTTCGGCGCACCCCTACCTGGCATGCCAAATGTCGGATCACAGGTTCCGGAAAAACCCTTAAGGTTCAAACTCTGGGGTGTGCGCAAAGTTATTTCCTCCCTACCGATCTACGCCCTAGCTCGCTAAGATCTTGCGGACGAACTCGACGAACTCACAACACAAAGACACGAGATTTATACTGGTTTGGGCCACCGTTGTGGTGTAATACCCTACTCCAGTGTGGTGGTGGTTGATTGCCTCTTGGGCTGATGATGAATAGTACAAAGGGAAGAATAGCCTCGTGAGGTCGAGGTGTTCTTGTGCTCTGTGAGCTTGTGGGTGAGGGGATGGAAGATGGAATCGATCTCCTCAGGCTTGCTTGTGGGCTCTCTACTAGATGCCCTCTATGGTGGTGGCTAGTTCTACTTATATAGGCCCTGGTCCTCTCCCCAAATATTGAGTGGGAAGGGAGCCAACAACGGTCAATTTGAAAGGGGGCAGCTAGTACAGCTTATCCTGACAAAAGCGGTCTTCGCCTGCAAAAGGGCTCTGGTTGTTACGCCGTCTTGTGCTGCATGGTGACCTCTGTCTTGCCGTCCCGCTGGTCTTGGTCTCGTTGCACTGATATGGAAACCTTTGCTTTATGCCTCGGTACTCTGCGCCTGTGCTTGACTCCTTAGCACCAAAGGGGAAACAAGGACACTGCGCGCGCTGGCGCCCGCCTGGCGCCCGCCTGATCTCGATCATCATGGCTCACGTCACGAGAACCCCGCGAGGTTTGCCCTGCCTTGAACTCTCCGCTCCTCGTGAGGCAACCTGGTGAGGCTGCCCCTGAGGAGACCTTGTGTCGTCCTCCATGCAAGGCTTGGCCCCTCGCGAGGGTCTTGAATGCCTTGTTGATGAAGATGGGCCGTACAGGCCCGCTAGCACAACCACGCCTTGGGCCGCAGGCAGGCAAGCCTGGGGACCCCCGTTCCTAGAACGCCGACAGCCTCCTTGTTGGTGCCGCGCGGTACATGCTGCAGTTCCAGGCCCAAGAATTGCTTCTCCATCTTGCGCACCTCCGTGAGGTACGCCTCCATGTGCTCGTCCCTTGGTTCGTACACCTTGTTGGAGAAGTTGACGAGGAGCTGGGAGTTGCCCTTGATGGTGAGACGCTTCACCCCCAAGGCCGCCGCTCCTTAAGGCCGGCGATCAACCCCTCGTATTCCGCAATGTTGTTGGAGACCTTCTCACCCTGCTGGAAGCAGAGCTGCACGGCGTAGTATAGCTTGTCTTGGGTGGGCGAGATGAGCACAGTGCCAGCCCCCGCGCCTTGGTGTGCGAAGGCGCCATCGAAGTACATGACCCAACCATCCGGTGCTTCACTTCCTGGCGAGAGAGATAGGCTTTCGCCAACCTCAGGTTCTGGGGCATCGGTCCATTCGGCTACGAAGTCGGCTAGGGCGGCTCCCTTGATGACCCTGGTTGTGCTGAACTCGAGCTGAAATGCCTGAAGTTCGATGTTCCACTCGGTGACCCTTCCCGCGGTATTAGGGCTCCGAAGCACCCTCTCCTGTTGGTAAGCTGAGACGACCTTGATCGGGTGGCCTTGGAAATTGTGGCGCAGCTTGCGTGAGGCCACCAAGAGCGCGAGCATGAGCTTTTGCGGCATGGGGTACCGCGCTCTTGCGTCCCGTAGCACTGTGCTGACAAAGTATACAGGGTGCTCAACAAGGGGGGAGCGTCGGCGGAGCCTTCACCCTCCAGAGGTTGCGGTGCCTCCGGAGGTGAGGGGGCCTCAGGAGCCTGGTCTCTCATCTGGGCCTCCGCAAGCCCGGGAGCACCGTCCTGCAAGGCCTGATCGTCGGGCGACGCCATCATGGCTTCGGTGATGCCGTCTTGGTGTCGCGTCGTTCTTTCCAAGGGTGCGGCGTTGCGCGACATACTCTTGGTCAGGCGCTCTTCCCGGACCGCCACTAACACCGCGCTGGCGAGTGGGGAGTGGCAGCCAAGTAAAGCACCAGGGGCTCGAGGGGACGAGGCGCCACAATCACCGGAGGGCTGGTCAGGTATCCCTTGAGGTCTTGAAACGCCAGGTAGGCCTCCGGGGTCCACTCGAACGGGCCCTTCTTCTTCATCAGCTTGAAGAACGACAGGGCGCGCTCCCCCAGCTTGGAGATGAAGCGCCCTAGCGAGGTCACGCAGCCTGCAACTTT
The DNA here is from genome assembly GCF_002575655.3 of Aegilops tauschii subsp. strangulata. Taxonomy (NCBI): domain Eukaryota; kingdom Viridiplantae; phylum Streptophyta; class Magnoliopsida; order Poales; family Poaceae; genus Aegilops; species Aegilops tauschii. Next base: position 318,123,845 of record NC_053041.3, read on the forward strand.
CTTCATTTCCTTGAGAGTTTGCGGTGGGCTCATGTCTTCTATTGCCTTGACCTTCTCAGGGTTAGCCTCGATCCCTCTGTGAGACACGAGGAAACCCAGTAGCTTGCCGGAGGGGACACCGAACACGCACTTCTCAGGGTTGAGTCACAAATCCACTTGGCGGAGGCTAGCGAAGGTCTCCTCCAGGTCCTGGATCAGGGTTCTCGCCTCCTGAGATTTTACCACGATGTCGTTGATGTAGGCTTCAACGTTTCTCCCGAGCTGCTGACCCAGGGCGATGTGCATCAGCCGCTGGAAGGTCGTCCCAGCATTGCGCAGTCCGAACGGCATGCAGGTGTAGCAGTAAACCCCACACGGGGTCAAGAAGGCAGTCTTGTCCACATCCTCCACTGCCATTTTGATCTGGTGGTAGCCCGAGAACGCATCCAGGAAACACAGCACGTCGCACTCGGCGGTGGAGTCGACGATCTGGTCGATGCACGGAAGCAGGAACGGGTCTTGAGGACAGGCCTTGTTGAGGTTGGTGAAGTCGACACACATGCGTTCCTTCCCGCCTTTCTTTGGCATGACAACGGGGTTAGCCAGCCACACCGGGTATCGAACCTCGCGAATGACACCTGCCGCCTCCAGCTTACGAGTTTCCTAGACGATGAAGGACTGCTTCTCCGTGGATTGTCGCGACGCCTTCTGCTTCAGAGGGCGCACATTGGGGCACACCCTCAAGTGATGCTCGATTACCCCCCTTGGGACCCCTACCAGCTGCTTGGGTTCCCAGGCGAATACCTCCTTGTTTGCACGCAAGAACTTCACCAATGCCTATTGCCACCTATGGTGAAGGAGGCTCCTGAGGGCTCACCTTCCTCGACCGGTACTTGCATCGTTTTGGCCCGATCTTGAGTGAACAGCTGCTTTTTCTTCGCCGGCGCGGCCTCTTTAGCCCCCATGGTGGCTCCGCTAGCTGGGTGCACTACCGCTGCGGCCCTGAAGGCAAGCTTGAGGGCCGCCAGTGCCTCCTTGGTGTCTCCAGCCACGGTGAGGACGCCGCTGCTTCCCGGCATCTTCATGAGGTTGTAGGCCGGATGAGTCGCCACCATGAACTGAGCTAAGGCCAGGTACCCGAGGATGGAGTTGTACGGGAGGCCGATGCGGGCGATGTCAAAGTCGATGAGCTCGGTGGGGTAGTTGTCGCGGGTGCCGAAAGTCACATGGAGGCGGATCTGCCCTAGGGGGCTGGTGGAGCCGCTGCCGACTCCGGGGAAGGGCTTGGTGGGGCGGAGCCGTTCGTGCGGTACGTGAAGCAAGCCGAAGGCCTCCATGGAGAGCACATTAAGGCCGGCCCCATCGTTGATGAGGGTCTTGGTGATGGCTACATTGCAGATGGTGGGCGTGCAAAGCATTGGGAGCACGCCCGAGCTGGCAGTGATGATAGGGTGATCCCCTGAGTCGAAGGTGAGGTCGGCCTCGGGCGCCGCCCATCCTGGAGGGGCTCTTTGCCGCGCAGAGGCGGCGCCGATCCGGCGGAAAAACTGCTTGGCGTGGCAGTCCGAGGGTGGTGCTTGCGAGCCGCCGAGGAGGGCCGCGACAGCGACGGGTGCCGGCGCCGCGAAGCGCGCGACGAAGAGGCCGCATAGCTCTTCCCAAGAAGCCATAGAGGATCCTGGCAGGTTGAGCAGCCAGGCGCGCGGCGCGCCAGCGAGGGCCATGGGGAACCAGCTAGCCATGACCTTGTGGTCGCCTCCAGCTTCCCGGACGGCCGCCTCGTACGCTAGCAGGAAGGCCGACGGCTCTGCCGAGCCGTCGTACCGTGGCAGCATCTCGGGCTTGAACTTGGGCGGCCACTGCACTTGCCGCAAGGCGGGAGTAAAGTCCCTGAGCCCCCTGGCACCGTCGTGGGCGTCCGTTGGCCCAGGTAGAGGAGCAACGCCGACCATGGGGATGGAACGGGGAGGCGGTGCCGACGGAGAGGCGAACTTCGGCGCACCCCTACCTGGCGCGCCAAATGTCGGATTATGGGTTCCGGCAAACCCCTGAGGTTCAAACACTAGGGTGCGCACGAAGATCACTCCCCCCTAGCTCACACTCTCGCAACGATCTCAAAGCCAAGCTCGCCGAACCCAAAGAACAAGGGACACAAGAGTTTATACTGGTTCGGGCCACCGATGTGGTGTAATACCCTACTCCAGTGTGGTCTGGTCGATTGCCTTCTAGGCTAGGGATGAACAAGTACAAGGGAGGAACAGCCTCCCGAGGAGAGGTGTTCTTGAGCTCGAGGAGCTTGTGCGTGTCAAGATGGTCTGGGTGATCCAAGATCAGTTGCCTCCTACGGTAGTGGGTAGTCCTATTTATACAGGCCCCGGTCATCTTCCCAAATGTTTAGGCGGGAAGGGATCCCACAATGGCCAATTTGAAGGGGGACAACTAGTACAAGCTATCCTGACAAAAGGTAGTCTTCGCCTGCCAAAGGCTCTGATGGTGACGCCATCGTGGGCTCCGCGATGACCTCCGTCATGCCATCCTGCTGGTCTTGGTCTCGTTGCACCGATATGGAAACCTTTGCCTGATGCCTCCGGACACCTCGCCTGCACCTGCTCCTTTAGCACCAAAGAGGAAACCAGTACTCTGCACCCGCTGGCGCCCGCCTGGCCTTAGTCGTCATGGCTCATATCACGGGAACCTCACGAGGTGCCCCTCGCTTTGATCTCTCCGATCCTCACGAGCCAGCCTAGTGAGGCTGCCCCTGAGGAGGTCTTGTGTCGTCCGCCTCGCGAGGCTTGGCCCCTTGTGAGGGTCTTGTGCATTTGCTGATGAAGATGGGCCGTACCAGGCCGTTAGACAAGCCATGCCCTGTGTCACGCCCAAGATGCGACCCTATCCTAAAGGAACTCGACGGTCCCACCAAAGGATAGAAGCGCGTCTTGAAGACGCTTTTGCAAGGTGGATATCATTACATCAACATTACATAATATTTGGGGATACATACAAGGCATACAAATGCCGCAAGGATACATCAATACATCATACATAAGTTCAACATCCGACTACGGATGAAACATAAACAGAAACTCAAACGACATCCACCCTGCTAGCCCAGGCTACCGACCTGGAACCTATCCCCTGATCGAAGAAGAAGCAGAAGAAGAACTCCAAACAAGTAAACATCGCTCTCGCGTCATGATCATCGCACAACCTGTACCTGCAACTGGTGGTGCAGTAATCTGTGAGCCACGAGGACTCAGCAATCCCATTACCATGGGTATCAAGACTAGCAAAGCTTAATGGGAAAGGTAGGGGTAAAGGTGGTGAGGTTGCAGCAGCGACTAAGCATGTATGGTGGCTAACTTACGCAAATAAGAGCGAGAAGAGAAGCAAAGGAACGTTCGTGAAACTAGCAATGATCAAGAAGTGATCCTGAACTCCTACTTGCGTCAAACATAACACAGAAACCGTGTTCACTTCCCGGACTCCGCCGAGAAGAGACCATCACGGCTACACACGCGGTTGATGCGTTTTAATTAAGGTCAAGTGTCAAGTTATCTACTACCGGATATTAAAAAATTCCCATCTGCCACATAACCGCGGGCACGGCTTCCGAAAGATAATACCCTGCAGGGGTGTCCCAACTTAGCCCATGATAAGCTCTCACGGTCAACGAAGGATATTCCTTCTCCCGGGAAGACCCGATCAGTCTCGGAGTCCCGGTTACAAGACATTTCGACAATGGTAAAACAAAACCAGCAAAGCCGCCCGATGCGCCGACATCCTGATGGGAGCTGCACATATCTCGGTCTCAGGGCAACACCGGATGAGACATCCTACGAGTAAAACCAGACCTCGAGTTTCCACGAGGTGGCCCCGCAGTCTACTCAGTTCGGACCAACACTTAGAGAAGCACTGGCCCGGGGGGGTAAATAAAGATGACCCTCGAGAGAGCGACTCCCTAGGGAAAAGAAATAGGCTGGACAAATGGTAAAACCAAGGTTGGGCCTTGCTGGAAGAGTTTTATTCAAAGCGAACTGTCAAGGGGGTCCCATAAATCACCCAACCGTGTAAGGAACACAAAATCCGGGAACATAACACCGGTATGACGGAAACTAGGGCGGCAAGAGTGGAACAAAACACCAGGCATAAGGCCGAGCCTTCCACCCTTTACCAAATATATAGATGCATTAATAATATAAGAGATATTGTGATATCCCAACATAAACATAATCCAACATGGAGCAATCTTCATCTTCACCTGCAGCTAGCAACGCTATAAGAGGGGCTGAGCAAAGCGGTAACATAGCCAAACAATGGTTTGCTAGGAAGGGTGACAAAGGTTAGAGGTTCATGGCAGTTTGGGAGACTTGAGGGACAAGTGAATAGGTAGCGCAGCAAAGCGATAGAACGAAGCAACTAGCATAGCAATGATAGTAATGAGATCCAAGGTGACGGTCATCTTGCCTGAAATCCCGCTAGGAAGAAGAACGAATCCATGAAGAAGATGAAGCCACGAAGACGAACGAATCCTCACGATCACAACGACACGGGAACTATCGAGAAGAAGCACACAACAAGGTAAACACACCACACATGAACAAGACTTGATGCTCAACCAAGAATGATGCATGACGAGCCTATATGAAGCTACTCGTGGCAAGAGATGATGCATACAAGAACAACACATCAAGGCAAGTTTAAATGAGGCCGGGATCAACATATACCAATTCCGGTAAGTCCTCATATGCATATTTTGAAATTGGTCCAGAACTGATTAAGCATTAAGTTGAAGTTGTTAAATAGCAAGTTAAAGAGCACCATGATGATCTACACGAAATTCTAGTCAAGTTACATATAAAGTTCATTAGATTCGGAGCTACGGCCTAGAAGATAAAAGCAAAATAAGAGAAGCATGGCATTGATGCAAAATGCATACAAACATCAAGCAAACACCTCAAAACAAGGATGCAACATGATAATATGAGACTACATGCAAAACTAAGCAAGTTTCATATAGAGCACGCTCAAAACGGAGCAACGGTGCAACACATACACTCCAAACAATACATAGCAACAATCTGCCCAAAACAGCAACTAGGCATAATGCCAGCATCAAAATAATATGCTACAGAAAACCAGCATGAAAAAAAAGGCATGGGCATGATGTACAGGTAAAGCACAACAAAACATGAACACTGAGCTATCTCCAGAAATCACGAGAGCATGCTCAAAAGGACATGGCAAGATTGCAAATAATAACAGGTTCACAGACTTGGAGAAATTACTGGACATGGCAGAAATAACATTAGGTAGCAATGTTCAGAGCACGAAATCAACATACTACAAGAACTTAACATAGCAAAGAAAGGAATGGCATGAATCTACTCCAAGCATATGACAAAAGTCCCTTACTGACCATAAGCCAAAAAGGACCAGAAGATATGATGGCAAGCATGTAAACATAGCAAGTTTTGTTATCAGGTTTCAGACAGCGGAAAACAGAGCATGGCAGAAATAATAATATGAAGGTCTCTTTGTGAGCTTGATGCACTCACTACAAAGCAATTCATGACAAAACAAGCATACCTACAGCAATATGGCATGTTTATGAAGCTAACCATGGCAAGAGTACTAGCATAGCATGTATGGATCAACTATAACAAGCTTGGCAAAAATGAATATCATGTTAAGAATCTGCCGGAAATATTTTATAGCAAAAGTAGAGCAAGATTGAGACATGCTATGGCACTCCATAATTGCAAACAAGGACAGAAATAGATCAATTACAATAATAGCTACAAAACATCCTTATTGAACATCTCCCAAATATGCATGGATCTCTCTATAGCATCACGTTTACATGACAACAAAATTACAACAAAGTCTCTGAAATCAGCAATATTACGGAGCCTACTTTGCATGCTTGTGCTAGTCACCACAGATAACACAAAAATACATGGACTACACCACTGGAAAGATGGAATGGCACACTTCAAAACACATGTAGAGCTCATGCTCATAAGATGCACAGATAAAATGATACAAAAATGACAAATCTTCAAGTTCTGACAAGAACCAGAGAATAACAGCAACTAGCCCTCTTCCAACGAAGATTTGAGCATCAAGATAACCTCTAAAGAACATTGTGCAATTGAACAAAACGTAGAACATCACGAGACGAACAATTCGACATATTACACGTGCGAATCGGAGCTACATGCAAGAAGTTACACACAGTTGAACATGGCATGATAATCACATCAGAGAAAGACTTAGGAAAAATTCGACCTCGAGGGGGGGGGGCGAAGTCAACGCGGCTACAGTACCCAGATCGGGCTCGGGGTCGCCGGCGCGGGCTCGGCTGGCCGGAGGAAGAAGGGAAGGACGCCGGCGGGGAGGGGGCGCCGGCCGGGAACGGAGGGAGGTCGCCGGCGGGCGACGCGGGCGGCGGCGCATGGCAGAGCGGCGGCGGGGCAGAGGCAGGCGGCGGCGCATGGCGCGGCCGGGCGGCGGCCGGCGCCGGCGAAGGCGGCGGTGCGGCGGGAGCCCGGCGGCCGGAGGAGGCGAGGCGGCGGGCGCCGTGGCCGAGCGGCGAGGCCACGTCGGCGGCGGGGACTGCCACGTGCGGCGGCGGCGACTCGGGCCCGCGCGGGCCCCGGATGGGCTCCGCGGGCCGCGGCGGCGGTGGGACGGCGGCGGACAGGTGTCGCGCCCGGATTCATCGCGGGAGCGGTTGGACATGTCCGACGGCGGCGCGGACATGTCCGGCGGCGCGAGGGGAGCGGAGCTAGGGTTAGGGTGGAATTCATCCACGAATTTCGGGGGAGGGGGGTGTTTATAAAGGTAGAGGGAGCTAGGAGAGTCCAAACGAGGTGCGGTTTTCGCCCACGCGATCGTGATCGAACGACCGAGAGCATGGCGGAGACTTAGAGGTGTTTTGGGGCTGTTTGAAAGGGGGTTTTGCTGCAATACCAAAACGGACTTCGCGGTTACCCGGTTAACCGATGGAGTACCAAACGACCTCCAAATGAAACGAAACTTGACCGGTGGTCTCCGGGTGGTATACCAAGGCCACTTGACAAGCCTCGGTCCATTCTGAGAAAGTTCAACACCCGCACACGAAAAGAAGACAAAAGGGGGCGCCGGGTGACAACGGAGTGCCGGATTGCAAAACGGACAACGGGGAAAATGCTCGGATGCAAGAGACGAACCCGTATGCAAATGCAATGCACATGATGACATGATATGAAATGCGGATGATGACATGGCAAAATGCAACACGCGGGCAAATGACAAGGCAAAGACGGCGAATAACTGGCAGACACCTGGCGCATCGGATCCGGGGCGTTACAACACTCCTCCACTAACAAGAGATCTCGTCCCGAGATCTTAGGACCGAGGCGGAAGGGAAAAAGGGGATGAGGTGAAATAAGAACAAAAGAGAGAGAGGCTGAACAAAGTCGAGAACACTCGAGAATAAAAGAGGAACGTTGAGTGAGACAAGAAGCAAAAGCTCAAGGAATAAGACTGAATTCGAAACCACTCCGGTTGGAAGAAGGAAGAAAAAGGAATAAGAACGCAAGAGGAAATCAAAGAATTGAGAGCACTTGAGAAGAAAAGGAATGGCTAGAATGACGAGAATTACATGCTCACGGAATCAGATAGACTCTGAAACCACTCCGGTTAGAACGAGATAAGAAACCAATAGACTGAAAAGATTTAGACAGCACGAGCTCGAGAAATGGGATGATACTTGACTTGAGGAACAACACAAAATCTCTGGGAGACTTGACTTAATAGAATGAGAGGAACGGGGAAGACAATGACAACTTGTAGCACGAATGAAATAGAAAGCAACTTTAGAAGAAAGGATTGAACTGGATTGTTGAGAAAAATCAACAATGAAAAGAATAAGCTTGTTGAGGACTTATGTTTAACATCTCAAAATTAATATGAGGTGGTAACCTACCACAAGCGGAAAAATGAATAGCTGAGAGGAACGAAGAAAATGCCAAAACTCCACTTCAAAAGAATACGAAGAATTAATTGCACTTCGAGATGCGAGAATAAAGATACTTGAACTCCAGCAACAAAATCTTGATGAACTCTTGAAGAAGAATTAAATCATGACGAGCCATCGTGAAGAAACTCCGGTACCAAAAGAATGCCGAGATAAGATGAAGAAAGAAAGAATAAGATGAGCCTTGCGGTGATTTAGATGAAGGTTCCGACAAAATGGCCGAGGAAATTTGAACTCTGGAAAAGAAAAGACGAACAACTTAGAACCGAGAAATTATGCAGCATGACCAATCTCCGAAGAAGAGAATTAATCATCTTGACCACGATGTAATGAGAATAAGAATTTACGTTATGCTTATCCTTCTTCAATCAAATTGATGAGAAACAACGGATTTCGCATACTACTTATTCTCGTTGGAAAGATTAAAAGGGAGATATAACGTCAAAACTTGAGAAAGACTTCGTGAACCACCGGTAGGATTGGAAGGAACGAATTAATTGATATGATATCAACAGAAGGAATCTTGAGCGAACCACCGTTAGAATTCAAAATAGACTGACGAAGGAGAATGACTCACCGGGAAAATGGGAAACAGCACGAATATACTTGAGGAAATCAAGATGCAATTAAAAAAAAAGATCGCGAGCTGATTGAAGCATACTTATACGAAACACCGGAAGAATATGGAGACGAGCGAAAAAGGCAAGAATATAAAATAATCGGAGAAGGAATAGAAAACTTGGGACGAAGAAATCTTCTGAAAAGATGGCCTCCGGATGATCGAGAGGGGAAGCAACTCCTGAAATACCCCGGATGGATGAAAAATAATTGCATGACTTGTAACAATTTGATAGGATAACATCGCGTTAGCACTACGAATCACCGGGAGAACGGACAAGGTTTAAGAGAAATTCTTCTCGGTCTTCGAATGTTGAGAAAGATGACGAGAAACAAAACCAAAATTGTTGAGATACTCCGGGAGAATGAAAAGCGAAGAGGTTGAGCCAACAATGAAATAATTTGAAATTGATCTTGGAAAGCGTCTGACTGATGAAATTCATACTTACATCAGACTTCGAAAAGGATTTGAGAATAGCCCCGGGAAAATTAGAAGAGTCAGGTAAGATCCTGGGAAAAGACCTATGGGTTAGGGCCCACTGAAAAGAAACACCGTTGAGAAAGGATTGTTGATCAGATAGACGATGCCCCGAAACAATAGAAATATTTGAATGAGGTGACAACCTCGAATTAATTCGAACACAGACGAATTTCCTGAGATGTCTTCATCACTCCGGAACGATTAAAAGACGAGAGAGGAACGAGAAACGGAAAACACTTGAGCCGAGGAAAGAATATAATCACTACCGAAAATTGGAATTGAAACCACCGGAAAAGAAAAGAGATGAAAGGATGTCGAACGGGGCAAAAATTCACCGGTAGAAATAATTGAGGAAAGACTGAAGATACACCCCACGAATGAAATTGATGCTCGAATAGCAGCTCAGACTCCGGGAATAAAAGGGGTGGGAGGGCGGTAATAAACAACAACGGCAACTTGGAAGGGGAAATCGACGAATAACTTTGAAGAGAAAAACACCGGTTGAAATAATTGAGGGGAGAATGCAAAGATTTCGCACGAGTAGAATCGATACTCGATTACAGACTCCGGTTCCGAGAAGAAGAAGGGAGGGCGGGTGGGAAAAACAAGGACAACTTCGGACAAGGAAAACAACATCGGAAGAGAAATAACTGAGAACTGATCTCGCAAAAGATGATGAGGATCGAAAACACCCGAAGAGAAATGCGCCGGATTGAAAAGAGGATGGACAACGAACGAAAACTAACCACGAAATCCTAAGAAAAATTTGAAGGGGGAAGAAGAATAGTTCAAAACACCTACGTCAAGATTTCTCACCAGAGCGATGAAGGGACAGAGGAGTAAAAAGAATTCCTACTCTCCGATATAACTAGACTCAGAAAATAGTTTACTTCTAGACTCGACAACGGCCAAACTACACGATCAATCAAGGGGGGCTCCTAGGGTCGGTCGAGGCTCTGATACCAACTTGTCACGCCCAAGATGCGACCCTATCCTAAAGGAACTCGATGGTCCCACCAAAGGATAGAAGCGCATCTTGAAGACGCCTTTGCAAGGTGGATATCATTACATCAACATTACATAATATTTGGGGATACATACAAGGCATACAAATGCCGCAATGATACATCAATACATCATACATAAGATCAACATCCGACTACAGATGAAACATAAACAGAAACTCAAACGACATCCACCCTGCTAGCCCAGGCTGCCGACCTGGAACCTATCCCCTGATCGAAGAAGAAGCAGAAGAAGAACTCCAAACAAGTAAACATCGCTCTCGCGTCATGATCATCGCACAACCTGTACCTGCAACTGGTGGTGCAGTAATCTGTGAGCCACGAGGACTCAGCAATCCCATTACCATGGGTATCAAGACTAGCAAAGCTTAATCGAAAAGGTAGGGGTAAAGGTGGTGAGGTTGCAGCAGCGACTAAGCATGTATGGTGGCTAACTTACGCAAATAAGAGCGAGAAGAGAAGCAAAGGAACGGTCGTGAAACTAGCAATGATCAAGAAGTGATCCTGAACTCCTACTTGCGTCAAACATAACACAGAAACCGTGTTCACTTCCCGGACTCCGCCGAGAAGAGACCATCACGGCTACACACGCGGTTGATGCGTTTTAATTAAGGTCAAGTGTCAAGTTATCTACTACCGGATATTAACAAATTCCCATCTGCCACATAACCGCGGGCACGGCTTCCGAAAGATAATACCCTGCAGGGGTGTCCCAACTTAGCCCATGATAAGCTCTCACGGTCAACGAAGGATATTCCTTCTCCCGGGAAGACCCGATCAGTCTCGGAGTCCCGGTTACAAGACATTTCGACAATGGTAAAACAAAACCAGCAAAGCCGCCCGATGCGCCGACATCCTGATGGGAGCTGCACATATCTCGGTCTCAGGGCAACACCGGATGAGACATCCTACGAGTAAAACCAGACCTCGAGTTTCCACGAGGTGGCCCCGCAGTCTACTCAGTTCGGACCAACACTTAGAGAAGCACTGGCCCGGGGGGGTAAATAAAGATGACCCTCGAGAGAGCGACTCCCTAGGGAAAAGAAATAGGCTGGACAAATGGTAAAACCAAGGTTGGGCCTTGCTGGAAGAGTTTTATTCAAAGCGAACTGTCAAGGGGGTCCCATAAATCACCCAACCGTGTAAGGAACGCAAAATCCGGGAACATAACACCGTTATGACGGAAACTAGGGCGGCAAGAGTGGAACAAAACACCAGGCATAAGGCCGAGCCTTCCACCCTTTACCAAATATATAGATGCATTAATAATATAAGAGATATTGTGATATCCCAACATAAACATAATCCAACATGGAGCAATCTTCACCTGCAGCTAGCAACGCTATAAGAGGGGCTGAGCAAAGCGGTAACATAGCCAAACAATGGTTTGCTAGGAAGGGTGACAAAGGTTAGAGGTTCATGGCAGTTTGGGAGACTTGAGGGACAAGTGAATAGGTAGCGCAGCAAAGCGATAGAACGAAGCAACTAGCATAGCAATGATAGTAATGAGATCCAAGGTGACGGTCATCTTGCCTGAAATCCCGCTAGGAAGAAGAACGAATCCATGAAGAAGATGAAGCCACGAAGACGAACGAATCCTCACGATCACAACGACACGGGAACTATCGAGAAGAAGCACACAACAAGGTAAACACACCACACATGAACAAGACATGATGCTCAACCAAGAATGATGCATGACGAGCCTATATGAAGCTACTCGTGGCAAGAGATGATGCATACAAGAACAACACATCAAGGCAAGTTTAAATGAGGCCGGGATCAACATATAACAATTCCGGTAAGTCCTCATATGCATATTTTGAAATTGGTCCAGAACTGATTAAGCATTAAGTTGAAGTTGTTAAATAGCAAGTTAAAGAGCACCATGATGATCTACACGAAATTCTAGTCAAGTTACATATAAAGTTCATTAGATCCGGAGCTACGGCCTAGAAGATAAGAGCAAAATAAGATAAGCATGGCATTGATGCAAAGGCATACAAACATCAAGCAAACACCTCAAAACAAGGATGCAACATGATAATATGAGACTACATGCAAAACTAAGCAAGTTTCATATAGAGCACGCTCAAAACGGAGCAACGGTGCAACACATACACTCCAAACAATACATAGCAACAACCTGACCAAAACAGCAACTAGGCATAATGCCAGCATCAAAACTATATGCTACAGCAACCCAACATGAAAAAAAAGGCATGGGCATGATGTACAGGTAAAGCACAACAAAACATGAACACTGAGCTATCTCCAGAAATCACGAGAGCATGCTCAAAAGGACATGGCAAGATTGCAAATAATAACAGGTTCACAGACTTGGAGAAATTACTGGACATGGCAGAAATAACATTAGGTAGCAATGTTCAGAACACGAAATCAACATGCTACAGGACATTAACATAGCAAAGAAAGGCATGGCATGAATCTACTCCAAGCATATGACAAAAGTCCCTTACTGACCATAAGCCAAAAAGGACCAGAAGATATGATGGCAAGCATGTAAACATAGCAAGTTTCGTTATCAGGTTTCAGACAGCAGAAAACAGAGCATGGCAGAAATAATAATATGAAGGTCTCTTTGTGAGCTTGATGCACTCACTACAGAGCAATTCATGACAAAACAAGCATACCTACAGCAATATGGCATGTTTATGAAGCTAACCATGGCAAGAGTAATAGCATAGCATGTATGGATCAACTATAACAAGCTTGGCAAAAATGAATATCATGTTAAGAATCTGCCAGAAATATTTTATAGCAAAAGTAGAGCAAGATTGAGACATGCTATGGCACTCCATCATTGCAAACAAGGACAGCAATGGATCAATTACAATAATAGCTACAAAACATCCTTATTGAACATCTCCAAAATATGCATGGATCTCTCTATAGCATCACGTTTACATGGCAACAAAATTACAGCAGACAAGGACTTGGAGAAATCACAAAGTCTCTGAAATCAGTAATATTACGGAGCCTACTTTGCATGCTTGTGCTAGTCACCACAGATATCACAAAAATACATGGACTACACCACTGGAAAGATGGCATGGCATACTTCAAAACACATGTAGAGCTCATTCTCATAAGAGGCACAGATAAAATGATACAAAAATGACAAATCTTCAAGTTCTGACAAGAACCAGAGAATAACAGCAACTAGCCCTCTTCCAACGAAGATTTGAGCATCAAGATGACCTCTAAAGAACATGGTGCAATTGAACAAAACGTAGAGCATCACGAGACGAACAATTCGTCATATTACACGTGCGAATCGGAGCTACATGCAAGAAGTTACACACAGTTGAACATGGCATGATAATCACATCAGAGAAAGACTTGGGAAAAATTCGACCTCGAGGGGGGGGGGGGCGAAGTCAACGCGGCTACAGTACCCAGATCGGGCTCGGGGTCGCCGGCGCGGGCTCGGCTGGCCGGAAGAAGAAGGGAAGGACGCCGGCGGGGAGGGGGCGCCGGCCGGGAACGGAGGGAGGTCGCCGGCGGGCGACGCGGGCGGCGGCGCATGGCAGAGCGGCGGCGGGGGAGAGGCAGGCGGCGGCGCATGGCGCGGCCGGGCGGCGGCCGGCGGCGGCGAAGGCGGCAGTGCGGCGGGAGCCCGGCGGCCGGAGGAGGCGAGGCGGCGGGCGCCGTGGCCGGGCGGCGAGGCCACGTCGGCGGCGGGGACTGCCACGGGCGGCGGCGGCGACTCGGGCCCGCGCGGGCCCCGGATGGGCTCCGTGGGCCGCGGCGGCGGTGGGACGGCGGCGGACAGGTGTCGCGCCCGGATTCGTCGCGGGGGCGGTTGGACATGTCCGACGGCGGCGCGGACATGTCCGGCGGCGCGAGTGGAGCGGAGCTAGGGTTAGGGTGGAATTCATCCGCGAATTTCGGGGGAGGGGGTGTTTATAAAGGTAGAGGGAGCTAGGAGAGTCCAAACGAGGTGCGGTTTTCGCCCACGCGATCGTGATCGAACGACCGAGAGCATGGCGGAGACTTAGAGGGGTTTTGGGGCTGTTTGAAAGGGGGTTTTGCTGCAATACCAAAATGGACTTCGCGGTTACCCGGTTAACCGATGGAGTACCAAACGACCTCCAAATGGAACGAAACTTGACCGGTGGTCTCCGGGTGGTATACCAAGGCCACTTGACAAGCCTCGGTCCATTCTGAGAATAAAAGAGGAACGTTGAGTGAGACAAGAAGCAAAAGCTCAAGGAATAAGACTGAATTCGAAACCACTCCGGTTGGAAGAAGGCAGAAAAAGGAATAAGAACGCAAGAGGAAATCAAAGAATTGAGAGCACTTGAGAAGAAAAGGAATGGCTAGAATGACGAGAATTACATGCTCACGGAATCAGATAGACTCTGAAACCACTCCGGTTAGAACGAGATAAGAAACCAATAGACTGAAAAGATTTAGACAGCACGAGCTCGAGAAATGGGATGATACTTGACTTGAGGAACAACACAAAATCTCTGGGAGACTTGACTTAATAGAATGAGAGGAACGGGGAAGACAATGACAACTTGTAGCACGAATGAAATAGAAAGCAACTTTAGAAGAAAGGATTGAACTGGATTGTTGAGAAAAATCAACAATGAAAAGAATAAGCTTGTTGAGGACTTATGTTTAACATCTCAAAATTAATATGAGGTGGTAACCTACCACAAGCGGAAAAATGAATAGCTGAGAGGAACGAAGAAAATGCCAAAACTCCACTTCAAAAGAATACGAAGAATTAATTGCACTTCGAGATGCGAGAATAAAGATACTTGAACTCCAGCAACAAAATCTTGATGAACTCTTGAAGAAGAATTAAATCATGACGAGCCATCATGAAGAAACTCCGGTACCAAAAGAATGCCGAGATAAGATGAAGAAAGAAAGAATAAGATGAGCCTTGCGGTGATTTAGATGAAGGTTCCGACGAAATGGCCGAGGAAATTTGAACTCCGGAAAAGAAAAGACGAACAACTTAGAACCGAGAAATTATGCAGCATGACCAATCTCCGAAGAAGAGAATTAATCATCTTGACCACGATGTAATGAGAATAAGAATTTACGTTATGCTTATCCTTCATCAATCAAATTGATGAGAAACAACGGATTTCGCATACTACTTATTCTCGTTGGAAAGATTAAAAGGGAGATATAACGTCAAAACTTGAGAAAGACTTCGTGAACCACCGGTAGGATTGGAAGGAACGAATTAATTGATATGATATCAACAGAAGGAATCTTGAGCGAACCACCGTTAGAATTCAAAATAGACTGACGAAGGAGAATGACTCACCGGGAAAATAGGAAACAGCACGAATATACTTGAGGAAATCAAGATGCAATTAAAAAAAAGATCGCGAGCTGATTGAAGCATACTTATACGAAACACCGGAAGAATATGGAGACGAGCGAAAAAGGCAAGAATATAAAATAATCGGAGAACGGAATAGAAAACTTGGGACGAAGAAATCTTCTAAAAAGATGGCCTCCGGATGATCGAGAGGGGAAGCAACTCCTGAAATACCCCGGATGGATGAAAAATAATTGCATGACTTGTAACAATTTGATAGGATAACATCGCGTTAGCACTACGAATCACCGGGAGAACGGACAAGGTTTAAGAGAAATTCTTCTCGGTCTTCGAATGTTGAGAAAGATGACGAGAAACAAAACCAAAATTGTTGAGATACTCCGGGAGAATGAAAAGCGAAGAGGTTGAGCCAACAATGAAAATAATTTGAAATTGATCTTGGAAAGCGTCTGACTGATGAAATTCATACTTACATCAGACTTCGAAAAGGATTTGAGAATAGCCCCGGGAAAATTAGAAGAGTCAGGTAAGATCCTGGGAAAAGACCTGTGGGTTAGGGCCCACTGAAAAGAAACACCGTTGAGAAAGGATTGTTGATCAGATAGACGATGCCCCGAAACAATAGAAATATTTGAATGAGGTGACAACCTCGAATTAATTCGAACACAGACGAATTTCCTGAGATGTCTTCATCACTCCGGAACGATTAAAAGACGAGAGAGGAACGAGAAACGGAAAACACTTGAGCCAAGGAAAGAATATAATCACTACCGAAAATTGGAATTGAAACCACCGGAAAAGAAAAGAGATGAAAGGATGTCGAACGGGGCAAAAATTCACTGGTAGAAATAATTGAGGAAAGACTGAAGATACTCCGCACGAATGAAATTGATGCTCGAATAGCAGCTCAGACTCCGGGAATAAAAGGGGTGGGAGGGCGGTAATAAACAACAACGGCAACTTGGAAGGGGAAATCGACGAATAACTTTGAAGAGAAAAACACCGGTTGAAATAATTGAGGGGAGAATGCAAAGATTTCGCACGAGTAGAATCGATACTCGATTACAGACTCCGGTTCCGAGAAGAAGAAGGGAGGGCGGGTGGGAAAAACAAGGACAACTTCGGACAAGGAAAACAACATCGGAAGAGAAATAACTGAGAACTGATCTCGCAAAAGATGACGAGGATCGAAAACACCCGAAGAGAAATGCGCCGGATTGAAAAGAGGATGGACAACGAACGAAAACTAACCACGAAATCCTAAGAAAAATTTGAAGGGGGAAGAGGAATAGTTCAAAACACCTACGTCAAGATTTCTCACCAGAGCGATGAAGGGACAGAGGAGTAAAAAGAATTCCTACTCTCCGATATAACTAGACTCAGAAAATAGTTTACTTCTAGACTCGACAACGGCCAAACTACACGATCAATCAAGGGGGGCTCCTAGGGTCGGTCGAGGCTCTGATACCAACTTGTCACGCCCAAGATGCGACCCTATCCTAAAGGAACTCGACGGTCCCACCAAAGGATAGAAGCGCATCTTGAAGACGCTTTTGCAAGGTGGATATCATTACATCAACATTACATAATATTTGGGGATACATACAAGGCATACAAATGCCGCAAGGATACATCAATACATCATACATAAGATCAACATCCGACTACGGATGAAACATAAATAGAAACTCAAACGACATCCACCCTGCTAGCCCAGGCTGCCGACCTGGAACCTATCCCCTGATCGAAGAAGAAGCAGAAGAAGAACTCCAAACAAGTAAACATCGCTCTCGCGTCATGATCATCGCACAACCTGTACCTGCAACTGGTGGTGTAGTAATCTGTGAGCCACGAGGACTCAGCAATCCCATTACCATGGGTATCAAGACTAGCAAAGCTTAATGGGAAAGGAAGGGGTAAAGGTGGTGAGGTTGCAGCAGCGACTAAGCATGTATGGTGGCTAACTTACACAAATAAGAGCGAGAAGAGAAGCAAAGGAACGGTCGTGAAACTAGCAATGATCAAGAAGTGATCCTGAACTCCTACTTGCGTCAAACATAACCCAGAAACCGTGTTCACTTCCCGGACTCCGCCGAGAAGAGACCATCACGGCTACACACGCGGTTGATGCGTTTTAATTAAGGTCAAGTGTCAAGTTATCTACTACCGGATATTAACAAATTCCCATCTGCCACATAACCGCGGGCACGGCTTCCGAAAGATAATACCCTGCAGGGGTGTCCCAACTTAGCCCATGATAAGCTCTCACGGTCAACGAAGGATATTCCTTCTCCCGGGAAGACCCGATCAGTCTCGGAGTCCCGGTTACAAGACATTTCGACAATGGTAAAACAAAACCAGCAAAGCCGCCCGATGCGCCGACATCCTGATGGGAGCTGCACATATCTCGGTCTCAGGGCAACACCGGATGAGACATCCTACGAGTAAAACCAGACCTCGAGTTTCCACGAGGTGGCCCCGCAGTCTACTCAGTTCGGACCAACACTTAGAGAAGCACTGGCCCGGGGGGGTAAATAAAGATGACCCTCGAGAGAGCGACTCCCTAGGGAAAAGAAATAGGCTGGACAAATGGTAAAACCAAGGTTGGGCCTTGCTGGAAGAGTTTTATTCAAAGCGAACTGTCAAGGGGGTCCCATAAATCACCCAACCGTGTAAGGAACACAAAATCCGGGAACATAACACCGGTATGACGGAAACTAGGGCGGCAAGAGTGGAACAAAACACCAGGCATAAGGCCAAGCCTTCCACCCTTTACCAAATATATAGATGCATTAATAATATAAGAGATATTGTGATATCCCAACATAAACATAATCCAACATGGAACAATCTTCATCTTCACCTGCAGCTAGCAACGCTATAAGAGGGGCTGAGCAAAGCGGTAACATAGCCAAACAATGGTTTGCTAGGAAGGGTGACAAAGGTTAGAGGTTCATGGCAATTTGGGAGACTTGAGGGACAAGTGAATAGGTAGCGCAGCAAAGCGATAGAACGAAGCAACTAGCATAGCAATGATAGTAATGAGATCCAAGGTGACGGTCATCTTGCCTGAAATCCCGCTAGGAAGAAGAACGAATCCATGAAGAAGATGAAGCCACGAAGACGAACGAATCCTCACGATCACAACGACACGGGAACTATCGAGAAGAAGCACACAACAAGGTAAACACACCACACATGAACAAGACATGATGCTCAACCAAGAATGATGCATGACGAGCCTATATGAAGCTACTCGTGGCAACAGATGATGCATACAAGAACAACACATCAAGGCAAGTTTAAATGAGGCCGGGATCAACATATACCAATTTCGGTAAGTCCTCATATGCATATTTCAAAATTGGTCCAGAACTGATTAAGCATTAAGCTGAAGTTGTTAAACAGCAAGTTAAAGAGCACCATGATGATCTACACGAAATTCTAGTCAAGTTACATATAAAGTTCATTAGATTCGGAGTTACGGCCTAGAAGATAAGAGCAAAATAAGAGAAGCATGGCATTGATGCAAAATGCATACAAACATCAAGCAAACACCTCAAAACAAGGATGCAACATGATAATATGAGACTACATGCAAAACTAAGCAAGTTTCATATAGAGCACGCTCAAAACGGAGCAACGGTGCAACACATACACTTCAAACAATACATAGCAACAATCTGACCAAAACAGCAACTAGGCATAATGCCAGCATCAAAACAATATGCTACAGCAACCCAACATGAAAAAAAAGGCATGGGCATGATGTACAGGTAAAGCACAACAAAACATGAACACTGAGCTATCTCCAGAAATCACTAGAGAATGCTCAAAAGGACATGGCAAGATTGCAAATAATAACAGGTTCACAGACTTGGAGAAATTACTGGACATGGCAGAAATAACATTAGGTAGCAATGTTCAGAGCACGAAATCAACATGCTACAGGAACTTAACATAGAAAAGAAAGGCATGGCATGAATCTACTCCAAGCATATGACAAAAGTCCCTTACTGACCATAAGCCAAAAAGGACCAGAAGATATGATGGCAAGCATGTAAACATAGCAAGTTTCGTTATCAGGTTTCAGACAGCAGAAAACAGAGCATGGCAGAAATAATAATATGAAGGTCTCTTTGTGAGCTTGATGCACTCACTACAGAGCAATTCATGACAAAACAAGCATACCTACAGCAATATGGCATGTTTATGAAGCTAACCATGGCAAGAGTAATAGCATAGCATGTATGGATCAACTATAACAAGCTTGGCAAAAATGAATATCATGTTAAGAATCTGCCAGAAATATTTTATAGCAAAAGTAGAGCAAGATTGAGACATGCTATTTCACTCCATAATTGGAAACAAGGACAGAAATGGATCAATTACAATAATAGCTACAAAACATCCTTATTTAACATCTCCAAAATATGCATGGATCTCTCTATAGCATCACGTTTACATGGCAACAAAATTACAGCAGACAAGGACTTAGAGAAATCAGTCTCTGAAATCAGTATTATTACGGAGCCTACTTTGCATGTTTGTGCTAGTCACCACAGATATCACAAAAATACATGGACTACACCACTGGAAAGATGGCATGGCATAGTTCAAAACACATGTAGAGCTCATGCTCATAAGACGCACAGATAAAATGATACAAAAATGACAAATCTTCAAGTTCTGATAAGAACCAGAGAATAACAGCAACTAGCCCTTTTCCAACGAAGATTTGGGCATCAAGATGACCTCTAAAGAACATGGTGCAATTTAACAAAACGTAGATCATCACGAGGCGAACAATTCCACATATTACACGCGCGAATCGGAGCTACATGCAAGAAGTTACACACAGTTGAACATGGCATGATAATCACATCAGAGAAAGACTTGGGAAAAATTCGACCTCGAGGGTGGGGGGGCGAAGTCAACGCGGCTACAGTACCCAGATCGGGCTCGGTGTCGCCGGCGCGGGCTCGGCTGGCCGGAGGATGAAGGGAAGGACGCCGGCGGGGAGGGGGCGCCGGCCGGGAACGGAGGGAGGTCGCCGGCGGGCGACGCGGGCGACGGCGCATGGCAGAGCGGCGGCGGGGCAGAGGCAGGCGGCGGCGCATGGCGCGGCCGGGCGGCGGCCGGCGCCGGCGAAGGCGGCGGTGCGGCGGGAGCCCGGCGGCCGGAGGAGGCGAGGCGGCGGGCGCCGTGGCCGGGCGGCGAGGCCACGTCGGCGGCGGGGACTGCCACGGGCAGCGGCGGCGACTCGGGCCCGCGCGGGCCCCGGATGGGCTCCGCGGGCCGCGGCGGCGGTGGGACGGCGGCGGACAGGTGCCGCGCCCGGATTCGTCGCGGGGGCGGTTGGACATGTCCGACGGCGGCGGACATGTCCGGCGGCGCGAGGGGAGCGGAGCTAGGGTTAGGGTGGAATTCATCCGCGAATTTCGGGGGAGGGGGGTGTTTATAAAGGTAGAGGGAGCTAGGAGAGTCCAAACGAGGTGCGGTTTTCGCCCACGCGATCGTGATCGAACGAACGATCGTGATCGAACGACTTAGAGGGGTTTTGGGGCTGTTTGAAAGGGGGTTTTGCTGCAATACCAAAACGGACTTCGCGGTTACCCGGTTAACCGATGGAGTATCAAACGACCTCCAAATGGAACGAAACTTGACCGGTGGTCTCCGGGTGGTATACCAAGGCCACTTGACAAGCCTCGGTCCATTCCGAGAAAGTTCAACACCTGCACACGAAAAGAAGACAAAAGGGGGCGCCGGGTGACAACGGAGTGCCGGATTGCAAAACGGACAACGGGGAAAATGCTCGGATGCAAGAGACGAACCCGTATGCAAATGCAATGCACATGATGACATGATATGAAATGCAGATGATGACATGGAAAAATGCAACACGCGGGCAAATGACAAGGCAAAGACGGCGAATAACTAGCAGACACTTGGCGCATCGGATCCGGGGCGTTACACCCTGGGCCGCTGGTAGGCATGTCTGGGTACCCCGTTCCCAGGACACCGACACCGCTGTCCTCGAGCACATGCTCGTCGATGTCGGGACCATCACCCGTTGCTCGATGACGACGCGTGCGCCTCCCCTCTGCCTGTTGTTCGGGTCTTACCGTTGGCCTGGACGTGCTCGAGGGTCGGAAGAGGCCATCGAGACATCGTCAGGTTCTTGATTCTGCAGCGCCCACGCTGGCTGCCATGGTGGGGACTGCATAGTGGGGGTGGCCCCTTCTGTAGGGCCAGCGGCACGAGCCGTTGTCGTCGCTTGGGGAGGCCGCGGCGGGCCAGCTCGCTGTGAGCCCCCAGCCTCGGCGAAGCCAATCAGACTCTGAATGGTGGCTCTCCATTCATCCATTTGATCGGCCACCGGTGGGAACCTCAGCAGCACCTGGGCCTGCGCCATGGCCTCTGTAATGGTGCTTGGCATTGGCGATGATGATGTAGATCGTGCCTTGCCCGGCTCCTGACGGTGCTAGTGGCGACGGTGTCATGACCTCGCTGTTGCGAGTCGGCCACTTGGATTGCATGGTGGCACGGTGAAGGTGCTTGAGGGCCAGTGGCTCCATTGGGCATAGTGGCTGGGTCAACCCGCCCCGCGGGAGGCGCGCGCGCTGCGGTCGCGCCTGTGGCGGGGGCGGCCGGAGGGCGGCGATTCACCTCGGACCGGGCGCTACCACTGTTACTGTGCCCTTCGGTGAGGGGAAGAGGTATAGACGGTATAACCACTTTGTTCGTACCTCGTGGAGCATGACCACTGGGGTGTTGCTGATGCTTCTCTCCTCTGGTGCCTCCTGCTCCTACTTCGGCAACAGGGGAGGTGTTGATAACGCCGCCCGCGTCGACCGTGTCCCCCGCAGCACCCACATCCTCGTGTGCCTCTGCATCCCCCACGGCGTTGGTGGTCGCGGGCGGCGGAGCCTTCGAGGTGGACGGGTAAGCCGTAACATCGGGTTTCTTCTTGGGCACCATAGTCGATGGAGCCGTCGATGATGAAAAAATGGCGATGAAGATGACGCGCTGCTCATGCCTCCAGGTTTGCGCAATGTGACCCCCTACCTGGCGCGCCAAAGATGTCGTGGGAAAACACAGCCACCTATGGGACCAAGAGCCCCTTTCTGGTTCGGGGGGATCGCACGTTGCACAAAGAGCAGAGGAGCATGGAACAGCACGACAGAGATCACACGGGCAGTTTTTACCCAGGTTCGGGCCGCCGCAAGACGTAAAACCCTACTCCTGCTTGGGTGGATATATGGTGGAAAAATGGTGGTGGGCGCAACACGCTTGCCCGACAGGGTTGCCTCGGGGCGAAAACGGCTACGCGGTATCGGTGTGTGTGGGGATGGATTAGCCAACCCTTTCTACGGTTGCCTTGGGCCTCCTTTTATAGATAAAGGGGGTCGCCACAGTGGCAAATCAGTCATTAAGCACTGATTAGATAGCAAACCGTGCTATCATACCTAACTCTGCAGGCTGACAGAGCGCATTAAATGCGCCGCTCAATGTCACATCACAGCTAACCCGGCAGGCCTTGCTAGGCTGTTTTGCCAGCTTTGCACCTGATCGCTTGACACGTCGCAAGACAGGTGTCGCTTGGGGCATTTTCTGTAGGAAGTGGCTACCATGTGGCGAATATATATAGCAGCCACTTAGTCACTTTGGAGCTTGACACCGCATTGATCGACGACATCCGTCGTGATGAGGTGGTGCAGTGAGGTGGTTCTACCTCCGCAAGACCCGGTAGGCCTGCCGGGACGAGCTGAAGGCTTGCTTCCGGGGGTAACTCCGTCCTCGCCAGGCTCGCCTACCCGGTAAGGGAGGTTTTTCCCTTGGCAAAATCTTGCTCTTCTGGCTAGTCTTGGTCTTCTTGTGCTGCATGTTGGTCTTATGAAGGGCTGGTCCCTTGCTCTCCAATCTGACCTTGGTGCTGCGATCTTGATCCCGAGCTTCTGCATAGTCTGGGCAACGGACCCAGGGTTTGTGTAACGCCCCAAGACCGACGCTCCAAAAGCCTTCCATGTTTTTCGTGTTCGGCGTGTGTTTTGTTTGTTTGTTGCATTTCATCATGTCATCATGAGCATTGCATCTGCATGTTTTCTTAAAGTTTGCATCCGTTCGAAGTTGCCGCGTCCCTCCTTGCCTCCGTTGACCTTTTCTCAGACCCACCATTCTTTTGTTGCCCGACCGTTTGACCCTCTCTGCACAATGCACAAAACCCCTTCTCGCGCGCGTCCGAAACCTGTCCCGAACCCGACCCGCTCATTCATCACCGTTGGGTCCGGATCATCCCCCAACATCCCTAAAATATCTCCGTTTTGTTATTTGGACTCCCTACCTTTTTTTTCTCGTTCGTCCGATAGCGATCGGAGGGACGAGGTAGCCCCTAACCTAATCCGTGATGTATATATAGTCCACTCCTAGTCTAATTTGAGACTAACCCTAAATCCTAGGACATTTGTCCCCCTACCGCTGCCACCCACTCACCAAATCCCCCTCGGGATCCATCCCTCCCCAACCATCGCTCGCCACCTACAGCCTCCAGATCCCCTCGCCCTCCACCTCGCTCGATCCAGCGCCTCCCTGTCCTCTCCATCGCCTCCTCCCCGCGTCCAGCCGCTGAGCCCATCTGGATGCCGCCGCTGCTCCTGTCCCTGAGCCACTGGAGCACCGCCCCGCTTCTGCCTCCACGTTCGAGCGCCCATGGCCTTGTGCCCCTGTTGTCCTAGCAATCAGCAGCAACAACCTCGCCGGAGTCGCCACCGAGGTTTCAGCCATGCCCGTGCCCTCCTCCACGCGCTGCCCCGCCGGACCTCTCCTGTAGCCGAGTCCCTCTCCCCGCGCGCCTGTCTCCTCTTGCAGATCTGCCTCACCACCGGAGCTCCTTTGCCCGAGCACCCATGGAGAGAGCCTCCCAAGCCCCCTCGTGCCGTGCCAGTGAGCCCGCCCTGCCGGCGACCTCCAGGCTAGTCCCTCGCGCGCCGTCCTTCTGCCCCTTCTCCTCTACTTCTATCTCTTTTCCTCCCTCTCTGTATCTTCTCTGAATTTTCCCCGTCGTGGTCGCCTCTCCGCAGGTCACCGATGCTCCGACGGGATCAAGCCACCGGAGCTCCTGCACCAACCCTGCCGTCGCCGCTCCACGCCCCAAGTCCCTCGCCTCGCCGCCCCTTCGCCCGCTCGTCGGAGCTCTGCTCCGGGCGCCGCCCGCAGCTCCCTGCATCGAACAGGAGAATGAGCGCATGAGCAGCGCTCGCGTTGACCGCGCCCTTGCCCAGCGGCCTCGCTCGGCCTGCCTCTACCAACTGGGCCTCAACCCATGGTGACACACCGCAGCAGGCACAGTTCCCTGTAACCCAATGTGAGCAACTCCCCTCAGCCCAGTACAACTCAGATTCGGCCCATGTATTTTTTACCTGCGCTACGAATTTGTCTAATTATCCTGAGAGCTGCCAGTTTTACAGAAAAGTCCCTCTAGATCATGCATTTAATAACTCACCAATGGTGCATCGGTTTAAAATGATTTAAATATGTAAAATGCTTAGAATTCTGTCTAGTTTCACATTATGCCATTTTCATCCATGTTTAAAATGTTTAAACTTGCTGTTTGATTAAATTTGCATAAATGCCATGTTAAAATTATTTATTTCATAACTAAATAACCGTAGCTCACGTTTTATTAAACATTATATGTAAATGGGGTAGGAAAATGCCTAGTTTAACATGGTGCATTTTATTTTGCTGTTTAATAACATTAAAATTGTGTTTATGGCAGAACAGTAGCAAATTCAAAATGTGCATATGGGGATTTTCCGAAATTGTTGTTTGTTGTTCCGGCCTCATATAAACTTGCCTAACCAGTTAGTTTTCATATGCTTCACCCTCTTGCCTTGTTAATCAACATTTAACATTGTTGGGTACATAAACAAGAGAGAACTAAATAATTGATTTGGGGTTTCTTCAATATGCAACTCGTTACATATTGAGCACCACTTAACTTGTAGTTTTGTTTGTGCACTTTGCCATGCCATGCCTCATTAAACCGGACATGCATCATACTTGTTTGTGCATCATGCCATGTTTATGTGATGATTTTTTACTATGTTGTTTGTTTGTTTCCAGGTTGCTTCTCTCATTACCTTCGATTTCGTTCCGGAGTTGTGAGGATTCGTTCGCCTTCGTCCGTTTGTCTTCTTCATGGACTCGTTCTTCTTCCTAGCGGGATCTCAGGCAAGATGACCACACCCTCGAAATCGCTTCTATCTTTGCTTGCTAGTTGTTCGCTCTATTGCTATGCCGCGTTACCTACCACTTGCTTATCAGGCCTCCCAAATTGCCATGAACCTCTAACCTTTTTTCACCATTCCTAGCAAACCGTTGTTTGGCTATGTTACCGCTTTTGCTCAGCCACTCTTATAGCGTGTTACACTACTGGAATCAGCTAATTTGCCATCTGCCAGCTCTTTGCCGTCTGCTAGCTGACGGCAAAGAAGCTCTTTGCCATCAGCTACCCAAAAGCAGACGGCAAAGAAGCTCTTTGCCGTCTGCCAGCTCTTTGCCGTCGGCCAGCGGACGGCAAAGAGTGAGGTGGCCCCCACCCCCCGCCCGTTTTTGAAAAACTTAACGGGCCACCTCTTTGCCGTCCGCTAGCAGACGGCAAAGAGGCAAAAAAGCGGACGGCAAAGGGGGGCGGACGGCAAAGAGCCTACTACCTAACGGCCCGTACCCCCCGCCCGTTACTCACTTCTTCCCTCTCCCTCGACGTTTCTCTCGTCCCACGCCGCCGCCCGCCGCCCCGGCTCGCCGCCGCCCCGGGGCCCCGTCACCCTCACCGCCCCGGCCCCCCGCCGCCCCGCGCCCCACCGCCCGGGTCCGGCCCCCCGCCGCCCCAGGCCCGCCCCCTGCCGCCCCAGGCCCGGCCCCCCGCCGCCCCAGGCCGCCTCCTCCACCGCCCAGCCCCCTCCTCCACCGGCCTCCTCCACCCCCCAGGTGAGCCCCCCATTTTTCAGTTTTTTTTTTTCAGTTTTTTTCTTTTTTTTCCTTTTTAGTTTTAGTTTTAGTTTAGATTTAGTTTTAGTTGTAGTTTTAGGTTTAGTTTTAGGTTTAGGTTTAGTTGTAGGCTTAGTTTAGTTTGAGGAAAGAAGAAGAAGAAGAGAAAAAGAGGAGAGGAGGAGAAGAAGAAGAGGAAAAAGGAAAGGAAGAAGAAGAAGAGGAGGAGGAGAAGAAAAAAGAAGAAGAGAAAAAGAGGAGAGGAGGAGAAGAAGAAGAGGAAAAAGGAAAGGAAGAAGAAGAAGAGGAGGAGGAGAAGAAAAAAGAAGAAGAGGAAGAAGAAGAAGAAAAAAGAGGAGAGGAGGAGAAGAAGAAGAGGAAAAAGGAAAGGAAGAAGAAGAAGAAGAAGAGGAGGAGAAGAAAAAAGAAGAAGAGGAAGAAGAAGAAGAAAAAAGAGGAGAGGAGGAGAAGAAGAAGAGGAAAAACGAAAGGAAGAAGAAGAAGAGGAGGAGGAGAAGAAAAAAGAAGAAGAGGAAGAAAAGGAAGAATATGAAGAAGAAGAAAAGGAAAAAAGAGGAAAAAAACCCCGACCCGACACGGCACCCCGACCCCGACCCGGCACCCCGACACGACACCCCGACCCCTAGACCCCGACCCCGACACCCCGACCCCGAGCCTGACCCGACACCCCGACCCCGACACCGACACGGCACCCCGACCCCGACCCCGACCCCGACACCCCGACCCCGACACCCCGACCCCGAGCCTGACCCGACACCCCGACCCTGACACCGACACGGCACCCCGACCCCGACCCGGCACCCCGACCCGACACCCCGACCCCGAGACCCCGACCCCGACACTGACACGACACCCCGACACCGACACCCTGACACCACACCCACCCTTACCCCGACACCGACACGGCACCCCGACCCCGACCCGGCACCCCGACCCGACACCCCGACCCCGAGACGGCACCCCGACCCGACACCCCGACCCGACACCCCGATCCGGCACCCCGACCCGACACCCCGACCCCGAGACCCCGACCCCGAGCCTGACCCGACACCCCGACCCCGACACCGACACGGCACCCCGACCCCGACCCGGCACCCCGACAAGACACCCCGACCCCGAGCCTGACCCGACACCCCGACCCCGACACCGACACGGCACCCCGACCCCGACCCGGCACCCCGACCCCGAGACCCCGACCACGATACCCCGACCCGGACCTCGACCCCGACACCCCGACCCCGAGCCTGACCCGACACCCCGACACCGACACGGCACACCGACCCCGACCCGGCACCCCGACCCGACACCCCGACCCGACACCCCGACCCCGAGACCCCGACCCCAACCCCGACACGGCACCCCGAGACCGACACGACACCCCGACCCCCGACACCTCCCGAAAAGGTGTTCTTTGGCCTACCAGAAGCCGACGGGGTCATATATTTGTGAATTATTAGTTAGGTCATATATCTTTCGATTTTGTTATGAAAAACATCATATATAATTGTGTTGATCGGGTAGTTTTAAATGTGCAGTTGTTTCATCGCTGCGAGGTTTGGTGTTCGACGACCTCGCCGTGCGTTTGACGAGCTCTGCCCCTTCGTTCGTGGGTGAGCACAAATGACATGTCCTCCTCCCTCATTAATTATTTGATCTATTCCGATGAAACTTGATAGCTAGATATATATGTGTCTTGAATCATCAGTATGCGTAACCAATATGTGTCTCCCGTTCGAAAGCGTCATAATTATAAATATGCATGCATTTGCATATTTATAACCTTGATTCTTTCGAATTGTCCAACGCTATCCATGGACAGCCCGAGTATGTTTAGATTGGGTTCGTTTTCCCATATGCTTTGCTCCGGATCCGACGCATAAATTTTGTCAGTGCCTCCCCTGTTGTTCTCCGGGTACACATCCTCCCTGTTTATTGCAGAGACGTGTATCAGGAGAATAGCGGGGAGGTGCTGCCGAAATTTTGCGTAGGATCCGGGGCATAGCATGGGAAAATGAACCCAATCTAAACATACTCGGGTGGGATTAGGACCTATCATTACCTATTAGAGTGTAGGTTGCATGGACGTAATAAAATTGACAAAGTAGATCAACTGATGAATACATACATGCTGAATTATATATATATATATTTGTTGTGTGTCTAGTAGCTCTGAAAGTCAAGATGAGTGATCGTGCGTGGATGTACACCGGTTACACTGGTCAGAACAAATGGAGCACTGAATGGTTCACAAAAACCAAGGGGTTTGTGCGAGCCGCATTTGCAAATGGCCAGAGGAAAACCTGGTGCCCCTGTTTACGGTGCGACAATTGGGAAAAGAGGACAGAGGCTGAAATGGGCAAACACCTGCAGAAGAGTGGTTTTACGCCCGATTATACGGTGTGGAAATTTCATGGTGAGTCTGCCCAACGTGACCGAGCTGAGGTGGATCGTCGTCGCACCGACGAGCATGGTACCGGGATGGAAAACATGGTGCAAGACTTTGATGATGCTCGGGATTCGGACGAGGAGATGGAGGAATCTGCAAAGGCCTTCAATGAAATGTTGGAGTCTTCAAAACGTCCGCTCCATGAGCACACTGAGCTTTGTCAGTTGGATGCCATCTCACAAGTAATGGCTCTGAAGGCTCAGTTCAACTTGGGCAGAGAATGCTACGATGCAATGAAGACAGTATTTGGACGCTTTCTACCCAAAGGCCATGTAATGCCTGCAAACCTATACCAGTCGGACAAAATCCTCCGTGCACTGAAGATGCCCTATGATAAGATACATGCCTGTGAGAAAGGATGTGTCTTGTTTAGGCTTGACTATGCGGACTTGAACTATTGTCCCATTTGCAAGTCTTCAAGGTATGTTGTGGTAGACAACGGTATGGGTGAGAAGACACAGACCAAAATCCCCGTTAGTGTTCTTCGGTATATGCCAATCGTACCAAGACTTCAACGTCTTTTCATGGTCGAAGAGACGGCCAGACAGATGACATGGCACAAAACGGGCAAAAGAACCGAACTAGATGCAGATGGGAATCTGATGATTGTACACACATCGGATGGTGTTGCGTGGAAAAAGTTTGATGAATTACATGGTGACAAAGCGGCAGATCTGAGGCATCCTCGAGTCGGCATCAACACGGATGGGTTCAGTGTGTTTGGTATGACGGCAGCCCAATACAGTTGTTGGCCCGTATTTGTCTTTCCACTCAATCTCCCCCCCCCCCGGACAGATTATGCAAAGAAAGAACATTTTCCTGACGTTGATAATTCCAGGGCCCAACTATCCGGGGAAAAATATGAATGTGTACATGCAACCGCTTAAGGACGAATTGCAAGAAGCCTGGGATAATGGGTTCAAGACATACGATGCCTATAGCAAACGGAACTTCATAATGCGTGTCTGGTACGTGTACTCGACGCATGACTTGCCGGCGTATGCACTATTCGTTGGCTGGTGTGTGCATGGAAGGTTCCCGTGCCCCACATGCAAGGGAGCTCTTGAGTTTCGTTGGCTTCAGGCCGGTCGCAAGTTTTCTTGCTTCGACATGCATAGAGAGTTCCTGAATCCTCGCCATAAGTTCAGGAAAGACAAGAAGAACTTCATCAGAGGTAGAGTTGTCAAAAACTCTGCACCACATGCATTGACAGGCCAACAGACCCTGGATGAGTTAAACGCTCTCGAGCCAGATCCCGAGCGTCCAGGGTACTTCAAGGGGTATAATTCTAAGCACGCCTGGACTCACAAAACATGCTTATGGGATCTGCCTTACTTCAAAGACCTCCTTTGCCCACACAACATCGACGTGATGCACACTGAGAAGAATATCGCCGAGGCACTTTTTGGTACATTGTTCGGCATAGATGGGAAGTCAAAGGATAATACTAAGGCTAGAGTCGATCTGGAGGCGCTATGTGATAGGCGGTTACAAAACATGAAAGAACCGAAAGGAAAGCAGAACTGGACGAAGCCAAAGGCATGGTTCAATCTTGGAAGGCCGGCTATGAGGGAAATTATCTTGTGGGTGAAAATGCAGTTGATGTTCCCCGATGGGTATGCAGCGAATGTACAGAGGGGAGCCAGTCTTGATAAATTGAAGATATTTGGTCTCAAGAGTCATGATTGGCACATATGGATTGAGCGGGTAATGCCGGTGATGTTGCGTGGCTTCATCCCTGAGGATGAATGGCTAGTACTGGCAGAACTCAGCTATTTCTTCCGTGTTCTTTGTGCAAAAGAACTATCGCCTGGCGTGCTAGAAGAAATGGAAGAGTTGGCGCCGGAGTTGATCTGCAAGTTAGAGAAGATCTTTCCACCGGGCTTCTTTAATCCAATGCAACATTTGATTTTGCATCTCCCGACCGAGGCAAGATTGGGGGGGCCCATGCAAAATCGTTGGTGCTACCCAACTGAGAGGATGCAGAAGACGCTTAGACAAAAATGTAAAAATAAACGTAGAATTGAAGCATCGATGGCTGAGGCATTCATCACTGAGGAGGCGGCAAACTTCGTGACAGCACACTACGAAGCCAAAAATCGTCATTTGCATAATCCGAAGCCTCGGTACAATGCTGACGACCCTAAAAAGGGTGGATCCAACCTCAGCCTATTCAAAGGGAATCTCGCACCAGCCAGTGTTTCAAATCCAGTATCTTTGTATAACGAACAATGGCGGACCATTTCGTTGTATATCTTCAACAACCTGATAGAAGTGCGGCCGTACATCGAGTAAGTTCTCGGTACATAGTTTCGCAACTTCTATTTCCTTTGAACTGCTCTTATTCCTGGATATTTCATACAGTCGATACGTCGCCTTATTCTCGTATGGAGCGGTGATCCAAAAGGATTCTGTCGAAGAGTATGAGCTTCTCACAAAGCAAGGAGGCGGCTATCCCGGTTTCATCTCTTGGTTCAAACAAACGGTAATTTCTATTAGACTTGTAGGCTAATTTGTAGGCGGCTATCCCGGTTTCATTCGCTAATTTGTGCGTAATGCAACAATCCTTTCATATTAAACTTGTAGGCTAATTCAGAGTCTATGGACGCCGAATTGAGACAAGTCGCTAATGGTTTTGACTATAAGGTCCGTTCATTTGACAAATACGACATCAACGGGTATCGCTTTCGCACCTATGGCAAAGAGCTATCTATGGCCGACCGAAAGTCTACAAATTGTTGTGTATCTGCTATCGGCGAAGGAGGTACCGGGTATTATGGGAGAGTTGAAGCAATTTATGAACTTCTATTCTATGGTGAAAACCCACCGAATGT
This sequence comes from Aegilops tauschii subsp. strangulata, assembly GCF_002575655.3. NCBI lineage: Eukaryota > Viridiplantae > Streptophyta > Magnoliopsida > Poales > Poaceae > Aegilops > Aegilops tauschii. Next base: position 318,155,593 of record NC_053041.3, read on the forward strand.
CGTAGTCTTCAAATGTTATTGGTTTCAGCCGAAGGAGACTAGAAGGACTCATGAACATATAGGGCTAGTTGAAATCAACCAAAGCACCCATTTAGATGTTCCTGATGTCTATATTACGGCTCAACAGGCGACCCAAGTATTCTATCTACCGTGGGCCTGCCAAACTAATCCAAATCTGAAAGGTTGGGATGTCGTTTATGAAGTGCCGCCACGTGCTAGACTATCTCCCCCAAAGGAAGAGGATTATGAACCTCACATTAACCCAGACACATATGAAGGAGAATTCTTCCAAGAGACACGTCTTTCCAAAAAGCGTTTCAAGAACCGCTATACTTCACCCCAAAACATTGAAGTAGACAGCGATAGTGAATCCGACATCACCCCAGAGGAGGAACAAGAAGAGCCGGAACAAGAAGAGCCGGAACAAGAAGAGGTTACTGCTGCGGATGACCTGTCATTGCTTCACCGATTACGTCAAGGTGGCCTTGCACATGTTGATGCCACTGAACCCTATGAGCCCGTCATTGATTATAGTGATGATGATGATTATGCATTTATTGATGATACTGATCGAGATTATTAGTAGTGTCAGGTATTAAAAATTTTAATGTTGTACTTGATGATGATACACTTAAGTGATACACATATTATTATTCATGTCGGTCTTTTTTTTATGTTGTACTAATTTCATTTACTGTTTGTCATGGCAGGTGTTGAAAGATGGTGGGCGCTGGTCGGGAGCGCGCCAAGGCCTCTTCTTCGTCGGCGCGTGGTCTGAGGTCTTCGATTCCAGACGTACCTCTCCGCCGAGCGTTGCTGGACAGTATGTCCACACCGCCGGGCCCTTCTTCGTCGACGGCGGTGCCCAGCAGGGGACGAGGTAGGAAGAGAGGAGGTGGGGCACGTGGTCGCGAGAGAGGAGGTAGGGTGACTGCTAGGGCACCTTCCTCGCCGCCACCCCCAGCTGTTTCACCCGAGCACGTGACTGCTAGGGTGGACTCGTCCGAGGAGGAGGCTACACGGACTCTGGTCCACAAGCCTCCGGTCCACGGGTCTTGGGCCCACGAGCCTCGGGTCGACTGGCCTTCGGCCCACGAGAGTTCGGCCCACGAGACCCCGGAGGAGCACACGTCCGGATGGGGTACCTGGCCGGATCAGCCCGAGGAGCCGAGTGGCCATGCTGGTGATGGCGGGGAGCCGACTGATCTTGAGGAGGAGGGTGGCACCGTGTACCGGCGTGGTGCTACACGGCTCCCGTCCGTGCCGGCGACCCGCGAGCAGAGGTGGTTGATCTTCCCTGATGGGGAGAGGTACGTAAGTGCATTTAATATTTTTGTACCTTCTGCATTCACGTTTCTTCAAATAACTAATGCGTTGGCCTTGTCATGCTGCAGGGGTTGGGACCACCATCATAGTGTCCGCCGGCCCAACTCCGTCCTTGGAGTTCTTTGCCGGCAAAACTTCCCGGGGTTTGTCACGTTGCCTGGTGAGGGTCGGCTTCCAGAGCTTGGGTTGAGCTAGGAGCACTACGTGGCTGCCCCGGCCCCGCCGGATGTCATTATCGACGGTGTCGTGTGCGACACGAGGGCAGACATGGTGATCAGGACGTTCTGGGTAATTTCTCCTTTACACATTTCAAAATCTTCAACTAGCTAGTTATTAATTGTACTAATCAATATTGTCTCATTTGATTGCAGACATTCTACAGGTGTGAGGAGGGATACGAGGAGGACTGCGCAAATGTTATCCAGAACGTCTGCAAGCGCCTACTCCAGAACTTACGGCACGAGGCTCGGGTGCAGGCTGTTCGAGACTACTACGCCTTGCGTGGTATCAAGAAGACCAAGCCGGCGTGCCGCAATAAGTTCCTGAGTAAGGAGCAGTACATGAAGGTAATTCTTAAGGCCTTCTACTTAAGTTCCTTCATTTAGTAATTCTTAGCCGTAGCGCTCAAGTTTCTATTTGCTAACTTAGGCTCCTCCGAGATGGTGTGTGGATCGGATGGATTGTTGGGAGGTGTTGGTCGATGAGTGGTGCTCACAAGAATGGCTAGCCCTCCACAACCAGGCCAAGGACAAACGTGCCCAAATGGAAGGTGTGCCACACCATCAAGGCAGCTCCAACTTATATCAGTTCGGGCGCAACTGGGTATGTGGTTTGCTTCATGATTCATGCAATTCATTCATCATGCTAGCTTGAGCCCTTTAATTACTAATTTTCATTGTTTCTCTCTTTCAGGCATGCCACAATAAGGTGGATAAGGTGCCAGAGGTGTACGACCTGTATGCCATGGCCCACACTGGCTCTTACAAGAAAGTCAAGGCTTTCTCTCAGTCTGACCTCGATGATGCAAACAACTTCACCAACATCTCCTCCCACAACAAGCTCGTGAGATATAGAGATGAGGGGAAGGCGAGGAAAGGGGAGGACTTTAACCCGAGCCAGGGTCCCATTGATCCAGAGCTGGTGATGATATCTGGTGGCGGGAGGTCCCATGGCTCCATAGCCATTGGAGATGGACTTATCCGTTGTCCTAGCACTCTCCCAGAGATCAAGGCGCGCCAGTCGAGCTCCGCTCCTGAGATAAGGCCTCGTGAACGGCCAGTGCAACTCGCCATCAAAGTTAGTGATACGTACTCAGTTATCTTTCTCCATTACATTGTGTGCGCTTCCATCAATGATTACAAATGGTCATGTGAGTGGTGTTGCAGGCTGCTATACAGACTGAGAGAGATAGAACGGAGAAACTTCTGGCGGAGGCGGCGGAGAGGCAGCGGGAGATGGAGGAGAGGACAAGAAAGATGATGGAGGAGGAGAGGGCACGGAATGACATGCAGGCAAGGGCCATGTACGAGCTCCTTGTGGTAAGTTTCTTCTGCAGATTACTTGCTAGTCTTAACATTTGAGTCTCATTACTAACTAGTATGACTCTGTTCTGAAAACCAAATGTGCAGTCTGTGTGCGAGAAGTCCGGTCAGCCCGCTCCGCCGATGCCAGTGATTGCTCCTGGGTGCACGGTGAGTTTAGTTTTAATGGACATTACTTGGTAGTCTTAACATTTGAGTGTCGTAATGCTAACGAGACATTGGAAATGATCTTTGGTGCAGCTTAACTCCAGAAACGCATCGCACGATCCTTCTCCAGGTAGCGGCACTAGCCACCCCGCTCCTACACCTCCCTGATCACGGTAAGTTTCTCTAGTGTTTTGCTTAACAAATGCATAAAGACCTAGACTTAGCTTTATTTCCTCCAATATGCTTACCATAATGACCTAGAGTTAGCTTATTTTCCTCCAAAATGACCCATTTTACCTAGGTTAGCTTATAAATGATGCAGTTCATCCAAGTTAGCTCAAAAATGACCCATTTTACCTACATTAGCTCCTAAATGATCCATTTTACCTACGTTAGCTTTAAAATGGCCCATTTCACCTAGGTTAACTCCAAAATGACCCATCTTACCTAGGTTATCTCATCAACGATCCATTTCAACTAATTTAGCTCATAAACGATCCATTTGACCTAAGTGAGCTAAAAAAGATCCATTTCACCTAAATTAGCTCTTAAATGATCCATTTCACCTAAGTTAGCTCAAAAAGATCCATTTCAACTAAATTAGCTCTAAAATGACCCATTTTACGTAGATGAGCTCCTAAATGATCCATTTTACCTACGTTAGCTTTAAAATGACCCATTTCACCTAGGTTAGCTCCAAAATGACCCATTTCACCTAGGTTAGCTCCAAAATGACCCATTTCACCTTACTTAGCTCAAAAACGATGCCCTTCACCTTATTTAGCTCATAAACGACCCATTTCAACTAAGTTAGCTCATAAATGATCCATTTCAACTAAGTTAGCTCATAAACAACCCATTTCAACTTAGTTAGCTCATATATGATCCATTTCACCTAAGTTAGCTCATAAATGACATATACTTCTTGTTCTAGTCTTCTTCTTGTTCTAGTCTTCTTCTTGTTCTAGTCACCTATTTCTAACTTTCTTATTTACCATTTTCCAGATTTCATTCACTTGATGGAAGCTAGCTTGCTATGATGGAGTGCTTGCTTTTCTTTTGATGAAACTTTGCATTGTATCTAGCTTGCTATCTTCATGACACTTTGCATTGTAATATATATATGGATGGAACAATGTGTATGGATGGAACTTCCTTATGTATGAACAATGTGTATGGATGAAACTGATGTGATATGTGATATGAAACTTATGTGCTAGATATGTGTTGGATATGTGCTGGATATGAAACTTATATATGTGATATGTGCTGCAAATTGTGGGATTTAATAAAAAACAAAAAAAACAGACAATATGCAGGCTCTTTGCCGTCTGCCACCGACGGCAAAGAGCTCTTTGTCGTCTGCCGCGGACGGCAAAGAAGCCACGTGGCAGCCAACTGTGCTTCCTGGGAGCTGACCCATTTGGTCAGTTTGCCTACAGTGGCAGACGGCAAAGACTTTGTCGTCTGTGGCAGACGGCAAAGAACCTGCACTTTGCCATCAGTGGCAGACGGCAAAGAACCTGCCATCTAGTGACGTGTAGATGACATCATAAGGCGGACGGCAAAGACCAAAGGCTCTTTGCCGTCTGCGGCGGACGGCAAAGGTCTGCCGTTAGCCACTTAACGGACTGACAGCGCAATTATTGCCGTCCGCCCTCTTTGCCGTCCGCCGCAGATGGCAAAGAGCCTTTGCCGTCCGCTACCAGGAAGCAGACGGCAAAGCAGCTGTTTACCGTAGCCTTCTTTGCCGGAGCCTTTTGCCGTCCGCGGCTGACGGCAAAGGTCTTTGCCGTCCGCCTTTCGAGCCTTTGCCGTCCGCCATGGCAGACGGCAAAGTAGCTGTTTCCTGTAGTGTTAGTTGCAGGTGAACTTGAAGATTGCTCCTTGTTGGAACATGAATATGTTGGGATATCACAATATATCTTATTTTAATTAATGCATCTATATACTTGGTAAAGGGTGGAAGGCTCGGCCTTATGCCTGGTGTTTTGTTCCACTCTTGCCGCCCTAGTTTCCGTCATACCGGTGTTATGTTCCTTGATTTTGCGTTCCTTACGCGGTTGGGTGATTTATGGGACCCCCTTGACAGTTCGTTTTGAATAAAACTCCTCCAGCAAGGCCCAACCTTGGTTTTACCATTTGCTACCACATATCCCCTTTTCCCTTGGGTTCTGCAGACTCAAGGGTCATCTTTATTCACCCCCCTGGGCCAGTGCTCCATCGAGTGTTGGTCCAAACTAGAGCCCTTTGCAGCGCCACCTCGGGGAAACTTGAGGCCTGGTTTTAATTGTACGGACTGCTCATCCGGTGTGCCCTAAGAACGAGATATGTGAAGCTCCTATCGGGATTTGTCGGCACATTCGGGTGGCTTTGCTGGTCTTGTTTTACCATTGTCGAAATGTCTTGTAAACCAGGAATCCGAGACTATTCGGGTCTTCCTGGGAGAAGGTTTATCCTTCGTGACCGTGAGAGCTTATAATGGCCTAAGTTGGGACACCCCTGCAGGGTATAAACTTTCGAGAGCCGTGCCCGCGGTTATGTGGCAGATGGGAATTTGTTAATATCCGGTTGTAGAGAACTTGACACTCGACTTAATTAAAATGCATCAACCGCGTGTGTAGCCGTGATGGTCTCTTTTCGGCGGAGTCCGGGAAGTGAACACGGCTTTTGAGTTATGTTTGACGTAAGTAGGAGTTCAGGATCACTTCTTGATCATTGCTAGCTTCACGACCGTTCTGTTGCTTCTATTCTCGCTCTTATTTGCGTATGTTAGCCACCATATAGGCTAGTGCTTGCTGCAGCTCCACCTCACTATCTCTTTCCTACCCTTAAGCTTAAATAGTCTTGATCTCACGGGTGTGAGATTGCTGAGTCCTCGCGACTCACAGATATTTCCAAAACAGTTGCAGGTGCCGATGATACCAGTGCAGGTGATGCAACTGAGCTCAAGTGGGGGCTCGATGAAGATCTTGTTCGTTGTGTTGTTTCTTTTCATGTTGATCAGTAGTGGAGGCCAGTTGGGACGATCGGGGATCTAGCATTTAGGGTTGTCTTCTTTTCTTTTGGTTCCGTAGTCGGACCTATGTGTGTACTCTGATTGATGTATGATTTATTTATGTATTATGTGAAGTGGCGATTGTAAGCCAACTCTTTATCCCATTCTTGTTCATTACATGGGATTGTGTGAAGATGACCCTTCTTGCGACAAAACCACAATGCGGTTATGCCTCTAAGTCGTGCCTCGACATGTGGGAGATATACCCGCATCGTGGGCGTTACAAGTTGGTAATCAGAGCCATCCCCGACTTAGGAGCCCCCTGCTTGATCGAATCGCTGGCGTTGTTGAGTCTAGAACAAAAATGTTTTGAGTCTTAGGATTATATATATCGGAGAGTAGGATTCTTTTTACTCCTCAGTCCCTTCGTCGCTCTGGTGAGGTCCCCTGACGTAGAAGTTTTGAGTTTTCTCTCCTCAAATTTCACTAAAAAAATTTTAGCATCACGCGGGTATCTTGGAATCGTTCCGATGGTTTTGTGACGAGAACATTGTTCTTGGTGCCTCCTGACATTTAGGGGTTGTGGCAGTGTCCCGGGGAGTTGAGCTCCGAGGTGTTGTCGTCACAAATTTTATCGTTGCAGTTCTGGAATACCTGAGTTTCACCAACATCGAAAATCTCTTTTATGCAGTTGTTGGTGAGATCACCTCGACGCCACCCAGTACTGGGGCGGGAGTTCGGGAGTATTGCCATAACTCGTATAACGGATGCTTTTCAAAGGTTGAGGTACACGATTTCCGAGGATTTCTTGGTTATGTGTTGACGGATGGATACAGCTGGATCTAGGTATTGTTAGTTTGGGTGATATATTTTGTGTCCCCTATATCCCCAACACCTGATTGCATAACCAGAAAGTTTCGGGAGTTTATAAGTGGGAATTCAAGTAGCTCCTAGGATATCTTTCCGACAGATGCATGATATGAGATTGGGGTTCGACGTCTAGTGGTCCGCCTTTCCACAATTGGTTTTACTGTGGTCTCGTAGTGTCTTAAAGAGTCCTTGGCTATGCCGACTCGGGGACGCTTCGTATGTCATGTGCACTGCCTTGTACATGATGGTGCTGTACGATCTAGCCCGTGTGGGCCCCACCACGAAAACTTCGGACGAAATCTCTATCATATGTTTGTTCCGGCTTATTCTGCAAGCCAATACTTTGTTTTGTTTTGTTTTGTGGTATTCGAGGTGCTTCAATGCCAAGTGTTGATTCCATACCTTATTCTAAGTGATGTTCTCATATTCCAATGTGGATACTAATCCTTCTTGATCATCGAGATTGTCATCCCAATTCTTTCCAACCGGCGTGTTTCTCTTCAAGTACATCCAGTCATTCCAACTTTCGCGAGATCAATTCTTAGTTCTTTGCAACGGTGTTTGCTTCATCCGTCCCAAGTTGTCTTTATTTTCCCGCCCTCCCACCCTCTTTCTTCAAGGACTCAGATTTCTTAATCATGTATCCATCTTATGGATGTGAAGTTTCTCCATTCTTTTCCATCAATGTTCTTATCCGGTGATTTTCCATGAAGATACTAATGGAGCTTCAAGTTTATCATTCTTTGTTCTCTTATCTTCCTCGGTGGTTTCAATGCAAGCTTTCGGTGTTGATCGTATCCTTTCATCGTTTCAAATGTTTTCTCATGCCGGTGCACCTCTTAATCATCCACCTCTTGCTATTCATGTTTATCTGGAGTGCTGAAGGTATCCCAGAGGATTCATGTTTCTATTTTTAATCCTTTCTAACTATTTCGAGGGTGTTACCTCATTCAAGCCATTTAATTCAACCGGTGCAATCTCCTTTTTCAAGTAATATTTTCAACGGTGTTTCTTTTGAGTGGGCCCTAACCCACAGGTCTTTTTCCAGGTTCTTACCTGACTCTTCTAATTTTTCCGGAGTTATTCTCAAATTCATTGCAAAGTTTGACGTAAGAATGAATTATCATCAGTCATATTCCTTCTCCAAGATCGCTTTAAAATTCTTTTCATTGTTGATTCAACCTTTCTATTCTTCATGGTTCCGGAGTGCCTCAACAATTCATGGTGGTGTTTCTCATCATCATTCTCAACATTTGAAGACCGAAGAAGGATTTCTCCTAAATCTTGGTCCGTTCTCTTGAAGATTCATAGTTCTAGCTTATGCCATCCTCTCATAATTGTTTTCGATTGTGAGAATTCTTCTCATACCCATCCGGAGCATTTCATGAGTTGTTTTCGTTTCTTGATCATCCAAAGGCCATCTTTTCAAAAGATTTTTTTCATTCTCAACATTCAGCTCTCGTTCTCCAAATCTTATCGGTGCATCATCCAAGTATCCTCTAATCAATTCATGATCTCTTCGTTTCACTTGTATCTAAATTCTGTCTAGTATCTTCGTTCATTTTCTAATTCTTCCCGATGGTCCTCTATCTTTTCTTTGTTCATTTTCAATTCTTACGGTGGTTCGTTCAAGATTTCTATTCCTTCGTTATCATATCAATTCATTCATTGTTTCCAAATCCTACCGGTGGTTCCATCAAGACCTTCCCAAGTTTGCGCCATATCTATCTTAATCCTTTCTACGAGAATAAGTAGTATGACAAATCCATTGCTTGTCATCAATTAATTGGTGAAGGATGAGCATAATGTAATTCTTATTCTTGTTTCATCGAGTAAATTCAATTCCTTATTCCGGAGGTTCATCAAAATTCTTGATTTCATTTGTTCATCTTTCTTTCCGGAGTTCCAAGTTTTCTCGGTTATATCATTTCAAAGCTTCATCTTATCACTGCAAGGTTTCACCTGGTGTTTTCAACTTCTCTTTCTTTCTATCATCCTTTTATTACCGGAGTTCTTCATGGAGTTTTTTTTCATGGTGGTTCATCAAGGATTTAATTCATTCTCGAAGTGTTCTCAAGATTCTTGTTGGAAGAGCTCAAATATTTTTCTTCCTGCATTCCAAAGTGCAATTCTTTCTCTCTTATCTTTTGAGGTTGTGTTATGTCATTCTTGATAATTTTCTTCATGTTTCATGATTCATAAGTTATCAAGAATGAGATATTTAAACCCATCGTTTCTTCATTGGAGTTATTTTGGGTCATATTTCACCAAAAGCCTTCCCTAAGGAATGTTGCTATTGTGGTGCTCATCAATGATCCAAGTTTTCTCCTATCCTCTTGGCGAGAGAAGTTTTCATCTCTTTGTTGATCTCAAGCAAGCAATTGTTTTCGTTAGTGGCACAATTTTCACCTCAAGTTTTGAGATATCTCCATAAGCCCACGAAGATCATATCCTTTCTTTGTTGATTTTTCAACAACTCCGTTCTTCTCCGTTCTTTTCATTGCATTCTTTCATTTCTACCGGAGGCATTGTGATATCGCTCTCTTCGACCCATCTTCTCGTTTTGTCAAGATCATCTTCTCTCCTTGCTTATCCATTTAACCGGAGTGTGGTGTCATATCTTCAATTTCTTTTCATCTTATCAAGTTTCCTTCTCTTTTTCAACCGGAGTGCTGTCAAAATTATGTCATTCTTGTTCCTTGGCTATCTCGTTATACCGGTGTGGTTTCATATTCTTTGGTTCGTTAAGCCCTTGTTAAATGTCTTTCAACCCACAAGGTTCTTGAAATGTTCCTTGTTTCTCTTTTCTAACGGAGTGTTTTCAACTTTGTTCATCTTCGTTGTATTATTTTCTCGAAATTGTTCAACTTCCAAGGTTCTTTGGTTTCACTCGTTTGTCAAGAAGCAATTTGTTTTACCTCTTCCCTTTTTGTTTTCTCTCCGGTGCAATCCTAGATCTCGGGACGAGATCCTCTTGTAGTGGTGGAGTGTTGTAACGCCCCAAGACCGACGCTCCAGAAGCCTTCCATGTTTTTCGTGTTCGGCATGTGTTTTGTTTGTTTGTTGCATTTCATCATGTCATCATGAGCATTGCATCTGCATGTTTTCTTAAAGTTTGCATCCGTTCGTAGTTGCCGCGTCCCTCCTCGCCTCCGTTGACCTTTTCTCAGACCCACCATTCTTTTGTTGCCCGACCGTTTGACCCTCTCTGCACAATGCACAAAACCCCTTTTTGCGCACATCCGAAACCTGTCCCAAACCCGACCCGCTCAGTCATCACCGTTGGGTCCGGATCATCCCCCAACATCCCTAAAATATCTCTGTTTTGTTATTTGGACTCCCTACCTATTTTTTTCTCGTTCGTCCGATTGCGATCAGAGGGACGAGGTAGCCCCTAACCTAATCCGTGATGTATATATAGTCCACTCCTAGTCTAATTTGAGACTAACCCTAAATCCTAGGACATTTGTCCCCCTACCGCCGCCACCCACTCACCAAATCCCCCTCGGGATCCATCCCTCCCCAACCATCGCTCGCCACCTACAGCCTCCAGATCCCCTCGCCCTCCACCTCGCTCGATCCAGCGCCTCCCTTTCCTCTCTATCGCCTCCTCCCCGCGTCCAGCCACTGAGCCCATCCGGATGCCGCCGCTGCTCCTGTCCATGAGCCATTGGAGCACCGCCCTGCTTCTGCCTCCTTGTTCGAGCGCCCATGGCCTTGTGCCCCTGCTGTCCTAGCAATCAGCAGCAACAACCTCGCCGGAGTCGCCACCGGGGTTTCCGCCATGCCCGTGCCCTCCTCCAGGCGCTGCCCCGCCGGACCTCTCCTGCAGCCGAGTCCCTCTCCCCACGCACCTGTCTCCTCTTGCTGATCTGCCTCACCACCGGAGCTCCTTCGCCCGAGCACCCATGGAGAGGGCCTCCCGAGCCCCCTCGCGCCGTGCCAGTGAGCCCGCCCTGCCGGCGACCTCCAGGCAAGTCCCTCGCGCGCCGTCCTTCACCCCCTTCTCCTCTCCTTCTATCTCTTTTCCTCCCTCTCTGTATCTTCTCTGAATTTTCCCCGCCGTGGTCGCCTCTCCGCAGGTCGCCGATGCTCCGACAGGATCAAGCCACCGGAGCTCCTGCACCAACCCTGCCGTCGCCGCTCCACGCCCCAAGTCCCTCGCCTCGCAGCCCCTTCGCCCGCTCGTCGGAGCTCTGCTCCAAGCGCCGCCCGCAGCTCCCTGGATCGAACAGGAGAACGAGCGCATGAGCAGCGCTCGCGTTGACCGCGCCCTTGCCCAGCGGCCTCGCTCGACCTGCCTCCACCAACTGGGCCTCAACCCATGGTGAGCCACCGCAGCAGGCCCAGTTCCCTGTAACCCAATGTGAGCAACTCCCCTCAGCCCAGTACAACTCAGATTCGGCCCATGTATTTTTTTACCTGCGCTGCGAATTTGTCTAATTATCCTGAGAGCTGCCAGTTTTACAGAAAAGTCCCTCTAGATCATGCATTTAATAACTCACCAATGGTGCATCGGTTTA